>NW_021620397.1:0-128450 GCF_004785775.1 Grammomys surdaster
TGTGTGTGTGTGTGTGTGTGTGTGTATGTGTGTATGTCAGAGGACAACTTCCAGGAGTTATATTTTCTATTATATGGAACCCAGAGATAGAGACATGTGAGTTAACAGCAAGTGTCCTAACCCAGTGAGGAACCCCACTAGCATAATGTCATACTTTTATAAAAATAATTTTGACCTAACAGATATTCTGAAGGGAGAGCAACAATTAATTAATGTCTATAAACTATACTCGGAAGTCCAATACTCTTGTGAAATGAAAATGTTGAAATTCAAGTAGGTTCTTATGTACTACCAAATGAAATATGACATCACTTGTTTCTTAGGCATTATAATCTGATGACAATTTTCTATTTGTACAAAGTGTAAAGACTGTACTATAGGCAGTGCAGGACTGAACAGAGATGCTGTGCTTTTCCTTGTTCATTTCTGAAAGCTTGGAATAAATACTATAAAGTTGTTTTTGTGGGTCATGTTTCTGTGTATAGATTTTTAACTACAGATACCTTCAAAATCCACCTTAGTGAACCAGTGAGTTACATAATTCAAGTGAAAGGTTACTGAGAGGAACAGAAATGACTCAATGACAGCCGCATCAATGTACGTCCACCATAATATGTGCCATAGGCCAGAGAAGCTGAAAGCCTGGATTTCACTACGCAATGTGCATGTGACTTACCTTGTGGGATACTATCCTTTCCAATTAGCTCAGTTGACCTGAGTCTTTTCCAGGGAGTTTGGCTGGTTTGAATGTGTCTCTTGGTAGTCCTTACTGCTTACATATGTTTGAGGGAAACGAAAGCCTAGTGAATCTAGCTAGTTTTAGGGATTTTCCTGAAGCTATTGAGCTGCTTGCTTCCTGAGCAAATGGAGCTTTCCTGGAGGATAGAATGTTTCCTCTTCGCTTAGAACATCCTGTTGTTTTATCTCCCTTTTAATAAGCTGTGTCTTTCCAAATGTCCCCTTAGAATACTCCTTATCTTTACCTCCCCTTTAAAATTATGTGTCTCAAGGTTACTCCCTCCAACACATAAGGTTTGAATCTCAGAGAAAACTACTATATACCACATCATCATGGAGGCATGGTCAATTTCTGCCAGATTTTATCTCCAGTCCTAAATGGGATGTTCCAATTATTAGCTATTTGCATATTTAATCTATCTCCTATCAAACATTTTGGTTACCTCTGATCATTATTTCCTAAGTGTTATCATTAAACCAATTTGAACTCGGATATTTCACACTATCTTTTGAGTGTATCATAGCTTGGTGAAAAAGAAAGAGAGCGGATTTCCTTCTGTTACACTAATGATAGATCTTGTAAACAGGCACACTGACTGACTGTAGCCCAGACACTTGCAAGAGAAAGCAGAAGAGAGAGGTGATAGTAAGAGATCACTTGCCACTTCATAGCAAACCATTAGTTACCATGTACAGTATTTGTATCATCCAACTGTGAACTTATTTTAAAGTCTGATTGACCTATCACATACCCAGTTATGAACATGTTCTGTCTAACAGTCTTTTAATACATTTCTATGAGACCTTAGGAAGACTTGGTTTTCAAGGAATGTTTAAAAAGGAAACTATAGTTGCATTAAAAAAAAAACTAAGTGATATACAAATGCTGTCTTTTAGAGAAGACCTTGAAGTCACTCACGATGGCATATGTTAGTATCATTCAGAGTTTGTGCTATAAAACCTTGACTATTGGTCAAAGCATGACTGACCTGCATGCCCTCCGCCTATAACTATTTCTGAAGGACAATAACCCTTTTAATGGACCACAGAGCCTTTATTTACATAGCATGTAGCTCCAACTTGATTGGTCATACAAGAGGAGGGTATCTTGCTAGCAAACATGAGACACGTCTACTTGTGACTGACCTAATAAGCCATCCCACTCCTATCACCCCAATTAGACTTGCCAACTTATTTTGTGGTTAGAGTATAGACAGGAAACTGATTTTCACTAAACATGTATGTCGCACTACTTCCTTTCCTTGACTTTTTCTATTCTTTGTATATAACAGTGAACACAAAACTTTTTTGTATATGCATATAGAAACCAGAACTCTTTGTCAGCTTTCCTCCTCAATAGTCCTCTGCCTTATTTTTCATTAAACTTTTGAGAATTCTTATTACAGTATTTACATCATTTTTTTTTGTTTTTTTGTTTTTTTTTTGAGACAGGGTTTCTCTGTGTAGTTCTGGCTGTTCTGGAACTCACTCTGTAGACCAGGCTGGCCTCGAACTCAGTAATCCGCCTGTCTCTGCCTCCCAAGTGCTGGGATTAAAGGTATGCGCCACCACCGCCCGGCTACATCATTTTTTATTCTTTAGTCTTTTGCTTTCCAACCTGTGTTAAACCTTAATTTTTAAGACAGTGTCTCTTGCTGAACCTAGAACTACACTGGCTAATAGGAAACCCAAGGATCCTCTTGGCATTATACCCGCCAGTGCTTGGGTTACAGGCACACATAATACTAGGTTGTATCTGTGAGAGTACACTGAGACCCTTAGGCTTGTGTGGTCAGTACTTCATACCTGAGCCATCTCCACAGTCCCGCTTCTCTGTTTGTAAAATGCCATATCCCAAGTTTTGACATTTACCATTAAGTAACTGTGAGAATAAGATCCTAGGGTGTTAGTCTGTCAGGATCTTCAATAGCTCTGGAAGCTCTGTATACATGATCAATCCAACCCAAAGCACTGGCAGCACTAGGTTTTCAAGCATCCTGCTGCCTTCTCTGCAGCCAGTCTTCATCAAAACACTGACTAAGACAAAAAATACTTTCAAAAATATTGGTTGTTTTCCCCTCTATAGACTCAACTTGTTGTCAACTAGGCCAAGTGGAATAATCTAGATGGGAATCAGATGAGTAGAATGCAGCTTTCTATGTCTTAGTACAGAGGGGATTCCCAGTCTACCTTGGGGAATCAGGCAAATGGCAGGAAGTGAAGAATAACAAAGGAGGAATTTGTGTACAGGTCACTGATTAAGAAGCATCTGTAACACACTGTTGTCCCCAGAAGTTCTAATCATTGTATTGTCCTAGAACTGTGGAGTGCTCTGAAAATTTTAGAAACCTGGACATTTGTTTTCAAGTAAAGAAAACTGAGCTAACATCCTGCGAAGAGACTCATTTAAGGCATTGCTTATGAGTCCCACATTTACCAAGCCCTCTCAAGGCTAGGAAATGTGCTATATGTTGCAAAGAGAGGCAGAGATGGATGGAATAGACTTCCTGTCTTCTAAATATGGTAGCTATGTTCACAAATAGCTGTAATCCGAACCAATATAAGAAAAGCTATGTGAGTACTCTAAAATGTTCTGTGAGCAAAAGAAGAGACACAATTTTGTTAAGTAGAAATGTGGAGAAAGGCATACGTACCATTGAGCAAAGATTAAAGCTGGGAAAGCTCAAAGATTACTGATGAATAGCTTCTGCACCAGTTCACTTTTCCAACAGAGAGCTTAAATGGTCTCCAATCAGTCAGCTGTCTTCTGACTGCACTATATTAATTTAATTTATGATTTTTCTCTGGGAACATTAATGTAAGGTTAAAACAAATGCACTAAAACTGGAAGATAATTCAATTTTCTCCAGTTTAGTTCATTTTAAAAATAAAATTTTAACTGAAATGTAAAACAATGAAAATATTTGATGTATTTTGCTAATTAAAAGTATGCATTTTCTAATATATAATGGATCTAATTTGTCAAACTGCTCATCAAAACAAGCCCATTGTAGACATTAGGAGAATATCCAATCCCTTTCTTGACTCCAGTTTATTCTTACTGTAAACATATAAATACTTTTATTTAATATTTAAACACATTTTTTGATTAACTCCTTCAATTAAAATTCTTGGACTGGATTATACAAGTTGTAAGAAAAATAATTCTCAATATCCACTTTTCTTGATGATGACTCTTTCCTATTTAGACTTGGTTTTCATTATTTTACTGAAAATTACTTACATATTTTCTTATAACCTTATGTTGTATCCTCAAGTTTCTTATGGTTCTAATGGAAAGTGTTCCCTACGGCTTGTTTATTTAAGAGGTGGTCTCTGGTGGTGATGGAAAGATATTTCTGGAAGGTTATAGAATTCTTTGCATATGTGGCTTAATTGGTTGACAAAGGCCACACACATTAGTAGCAAGGTTACAAAGGGCTTCTTGCTGATGGGAGTCTTGCCCTTTGCTTCCTGGTTGGCTATAGAAATGTGAGCAAGACACCTTATGCCTAATTCATCGTTAAAGATGCTGTCCCCTGCCATGCCTTCCCTGCCTGTAAGGACTATATTCTCTGCATCATAAGGCCAAACAAACCTGTCCTCCTTTGAACTTATGTCATGTCAAATATTTGGTCATAGGAACAAGAGAAGAAAACAGAGTTCAACTAAAATTTGCCTGCTTACAGTTTTACAAAGCCAAGATGTGGAGATGCTCTTTATCGGGCTAACATTGTGAAATGGTTTCTGTTTGATGGAAGTTGATATACCGTTGAAAGAAGCATAGACACTTACATAATTGTTTGGTCCTATAAATAATTGCCAGAAATAGATGATTGGCCTGAATTTGAGGTCTATGTTGAATATGATGGTGGACTCGCCTATATCAATTTATCTTTTGTACCTTTTCTCATGTTTAGTACTTACATTGTCCTTACGATAATTTTTATAGTACTTTCAAATAAAAGCACATTTTGCAGAGAACTTTACAGAACTTAAATTATTATTGTCATATGTGTGAACGGATGTGATTCTTAATAGTACATGCTTTTATATTCTTGAGTCTTTACCTATTTTCTTCACTATACCTAAGAAAAGTTTGACTTGCCTTAGTGGGCAAACTACCTAGCACTGGTGGTACAGGCCTTTAATCCCAGTGGGAGGCAGAGACAGGTGAATCTGTGAGTTCAAGCCCAGCCTAGTCTACAGACCTAGTTCCAGGACAGTCAAGGTTACAAAGAGAAAGCCTGTCTTGATAACAAAGAAATAAACAAACAAACAAATGAAAAAATAAGAAAACAAAACAAAAACAAACAAATGAGGGGCAAACTCTCAGCTCAGTAAGCACAAGAAGTATTTTATGATTTGTGTTGTTTCTACCAATATAACTTTCCAATCATATTTACCTCATTTAATTGATACATTTTATTGATACATTTAATCGATACAATCAATCTTTTATTAAAATTAAAGATTAAAGTTAAGCTTTTTATCTGTGTTCACACTGCACAATGCTTTAGCCAATTGTACAAGTTTGAATGTAAATTATTGGTATGACAGTATTTCAATACATAGTGTAGGAAAATGTTTTCTTAGCTTTTTTTTGTGACTGGTTTTCATTTACGAATAGGAAAAAGTGTGTTTCATCTTTTCTCAAATTGGTCAGAGAAATTTGGATATACAGCATATTCTAAAATGGTTGTTTTTGGTTTGACATTTCATGGGTGTGGATAAATCAAATCTAGTTTATTTACGGTTTTACCTGGAGTAGGCTTTATGATTTTCTAGACTCTACATAATATATAATACAACTGAAGCGATCCTGGGTGATTTCTATGTTCCAGCTTTAGGTCCTATAACAGCGTACTGCTCCTAGTTTGGACAATAGCAATGTCAGCCCTCAGACAAGTATTTGTAATACATATGACAACATTTGAAAAGCTGGTCCGTCCACTCGCTGAGAACTTCTTTAGGGATTCTCACTGACAACTCCAGTGAGCCCATGGCTAACAGGTAGCAGAGACAGAGACTATCTACCCAGGGGCCATCTCAGACATCTAGCTCAGGCAGTCCTTCAGATAAATGAATTCCTACTGACACCTGACTCCACCCACAGGAGACATTCAAGTGCTGACCAGGCAGTTGACCTATTAGCTCACTACTGGTAGAGTAATAGATCAGTCAAATAGGGGTTATTTCCTTCAGAAGAAAGGTCTTTGCCCTTATTTCAAAACATATATATATATATATATATATATATATATATATATATATATATGTTATATGTTTAGACAATTGGAACATTCTTATTTAAAGTAGAATCAAAGACACAAAGACAACAAAATATGTTGGAATAAAACTAACCCAAGAGGTCATAGGCCATATATATATATAATTTTGCCTTCTAAGAAAACATTAACAAAAATTGGAATTGGGAAAGAATTTTTGTTGACTGTGTAGTTACCTTACAACTCATTTTATTAAGGCTTGTTTATTTTAATGACTGAACCACATGAGGCCACAGCCAGGCCACTATGTACGAGGGTAGCTTTATTTCTTGATCTCTTTCTCTTCTCTAAGTGCATAAAAAATAAATATATTGATATAATTTATATAATTTAAATATATACATATATATGCATATAAACATGAATTTATATACACGTTTTTTTATATCTTTAAGTTTTGATTAATTATATGAGTCCTTAAAACTAGGATCTCTTCCCATTTCCCATTATCTTTTTCAATCCCCTTTTCAGAAAATTGCAAGTAGAGGTCTATCGCCTCCTGGATTAATTTTATTCCAACATATTTTTTTATCTTTAACTCTACTTTAAATAGGAGGGTTCCATGATATTTCTCAGTTCTTTTTTTTTTTTTTTAGTACTTACAGTAAAGAGACTGATTTTGTTAAAAGTTAATATTATGTTCTGCCACTTTTCTGAAATAATTGTTTCTAAAAAGTTTCTAGTGGATATTTGGAGATCCCTTATATATAATATCAAATTGTCTGCAAATGGAGATAATCAGAATTCTACTTTTCATAAGTTTATTCTTAAACTTCCTTCTTCTGCCTTGTTGCTCCAGCTAGTGTTCACAGGAAAAGATTGAAAAGAAGTGCAAGTGCATATGGTGGGCAGACCCGTCTCACTCCTGACTTTAGTGTGATTCCTTTGAGATTTTCTCCATTTAAGATAATGTTGACCATGGGTTTGTTATAGGTAGCATTTATTATGTTGACATATATAGTATGTTGAGATATAGTATCTTCAGTGCCATTCTATATAGGACTTTTACCATGAAAGTGTGTTAGTCTTTGTCAAGGAAATTTTTTCTGTATCTATTGAGAATAAAATAAACTCATATCATTTCCCTTCTTTCCTTCCATCCTTCCAAACCCCCTCACGTCTTCTCATTCTAGCTTCTCCTATACACCCAATATTAATCCAGCCTCACTTCTTTGATTATTATTGTGACACATATGCAGAAATGTGTGCACACACACTCATATATCTAAATGCATAAATATTTAAGTTCTACCTGCTGAGTCTGTTTAGTGTTGTTTGCATGAATATGATTTCATAGCTGATCACTTTGTACTGAATAATTGATTAAGGGACTTATCCCTGAGAGAGACTAACTCTGCCTCTCTAATCAGTCATTAGCTTCCTGTAGTTCATTTTCTGGAAGTAGGATCCCAAGAGATTTACCCTTCAGCTTTAGCATGTCTACTGATATTCTCATGGTTCAGCTCTTATTGTGTGTACTGACTGGATTTGTGTGTCAACTTGAGACAAGCTGGAGTTATCCTAGAGAAAAGAGCCTCCCTTGAGGGAATGCCTCCATGAGATCCAGCTGAAATGCATTTGCTCAATTAGTGATCAAGGGTGGGAGGGCCCCTAGTAAGTGGTGCCATCCCTGGGCTGGTGTTCCTGGTTTCTATAAGAAAGCAGGCTGAGCAAGTCAGGGGAAGCAATCTAGTAAGTAACATCCCCCCATGGCCTCTGCATCCGCTCCTGCTTCCTGCTCTGCTTGAGGTTTTGTGCTGATCTCCTTTGGTGATGAACAGCAGTGTGGAAGTGTAAGCTGAATAAACCCTTTCCTCCTCAACTTGCTCCTTGGTCATGATGTTTGTGCAGGAATAGAAACTCTGACTAAGACATAGTGTTAAGGTATCATGGTGTAGCTTCCCTTCCTTTTCTAGGAGAAACAAAAAACACAACTCTTTTCCTAGTCCTCTGGTTCTTAAAAATCTTCCTGCTTGCTTTTCTGTAATTTTCCTTGAGACAAAGATGCAGGAGTTGTGTTGCAGATATATCAACCACTGGCTCCTAACACTCCATGATGAATTGATCACTGCATTTTGACACATTGTGAATTTTCTGCAAAGAAAAGTGTCTATGAGAGGTAAAAGCTACACTTATCTGTGGGTAGAAAGATAAGATTGGAAATGCAGTTAGGAATTATGCTCTATAGAAAAGTGGTCATAAATTCTTCTCTAAGATATATAGCTTTGTTAGCTATGGGTAGTTGGGTAAGTTTCTAGAATAAGACATGGTTTCCATCTTGCTAGAGGACCTTAGTTTCCAATAGAAAGCCACTGTTTACCATGAGGACATGATTACACCCACCGCCTCCTTCGAGATATCTTGCAATGCTAGTCATTGTTGTAGTTCTTGTACATCACAGTGGAATGGTACTACTGACTGCTTCCTTCCTTTGGCAGCTTACATTAGCACCTTCCAGTACTATGACATATAGATGGCAGGAAGGAGGCCTTCTCCTCAGAGACAGCTCAAATCCTGTGTCCAAAGTGCATGATGTTTTCAATATTAGGATCTGACTTCACCCTCTGAGAAGCAGCCAATTGCAAAGGCTATAGATTATTTTGCTCAGGGAGTCAACCGAAATACCTTGCCCAACTCAAAAGATATTCCTTATGAATGGTACTTGGGATTTGTTAGAGAATATATCCTGAATATTATTGAATATTGTTAATCTCAATCTAACTTTATTTGTTCTTAAAATATTTTTAACTTTTCAAAATCTTTTTACTCAATAGTTTGATATTCTTTGTGAAAATTTAGAATGCCATTTTATTATAGTGGTTAATAATTTATTAGAATATTTTCATTTGTTTGTTTCGTTCATCTTTATGACAACAATTATAATAGACTTCAGATTCATAATTTTGTTTTATTGAAGTTTTAATTTTTTCTTGTGCCTATTGTGATGTGTAAGAAAATGGCATTCTTCCATCTTTCCATTCTTTCTGCTATATGAACACTTTATTCAGTACAGTTTTCTTTTTACTTCTTCATTTTTGAATTCTAAGAGACTAACATGCTGTTTCATAAATTAATTCTATAGCTTATATTTACCCTCAAGAGTAGTCATTTAAACTCAAATATTGAGTTTTAATTTCTTCTGCTTTTTCATCCTCTCTGTATTTGTTTGATTATATTTTTACTTATGAACCCTGAATTTTTCCAAAAAAAGGAAATAAGAAAATTTTAAAGCAGACTTAACTGATAGTGGTTTTAGCTTACTTTACCAAACACAAAAGGGGCTGTATCCCACATATGAATCAGAATTTTCTTTTTATTTCTGAAATTTTCTATGGGTGTCAGCATAGATTATTAGCACCAGTTAGGTGGAGGCTGAACTAAACTTTGCAGCTGCTTTTAGAAAAAGGCTGTAGTATAACATAAGGTGCTATATCTTATTCAGCACTCATTGAGAACATGGAGCCCACGACCTGAGAGTTTCCACCAAATAGAGGTGAATCAAGGAGAAGTTCATTAATCTCTCCTTCACAGAACTCATATATGTTCTCCATTGAAAATGTGGTTATTAAGATGTAATACACTGTAGACTGTTATGACTTGAGGTCATATACATGAACCAATTCCTACACATAGACACACATATGCAAAGGCATATAGGCATACATATAGGCACACACAGTCATGCACAATTTTATAAGTGTTTTATTAGTACTAAAATATTTTAAAGTCTTCCTCACTCCCGCCCCCCTTTGCGTATGTATGGTTATGACAGTTTCAACTCTTCCACAATTTAAACTATTGATTTCATTATAGTAATTTTAATGTAATTTCTAGCCTTTGGCCATTTTCTCAACAATTTCTTGAAAAGTAAATAATCTAGATAATAAACCTTGAGTCTATTTTTCCTTTCATGCTCTATAATGGCACAAAACTATGAGATGGGTAAAGGCTGGAACTTTATGGCCTATCAAAATAGAAAGTATTTTTCTACCACAAAATTTTAAACTCTAAGAAACATATCTAAGAATAAACTAGAAGCTCAGGTGCAGTGAGAGAACCAGTCTTAAAAAATAAGGTGGAAGCCAAAGAAGACAATTATCATGGGCTTCTGAATTCCATTTGCATGTGTACACTTCTATGTATAACCACATGAGTACAGCTATATAAACATATGTGTATATATCACATATTCATACAAAATATATAAAATATTATTATACTTTAAATATTAACAAATATTTCTATGCTACAAAATTAGCAACAGGTGTAAGTCATACTACCATGTTACTTCTTTTAAATTCAGTTTAGGCTAGAGAGATGGCTCAGCTGCTAAAGGCTAGGCACACAACCAGATTGGTCCTTATAATGTTATCTTCTGAAAGTGAAGCATTTTGCAGAGTTGAAAATAGAAACATTCATCTTAATTTCCTGCCTAAGTTCATGATAGCTACGCACAGATGTAAGGAAACTGAAGTGCTGAGCATGTAATTTAGGAAGATCTGTCCTAATTGCATACTTTTTTCTGTGTATATATTTTTATTTTGTATATATGAGAACTACCTACATATATGTATATGTATTATATACATACTTGGTGCCTAAGGAGGACAGAAGAGCATATAAAATCCAGTGGGACTAGTGATACATACAGTTGTGACCCACCAATATGTGAATTCTAAGTACCAAAATAACGTCCTGTGCAAGAGCTGCAAGTATTTTTTAACTGCTAAACCAGCTCTCCACCTATTTAGTTCTTCTTTTTATGGAAGCTTTGGTAGTATCACAGTTTGCTATTGCTTGTCTTTATATCACGACTAGAGGCAATATTATCATCAAATGACTATATTTATAAATATAATTTTGTTATTTAATTTAAAGATGCCAATGTTATTTTATAAAAATGAAACATATTGCCAGAAATCACAGTAGAATGGTATGACATTTTTTTCAATATGATTGACAAGATTGAATAGAACTGATGTCAAATATAATTTCAGTGGAAGTCATTTGCTCCAAACATGTGAATAAAAATGAGGAAATTAAACTTTCAGAGATAAGCTTAATTCCACAGAAGGATACTTACAATGGCCTTGGATCTCTAGTAATTATAAACACTAAGAATAGTAGCGACCCCTGGAAACCTACAGACTACCAGGAGCGTTGTGTCAAAGAAGAGAAAGGTATTCCATCGTCTAAGAAATGGTTGGCTGACACAGAGTTGATTGCTATTTCTATTTTAGCTGGATTCTCTAAGTATTGGTTCTTCATGTCCTTCATCTGAGACAATTTGGTTAGAGTTACTTTACCAAATCTTGTGTAATTGCATTCCCTAAATGCCCAGTTTAAACATAGATTTGTATTGTCCATCCCGGAAGTTTATTTGATGGACAGATGATTCAGTCCACTTCAGTAGGACACTGTATTAGGAGAAACAGAGGCCATTACATCAAGTGATTATTTTTTATTTTGCTTAGAATTGTCTAATGAGTAAGGATGAATTAGAATAATTTCCTTTTAATTCTACAAAACAGGACAAGTTAACAAGTAGGATCTTCCCACAATATGATTTCTGGTTTTATTGGTTATTTTATTTATTTATATTTCAAATGTTATCC
This sequence comes from Grammomys surdaster, assembly GCF_004785775.1. Classification (NCBI taxonomy): domain Eukaryota; kingdom Metazoa; phylum Chordata; class Mammalia; order Rodentia; family Muridae; genus Grammomys; species Grammomys surdaster. Next base: position 11,642 of record NW_021620397.1, read on the forward strand.
ACCTTCACAGTTTCCTCTCCACAAACCCTCTATTCCCACCTCCTTGCCCTGCTTCTGTGAGGATGCTCACCCATCCACCCACCCACCCACTCCTGCCTCCTCACCCTAGCATTTCCCTATCCTGGGTCATTGAGCCTCAACATGACCAAGGGGCTCCCTTCCCATTGATGCCAGATAAAGTCATCCTCTGTTACATGTGCAGCTGTAACCATCGCCCCTCCATGTGTACTTTTTGGTTGGTAGTTTAGTCCCTTAGAGCTTTGGGAAGTCTGTTAGTTGATATCATTGTTCTTCCTATGAGGTTGCAAACCCCTTCAGCTTCAGTCCTTCCCCTAACTCCTCTACTGGGGTCTCCATGCTCATTCCAGTGGTTGGCTGTGATGATCCCCTTCTGTATTGGTCAGGCTCTGCCACAGCCTCTCATGGGGCAGCTATACTAGGCTCCTATCAGCAAGAGCTTCTTGGCATCAGCCATAGTTTCTGGGTTTGGTGTCTGCAGATGGGATGGATCCCTAGGTGGGGAAGTCTCTGGATGACCTTTCCTTCAGTCTCTGCTCCACTCTTTGTCCCTGCATTTCCTTTTGACGGGAGCAATTCTGGATAAATTCTACAAAACAAGACAAGTTGTCAAGTAGGATCTTCCCACAATATTGTTTCTAAGAGACCCCCATCTGATGCACCCAAAGAAAAGTCAAGTCAACCCATTGTAAACCAGTTAGTTATATGAGCAAATACCATTACTGTATGTGGTGTGAATTTGGTTAATGTCCTTTGTTTAAGATCTCATATCTGAATCTCAGTCTGTCAACATTCCCTCACATTTAAAAAGCACAAGACATACCATTGGTAAGGAATATAGATTTTTTTCTAGGGGCATGTCAAAAGTTAAAACAGCAGAAAAACATTTTTTAACAACCGACTTCACTTATCACACAGCAGAACCTGAAAAAAAGGTCTCTGGCACCTGAAATCATTTAATGTGTTTATGGCAGTGATAAAAATCACTTCAGGTGTTGCCGCAGCAACAGCTTTGAAAGCAATAGAGTTCCAATGTGGGGAAGATCCATCAAAAATAAATCAAACCTTGTTTCAGGGGTGCCAAAGGAAGAGTATGTAATGGAAAGTTATTAAGACCAAAGCCAAGTGCCAGCATTGGCCCAGCACTGGGCCGTCCTGCCTTCAAATTCCCCAATCAATCACTACCTCTCTCATCTTCCCCAGTATTTCCAGAAGACACATAGGCTGTAGATGTCAGAATGGAAGTGCTTTAATGCTTCGGGAATGTTTGCTACCACATCGCTTTGCCTTCACAATAGAGAGACTAAGGGAATCACTTCAAATTTCTCACAATTTGTAAAACAATGGTATTTCCTACTATCTAATAATTTCTGGCTTATATATAAAGACAGTGTTTAATATATACAAACTCTTAAGCCTGAAGAAATGTCTTCTTAACGTCAACTTGTATTTCAAATCCAAGGCCCATAGAAATAAATTTTCACATGTTTGATAAAAGATGAAATCAGGTTAATACGCAGTATCTCAGTAGCACATCCCACATGCCCTTCATACAAACTTTCCACAACAAAAATGTTCTGAAAACCCATTAGCTGTTTTCTTCATATTGAAGTAAGTGCTATTTAAGTGAGTTTTTCATCATATGAATAAATATTTATTTTTAATCAGAATGTTATTTCCAAATGTAGATATAAAACTTTGCATACTTTATATGATAGTATTTAAAGACCAGGATGAGAAAAATACAAATTAAATCACAGTTTGATTTGACTAGAATGAGGCGTTTTTTAATTCTGTTAGACGCTGTCCTCGTATTGAATATGCAGCTGACTGCTAAGCACAGAGCCATGGGTTCCATGTTCCCAAATCCATGTTTGATTATATTACATCTTAATTCCCCACCTTTTGTGACTCTTTGCATCATTAAAAGCAGGAACTCAACATTATGCTGCAGATGGCCACCACTGGGGCTCTAACCAATGTCTGTCCATCTATCTCTTTCTTTTCATAGTTGTCCACAATAACTTGAACAGTTAACCTCAGTCCAACACAGTAGGAAGTACAGACAGTCATATCACGTGTGTTTGCTGTCTAGTACCACACATTGTATAAGAAAACCTCATGTTTATTTCATTCTTATAACTAAATTGAATGTATACATAGAGAAAGAAAATCTGGATACAGCAGATAAGAAACAGGGATAACATCTACTCATAGACCTCAGCTTGTGAAATTGATCCAATGACTTGTTTTAAATAACTGGAATTGAGTTATTATCAAAGATTATTTGTTGGATCATGAAACTGTCTGATTGTGTCATGCCCAGAGTTCTACTATCCAATTGTCATTTGGTTGTCATCTACCTCAAGGCTTCTTTCCACTGTCCATCCCAACCACCCACACTATAGAGTACGAGTAGTCATTGGTTCTCAGTGTCTGTGCCCCATTCAAAAAAAGGAGCTAAAACCACAGCCATGCACATGCCCCATCGTTAACTGATCCTCATTCAGTTGAAAACAAGGGGAAAATAACTCAACAAAGCATCTTAGAGATACATTCTACTCTTTTAACCCAATGTTGCCGTTGTCTATCTATGAGCTCAGAGTTGCACATGCCTGTATTCTATAGGTACTAACTACTTCTACTGACCCCCATGCATCTATTATAGGCTTTAACTTTTAGTAGCTTAACTTTGAATACAAAAGCACAACTTATATTATCAAACAGACATATAATACTATCTTTGTAAGAAAGGTGCTTTTGGTATATATAAAAGAATTGGTCTTTGGTGCTGATGATATTTATACAACACATAGACTACATTTCATGTGAATTTTGATTTGAGTTCTGCATGATCTAGATAGACCAAGAGGCCCAGACCAAAGCTACTCATGCCACATGCATTTCTTAAATACTCTCTGTTACTGATGAGGACCTGACATTATGATGACAAAAGAATAAAATTAACCCAGCACCACATGATCCCTGTGGATTTCACTGCTCTCACACTCTCTGACCCCTGTTATTATCTAGCTCCTTTGCCTGCTTAATTGTTCTCTGTAGATCTCATTATTATCTAATTTAGTTTTCTAGGGATTTCTTTACAAAAAGTTAAGAGCTAGATAGCTTAAAGTAGTATGCCTGTGACCTTGTACAGTTCTGGAAGCTGGGATTTCATGATCCCACTGGAAACTCTTGGGAAGAATCCTGCCTTAAAGTTTCCATCAAGGTCACGATGGGTTCAGAAACTCGTTCTTGGTTTTGATCGCTGATGTCCTCCAGAGGCTGCACAAATTCAGGGAGGAGAGAAGTCTGGTCTTTTGTAAGCCAACTTCAGAAACAGCACCCCATCTTGTCCACTGTGCCCTACTGATACAAATGCTCAAGTGGGGATGTGCAAGTGTGGGGACCTTTGATTGCCACCTGGGAGATTAGCTCCCAACATTTGTGTACACGTTGAGCAAAAGAAACTTTACTGAGTAAAGTTTAAGAGTGTTTATCATTTTGTCTATCTCTCTTATGTCTCAATCCATGAAACTAAGGGACAGTCACTGTTAAAATGACTATAAACTTTGTCTTTTGGGATTTTGAGAAGCAGCATCTGAGGTACAGCCATCACTCCTCTGGACCTGTGTGAGATGCACAAAATGTTTCTGTGAATTAGTCAACAGAATATAACTTAGAGGCAAGCCAGACAGTTTGACTTCCCATGTCAAAATGCATCAGTGTTCAAAAATGTGATTCAGTATGACATCGGGGATATCAGATTATGTTCAAGGCTATCTGAATTCTTAATAGAATGTCTTGGACATGAAGGACACAAAGAAATACTCCTTTATAACCATGCTTGATTCTATTTTTCATCATCAAACCCAGTCTACATGAACACTTTATATTCTACCTGCTGTAAACATATTGTGGTTATTAAATCAACAAGGCCCTCACTCAGTGTATTTAAATTCTATTTACACATGGCTTTACCCCTGCAAACTCTGCTGGCATCAAATGCTCTTCATTTTTAAAACAAATAAGAGACCGGCCAGAGATTAACTCTGTTTTCCTGTTTGAATAAAGACACAAAACATAAGTTATTTCAAAATTATTGTGCAGGTCAGGGAATGTTATTCGTTGCCAAATGCTTCCTTGTCAGATGCCAAAGATCACAATTTTTTATTCACTTATCTCATTGTGCCTGTATTAGGGAGTCCCATGGAACTCCTTTGGCCAGTAACACAATTAGATGTAAGTAGTTTCTGGTACTAGGTGCTTCACTTGGTGACACATTATGTCCAGCTGGGGCTCTATCCCCCAATTATTTGGAAATTTCACTTAGATCTTCATAAATGAATATATTTTAGGATTATTTTACTATATTAGATTTCTATACTATCCCTTAAATGGTGCTTAATTTTATCTGTTCCTTTTATTCCTCCTCCTCCTTGTTTAATCCTTCCATTCCAGGGAATGGATCCATAAGTATCCATTCAATCTTTCTTTCTGAGGTCTATCTATCTACCCCTGCCCCAAAGATCTTTACTATATATCTAACATCTCTGATTCTCCTGTGGTAGCTTAATTGGCATTAACTTAACCGCTAATATACTCGTATATGTGAATACATACCATATCTGTCTTCCTGCATTCGAGTCATCTCCATCAGGATGGTTTCTTTCCACCTCCATCCACTTCCCTGAAAATTCCATGACTTCATTTTTTTTTTAAATGGCTTAGTAATCGAACATGAATACATGAATACATAAAGATGTTTATTTTCTCAAGGGAGCAGAGATCAAAGGCCCAAACAGTATTATTATATACCAAGAGAATGCCAGAAGGAAGTCTCTTTCAGATTAAAGTATCAACAGCTGTGAAATGAAGAAAATCTGGCCTTAGATGGACTTGACCTAGGAGTCCTTATTATTAAATTGTGCCATGCTGCCAGAGAACGTTCCTTGTGATGCCAGTGTAAATAAAGTGACATCATTTGAAACACATCATTTTATAGTTTTGGGAAACATGATACCATGAAGTGGAGTTACCAGAAAGAATAGAGATGGCACATGGGAGTTAATTGCTGCATTTTCAGGAACTTAAGAATTTAGTTGGGGTTTACAGTCTGGAATCTTTACACTACAAAAACCGAATCATGTTACAGATCAATAATTTTTTCAAACTCCCCTCAAAGAAACTGGCTGTTCAATACCACCATACTGCCTCAGTAGTGTTTCTGTTCTTAAATTTATAAGCATAAAGTTAGACCCTTCTGGTGTCACACTCAGTATAATGTCACTATCTTAGGTTTTGCAAAGACTGTCATCCTACCCAGCCAAATACATGAGCATTTGTCAATGTATTAAAGCAAAGCGTTTCAAAAACCACCCAGGTTACATAATTAGGGTATAGTATTCTCTAGAAAATCAATCCGTGTTTTCAAGAAACAGAATTCTCAATCCAAGTGTCCCTTCTGTCCTCCACGAGTGAATATATTCACGTCATAGTCATGAGCATAAAACTACAAAGGACTACGAAAACATAAGATGCGAATATCTGTGTAAATCAAATTTTATTACTTTTACTTTAGTTGGAGATTATTATTACTGCTGCTATTGTGGCTCAAATAATAGTGAATAAGTACCAGAGAGTGTGCGATTTTACAATTTCCTTAGTATAAGAACAAATTACTGGGCCCCTGACAGAACCTGTACGCTTTGTGTCAGGCAGTTATAAAATGTATGTTTATGAATGTATATTTATTCAAAATTACATTTATTTTCTTGTGCAATGAAAAATCACTGTTTTCTTCCTATACCTTGAAAATAAAGCAGAAGAGAGAAAGTGTTAGCCTAAAAAAAATATGGTAGCCTGATTTTTAGGACGTTGATGATTAATATACAGGAGTTGAAAAATTTCAGTTCATGGTTCCCAGGGTGAAAATAGCTTTGGCAAGCTGCATATAGTATGTATAAAAAGACACACTGGTGGTGCAGATACAGCGCCAAGTGTTCCATCTGTGTGTGTGCAGCATCCTGAGCTGAGCTATGATTGCTGGGGAGATGGAATTTTCTAATGTACTTCCTGCAACATCTTTCAGAACTTTTCTTCACTGAATACTTTTGTTCTTATAACTACTTAGATATTGGAAATGACATCTGATACAGGAATATGTGTGTGTGTGTGTGTGTGTGTGTGTGTGTGTGTGTTTTGCATGTGTGTATACAATATATGTACATGTGTGTGTGTTTGTGTGTGTGTGTGTGTTGGTGTGTGTGTGTTCCTCCAGATATAGATTTGTGACCTGACATTCTGTAGACCAGTCTGGCCTCAAACTTAGCAATTACCCTGCCTCTGCCTCTCTGCCTCTCTCTCTGCCTCTCTCTCTGCCTCTCTCTCTGCCTCTCTGCCTCTCTGCCTCTCTCTCTGCCTCTCTCTTTGCCTCTCTCCCTCTGCCTCTCTCCCTCTGCCTCTGCCTCTGCCTAGCACTGGTATTTAAGGCAAGTGACCAGGCAATACAGGAATATTCAGTGCAGTATGTTCTAACTAAACTCTAACTCTAAAACACAAAATCTGGGGAAACTGATGCCCACAAAGAGGAAATAATCAGGGAACTAATCTAGCAAAACCTAGCCCACCCCCTCACCAGAAAGCACTTAGAATTTAATGTTATATGTAGAAGAGTTTATTTTTATTCAGTAATAAGGGTTGAATGCAGCACCTCAGGCATACAAGACATGAGCTCTCTGACTAGGCAACGGCCCTCCATCACTGAACACTATCATCTGCCATCTTTTCATTTTTTTTTAAGACAAAGTATAATAAATGGCCTTGATCATGTTTGGGCTAGCACTTGTCTTGCTTTAGCTTTCAAAGTATCTGGGACTACAGATCTGCACTAATAGGTAGTCTTGAAGAGACCAATGTATTTCTATGTAGAATTTATTTAACCATGCTAAAGTTTTTGTTCTAATCAATAATAGATTTTCAATATATTATTGTCTTTGCAAATGTATTACACACTATCATGTAAAGTTTTACTTAATTAATATAAGGAATTAGTTGCTACAGTACTGCTTTCTTGCACTAGTTGTATCCCCCACCCCCCAAGAACCAGCACAGAATTGCATTACAGAGATATTTCTTCACCAATAGTTTTAAAACCCATCTAAGTAAAATACTGCATACAGTCATGATTATATGGTGAATTCTACAATAGCGGTGGTAGAGATTCAGATTAATGCATCTTTTAAAATTTTAGTCCAACGAGAATTTTCAAATCAACAGTGGATTTTAAATAAATTTTGTGTTATTGAGATAGAGTCTTTCTTTTTTGCAGTTTGTGAATGTAATGAACTAACTTTCGAGTGTTCAAGTATCTTAATTCTTTAATTTCAATCAGCATGTTTGTGTCCTTCCCTTTATAAAATAAACTCTTGAGAACAGTTTTTGTGGCCCACATATCACAGGGCTTCTTCTGGTGCCTAATCATCTTATCAGGGCCTATACTTTAGAGAGAACTGTCTATCCCTGCACCAGTAGCTAATAATTGAACTTCTCTCTGTGGCTAGTGTCAGGATTTTTGTATTCAACTCTCTTCTATATGCTGGGATTTGATCCGGTTTGGGCTTGCACAGGTTCAGTGCATGCTGTGACAATTGCCGAGTTTGCTTGTACAGCTTCTCTAATAGATCTAGAAACTGTTTTTATTGTAATTTATCTACTGCATCTGGCTCTCACACTTTTCCTGACCCCTCTTCCTATTTTGGGAGATACATTGCAACATACATGTTTCCTTTAAGGATAGTAATAATTCAGTAGTGCCATAGTCTGTAAACATTGGGAAGTTGTGGACCTCTGTGTTAATCACACTCTATTGAAAACAGAAGCTTCTCAAATGAAGATTGAGAAGTCACTTACCTATGGGTATAAAATTAATTCCTTAGGAGTCAGCTTAGTTATAGGTTCTTTTAGAAGTATTTAATAGGAAATTATCCCCTGGGGCCTCTTGACTGGACTATGCACGGATTCTCTGCCCAATAGTGGTGCCAGGCATAGGCTCCATTGTGTGGAGTTAGACTTAAAATCCAATCAGAACGTGGTTGATTATGTTCATGTATTTATAGAATACATTTAAAATAGTAGATTTTATTGATTTGGAATATCTGTCAACTCAATATTGTTTGCCGTGTTCTGTTCTTCATTTCTAACCTGAGACACCTCCGTAAAATTAATTCAGAGCAGAATACAAACAGAAAAAAATCAACTTAGACAGCTGTCTAAAACACTGATGACATAATTTTATTTTCATATGTAACAGAAAAATATATGAAAGAAATTGCATGCTCTTTCTCAGGCTGAGAACAACATGCCATGTGAGGTAACAATGGAAGGAAGCTTTGCTGACACTATGTCTCGCACCTCTACTCTCTCCTGTTTTCATGAATGTTATATAACATAGCATGGAGTTAAACCTTATAAATCAATGAAGTTGGGGGAAGGTTAGCTATAGATTTCAGTCAGTCTCTAGGAACTTGCATTTAATATTCCAGAAAAACTGTCTCTAAGGTAATTCCAATGCAGACCAATAAAGGAAAACTAGCTGTGTGATAAGAATATTCTACACCTGAGTTAGTTTTCTGAGGTCGGAGTAAACATCAGTTAGGTGAATCACACATTAAACAAGCACGTTCTGGAATTACTTTAGTTGCCATGATTGATATCATCTGTCTGGCTACTTTTTGTCTTTCCAAAATATAATATGCTAAAGAAGAATATGGAAATTGCTCTATCATATGGATTTCCAAGTTGTGAACACCTCATTAGATCCTGGAAATGATCTTTAGATATTTACAATTTTAAAATTAGGTTGTTTAAAGAATAGGCTTATTTTTCTAAATACACAGTATTCCTAAAAAGTCTTATTAATACTATGAGGATTTATTTATTTCTGTTGTTTTGTCCAGTCATCAGTTATTACACACACAAACACACACACACACACATACACAAACACACACAATCACTACTAGTTTGGTATTATATAAAACCATAAAGCATAGAACATTTTAAACCTTTTCAAATGTGTTTCCTCATTAAACAGATTGTAAAGAACAGGGTTATTGGCTTATTAAAGAAGAAAAAGAGTTGTCTTATAGATAAATTACAAATTGTCACTTACAGGATATGCCACCATTGGCTTACTGTGAAAGATTAAAGTATGCACAAAAGACCTATATCAGTACTTCAAAGCCTAGAGGCACTGTTGGTGTTTGCTGTGATATTATCTTTCCAAAGAAAGAACTCTGTCTTTTACTCTGCTCATATCTGGGAAGGAGAAACACTATGTCAGGGAAGTTCAGACTTGGAAGTGGCCAGGATCTGTGTGCTCCTCACCGGCACACTGGATAGGCTCCTCACCGGCACACCTGGAGATGTTGGCACCGAACTGCATCGAAGTCTAAAGGAAATTATAGATCTTCTCAACAGCAGGCAATCTTTCCTTCCTTTCTTCCAGGTGCAGGGTTCTCCTTCCTCTTCCAAATATATTATTTCTCCAATAATTCCTCTATTTCCCCCCACTGTCTGTCCCTGTTTTTATCTTGTCAGTTCTCTTTCAGGATGTTCTCCTGGGTGCATCTGTACTTTTATATTAAGGTATCCACTTTCTATAACTGCAGCTTCTGGCAAACTTTGTAGAATTCTGGCCCGTTAATATCCCCAAAGAACTCTGAGCTGAAAAGAGAGCTTTCTCTATTACAGGTTCCCTTGCCTCTGCAGGAAGATTGTGTTTTGAATTTATCCATTGTCTAGAAACTCTTTTTGTGAATGTCACAGATACATGTGCCTCACCTCCTTTGATTCCCCGGTGTGATAAGGACTTGTAAAACAAGTATCCATACTCAAGCTTTAAGGCCTCAGGATATGTCTAACCCAACCTTGTAAGGCAAAGCAACAAAGCATCTTATAATTTAACCAAAAAACGTTTCTTCGGATAACTACCAATTCTCTATATGAGCACACTGATTTTTGTGTCCACCTGATTTTTTTTTGCCAAAAAAGTCTTTATAAATCATGTTAGTTAAAGGATGTTCCATGTTGTTTGTTCTTTGTTTGTTGGATGGTTAGTTTTGTCCCTGTCAATGGAGTACAACCGGAACCATACATTCACTGAATAAGCCAAGAGCTTATGCTAGCAGCAGGTATGCTCTCCTTTGAGAAGACAGAAATGTCCTCTAGGTCCCTGTCCTTCATAACCAGTCTGCACATCTGGATCTTTGTCATAGAGGGGCAAAAGCATTTCTGTTAATGAGATGCATCCTTCTGATGCACCTCTCAACCTCAAGAAAGACTTGTATATTACTCTACAACACTCACTTTTCTGTTTCAGTCTACAGACAGAATAATTCCCCAGATGACACTGACTGCTCTTGACAAATGCTGAGTGTTAAAAACTATTCTGTGATGAATGCAGTGTTTAGAATGTGACCTTGTCTCGGTAGGCTTAGATTCCTTGTAAGCTAGTGAGGAGTAGGGATTTTGCATCCCCAGCTTCATGATCTCCACCTAAACTCAGTTTTTCTTCACAGTATATGCTTTACTTGCCAAACATGAAGAAATGTGTTTGACTCCAAGAACATCTGACCTCAAACTCCACCTGCAGCTGGCCATTGAGTTGCTTATACTTCTTGGCAAATGTTTTGATGATAGGAAATCTCTTTGTAGATCTCAAAGATAGAATGATTCCCTCCAGACATTGTAGAGAGATGTGCAATAGTATGTTTTTCTTACAAATGTAACCCTGATCTGAGGAGATCTGGGAGATCTGAGGAGTCGGGGTTAGTTGATATTGTTGTTCTTCCTATGAGGTTACAATCCCTCTTAGCAACTTCAGTCTTTCTCCTGACTCTTCCATAGTGGTGTCCGACCTCAGTCCAGTGGTTGGCTGTTAAGTATCTACATCTCTCTCAGTCAGCTGCTCGTAGAGCTTCTCAGAGGACAGCCATGCTAGGCTCACGTCTGCAAGCACAGTATGGCACCAGTAATAGTGTCAGGGTTTGGTGTTTATGCATGGTATGGATCCCAAGGTTGGCCAGTCACTGGGTGGCCTTTCTTTCAATCTATTCCATTTTTGTCTCTGCATTTCTTTTAGACAGGAACAATTCTGGGTCAAATATTTTGAAGATGAGTAGGTGGCCTCATGCCTCAACTGGAGGCCATATTTATCTACTGGAGGTGGTCTCTTCAGGTTCCATCTCCCCACTGTTGGTCATTTCAGCTAAGGTCATCTCCCATGGAGTCCTGGGAACCTCATATACCAGGTCTCTGTGACATTCTAGAAGTCCCCCCACCCAATTTCACACCCCACACCATTGCATATTTCCATTAATTCTCCTGGCCACTTGGGCTTCTCTTTTACCCCATACCTGATCCTGCCTCTCTTTCCCCCTCCCCCTTCCCATTTTCCACCCAGGCCCCTCTGCCTCTCATGATTATTTTGTTCCACATTCTAAGTGGGTTTAAGTATCCACACTTGAGTCTTCCTTCTTGTTAAGCTTCCTACAGTCTGTGAGTTGTATCATGGGATATTTTGCTAATATCCACTTCTTAATGAGTACCTACCATGCATGCCCAATTAGATAAGCACTGTTTGTTGAAGATGCTTTCTTTTTTCCACTGTATGGTTTTGGCTTCTTTGTCAAAGATCAAGTGACTCTAGGTGTGTGTATTTATTTCTGGGTCTTCAGTTCTATCACATTGATCTACCTGTCTGTTTCTGTACCAATACCATGCAGTCTTTAATCACTATTTCTTTATAGAACAGCTTACGGTCAGGTATGGTAATTACCCCAGAAATTCTTTTGTTGAGAATTGTTTTTGCTATCCTAAATTTTTTGTTTTCTATAGGAAGTTGAGAATTGTTCTTTCTATATCTGTGAAGAATAGTGTTGGAATTTTGATAGAGACTGCACTGAATCTCTAGATTATTTTTGGTAAGTTAGCTATTTTTACTATGTTAATAATCCTACTGATCCATGAGCATGCGAGATCTTTTCATCTTCTGAGGTCTTCCTCAATTTTTTATTACTATGTTTTTATATGTTTCTATGTACAGATATATGTTGTGTATTTTTAATCTCTTCATTGTGGGACTGAGGGAGCCTTACATGAATGTGTATCCAGATGAATTGCTGGGTGAATGTGGATTTTGACAAGGATTCCAATGCCTCAGACCCATGGGAATTTTAAAAGCCTTCCTCAGGTCAGGCTCTAGTGGTTGGTAAGGTCTTCCTCTTGTCCATGTGTGAACATTGACAGAATGGAAGACATATCCGTTCTATAGTTGATGGGCATTTAGGCTGATTCTGTTCTGTAGTTGATCACATGTTGGCTGATTCCATCTTATGAATATTGTGCACAACAATGTTAAAACTTTGACTATCTCAACACACCTCTGAGGCTAAGGTTTCACTCACTTGGTGTATATGTTTAGTTCACGTGGTAATTCCAAGGAGCTGGTATGACCAATCCATTTCTTATCAATGTCCTCTGTGCACCTAGATTCCAACTTTCTCATATTGTTCCAACATTTATCGTCTTCTATATTTTTTCAATGTGATAGGCCATAACTGTCTATAACTCCAGTCCCAGTTAAATCCAACTCTCTCTTTAGAACTCTGGAGCCACTGGGCATCTATGTGGTACACATAAATTCATGTAGGAAAACACTCATAGACATAAAATAAAAATAAATAAATATTTACCTTTAAATGATAGCCTCAGGAGTGAGAATTTTATATATATGAATCTTTGATCATTAATTACTTATTACTTGATAGTTTATCATTTTTTTCATGTACTCATAGGTCATTTGTATTTTTAAAAAATATATAAGTTTAAGTTCTTTGCCCATTTTGGATAATTTTTGAATGTAATTTGTGAATGAGGTATTTGGAATTATATAAAAACATTAAATATTTTCATCAAGATCAATGAGCTCTTTTCTTCTTTAAAAAAATTTCCTTGCATATTTGCATAAGAATTGTATAGTTCTAAGTGTTTTGTTATAGTTATTATTTTTTATATATGTCAGGAAGGGATCTAACTTCATTCTTTCTTGGGTACATTGTTTTCAGGCACTGTTTACTGAAAGCACCCACATTTCCAAATTGAATGATTATCTCTTAAAAGAATTTGCCATATTCATTTTTGAGCTTCTTTTTTTGCTGCAGCTGCTTTGGTGTCTGGGTTCACACTCATGTCATTTTTCTTCTTATTACACCTTTCAGTGTTTTCAAAAATTAAAGCATCTTCTCTCTCTTTAAACTCTTTAAGGTGAGTTTTATCCTTACAGAATTACACAGAATATGAATAAAATACAAACAGCTGGAAATATATACCACTTCCTAAGGTATTTTAAGGTAATTTTGAAGCAAGTCTCATTTGTATACTGGAAGAAGAGCATGATTGAAATCACAGTACAAGCATTGGCAGGCAGACTTCACCAATAAAGAAGATTACACATTGATCTCATAATTACAGGTGCAAAATTTATTTTAAAATACCTGGAAATTCCAAAGTTGAAGGAATTAGATAACATGCAACTGTACATGGTTTTCTGAAAAGTGAGGGCAGTTCAACATATGAAACCTAATGTCCTTTCTAAGTATCACACAAATATCTATATCAGCACGCATGTGCATATACCACACACATATATCCAATATACATACATGCACATACACACAGACTGACACACCTACATGCATGATCACAAACTTAAAGTAAGGACTATATGATATGTCAATGTTATCCAAATTAGGTTACATATATCTAATTTATGAAAAGTTTTTCATTTTTATGATAAAACCTTTATTTTATTCTTATATTCTTTTGAAATACATAGTGATTTTTGTATAGGACTGTATTCCCTAAATATGAATATGCTTAGGTTTTATGAATTATTTTTAAATTGTTTTAATAAAAATCTTTAATACCAACATGGAAAAAAGATCAGTGATTTTGGTCTCCATACACTAGCAATAAACAATACAGAAAGAAATATAAGAAGCCAATTCCACTTGTTGTGTCATGAAAGGGAAAATAATAACCATGAATCTACTTTGCCAAATCATTGTGAGCATATTCATTGAGAAGAAACACAGACACAGACACACACACACACACACACACACACACACACAATTGAAAGAAGTTAAACAAGATTAAAATAACTTGGAAGACATTCTACTTCCAAATGCAGTCTAAAGTAAATCTTAGATTTTTCTACTTTGACGATGGATGAATGTTATTGATCTCATTTGAATATTTCATGTCATGTAAGATTACATAAATTATTTAATGGCAAGAGTTACTCTGTCTCTATCTTCCCTTTCATGTTTGTTTTATTACAGACCTACAGTGGATGCTGTGTTTGTGATTGCTCAAACTATATTGATTACAGCATTAAAAATAAATCCTGCAGGGATTCTACTAGTAGAATTTAGAAAATCAGCTGAAATGCCATTTTTTTTCAGTTGGTTATCTGAATATGGGTTCTTCTATTTAGAATATTTAAGCCATCTGGCAAAAGAGATCTCACTGTAAGGCTGCATTTATACAATATTTGAAAGTGTTTAAAAAATTCTTTTCAGGATGTACTGACTGGTTTTGTGGGTCACCCTGACATAAGCTGGAGTTATCACAAAGAAAGGAGTCTCCCTTGAGAAAATGCCTCCATGAGATCAAGCTGTAAGGTATTTGCTCAATTAGTGATCAAGGGAGGAGGGCCCAGTCCATTGTAGGTGGTGCCATCCCTGGGCTGGTAGTCCTGGGTTCTATAAGAAAGCAAGCTGAGCAAGCCAGGGAAAGCAAACCAGTAAGTAACACCCCTCCATGGCCTCTGCATCAGCTCCTGCTTCCTTATCTGCTTGAGTTCCAGTCCTGACTTCCTTTGGTGATGAACAGCAATGTGAAAGTGTAAGCTGAATAAACCCTTTCCTCCCCAATTTGCTTGTTAGTCATGATGTTTTGTGCAGGAATACAAACCTTGGCTAAGACACAGGATATAAAGCTATACAGTATAGTTTTAGAAAACATGTTAAAAAGAAACACAGTCCTGCCTTTTGATGCGATCAGAAGCTGGAGGTGTTTTATAGACCCCACTCTCAACCCTGAATAAAGGCCTAACAGACCCCACTGAAAGCTGTTTCCCTCATGCAACAGCACTCAGATATGTATTCCTATTTATAGCACTCTAAGGGTCATTTTTGAAATATACTACGCTCATTATTATAGTTATCATCAAATTTGTTTTTAAAATTTTCAATTCTTTTAATTTAATACTCATGCTAAATAATTTACTGCAAATATGCAGCTTGAAAAAATCTGGGGGTTTGGTTTGTTCCTCAAAGCAAGTCTCTTTCACAGCATAAGGGGCTGTGTGTGGCAGGGGGCAGCTTCAAGTTCAAGAATATTAAAGGAAAACCCAAATCACTGTTACTTTGGTCTAAAAATAGGCTTTTTTAATTTAAATTGCACATTCCTCAAAGGAATTTTGAGCAAGCTAGAGATCATATGTAATAAGCAACATGACTAAGTTAGATCGTACAGAAGCATTCTTTTATGTTTAGTGAACTAGATAAATGTTTAAAACTTGATTTAAAAAAATTACTTTTTATTCCTTTACACATGAAGAAATTGTGATCTCAGCTTTGAATCCATTCTTCTGTCCCCGATGCTACCGTTTTTCCAAATTTGAATGGAAGAAAATACTGTCACAGAGGCCCACTTGAAATTGTTACTTATCTTTTCCATGTTTACTCCAGGTAGGGACATATTAATGTACTTGTATAATTAGAGAACTACTGTTCACTAAAGATGAAGGGTGCAGACTTTCCTCCCTACAGTGTTTTCTGAATTGAATTAATTGGGGAATCTGTTAGCTGTAACCTAGACTAATTATGCAATCAAAAAGGCCATTATACCATCACAAAGAAACATTGGTATCATTATATTATGAATCTTAAAATAAGAAACTTGTCCAGACATGTATTTTAAGCTCATTTTTTCTAATTATAGCCATCCATTTAGAGAAAACTAAAAACTGGGTCTATAGAAAATCTGTAGACATTTTCAAATAAAGGTGTCATAGCTGTGTTATCAGGACCAAGGCCTCCCTAGTAATTCTTCAGTGACATTTGTATAAAGTTAAGTGCACTCTGGAATCTGAGAAACAGTTGACTAACATTATTGATCATAATTAAGTAATAGAGTATGAATAAATATAAGTATAAAAATAGTTTAATTAATACCATGTTTAGGAATCTCTCCCCACCCCCAAAGACAGTACCATTATAATTCTGATATTCATGTCTTATGGTAGATGCCTGTGCTCAAGTTTTTCTTGAGAGTACCTAGTTCCCATTTAGTCAAACCTTATTGTCTTAATGAGTAGCATTCTTACATCCTCTTTACCTGAATACAGTCTTTCTAGCCCTTGTTAAATGAAATTATCCATGATTAATATGGGCATATCTCTTAATACCACCAGGGCATTACATCATAACCCATTTTCTTGGAGAGTACGTACCAGATCACATACACTTCTCTCTAACACTGAGAGCATGTACCAGATCACATACACTTCTCCATGACACTGAGAGTCTGTACCAGATCACATACACTTCTCTATGACACTGAGAGTATGTATCAGACCACATACACTTCTCTATAACACTGAGAGCATACACCAGATCACATGCACTTCTCTATGACACTGAGAGTATGTATCAGATCACATACACTTCTCTATAACACTGAGAGTATGTATCAGACCACATACACTTCTCTATAACAATGAGAGCATACACCAGATCACATGCACTTCTCTATAACACTGAGAGCATACACCAGATCACATGCACTTCTCTATGACACTGAGAGTATGTACCAGATCACATACACTTCTCTATAACACTGAGAGTATGTATCAGATCACATACATTTCTCTATGACACTGAGAGTATGTACCAGATCACATACACTTCTTTATGACACTGAGAGTATATACCAGATCACATACACTTCTCTATGACACTGAGAGTATGTATCAGATCACATACACTTCTCTATAACACTGAGAGTATGTATCAGACCACATACACTTCTCTATAACACTGAGAGCATGTACCAGATCACATACATTTCTCTCTAACACTGATCATTCAACCTAAGGTCACATTTCTGACTATAAAATTTCTCCATTGGCCTAAATTTATAAATCCATGGAGGTTTCTCAAGCCTAGAGTTACTGACTTTGTTATTGTAAAGATGTTGCTGGAACCTCCTCATTGACACTTCTCCCCCAGAATGGCCTAACCTGAACTGTGACAGGCACAGATGAACTACAGAGATCCTCTTGGTAAGAATCTTGCTTCTCTGGCTGCTGATTGCAGATCCAAATGTCATTTTACAAAAACACACACATACACACACACACATACAAACACACGCACATGCACATACAACACATGCACACACATGCACAAACACATGCATATACCCACATACACTCACACACTCATGCACACACATGGGCATGTGCATGTATGTGTACGTGCACACACAACACATCAACACATACATGCACACATATGCACACACCCAGCACACACATGAACACACATACACATACATGTACACATGCATACACATACATGCACACACATATACACATCATTGCTTTACATAATTATGTAATTAATTCCTTATATTTGAATCAGTTCCGCTTACTCTATCAGTTTCATGTAACTATTTACCTTTCCTACTTCTGGAAGAATTCATGCATGGTATCCAGGACTATATCGAGGTTCTTTCCATGTTCTCATGACAACTGAGGAAGGGGAGCATAGCTTAAGTCATACTCCTCAGCATCTCCTCTAACACCAGAAAATGTTTATGGAAGCATTCTTATAAACAAAAGTTTGGTTTCTCCTTTGAAGATTTGTGGTTTCCCTATTTTATGTCAGTGACTTTCTACCACCTTGGGGAATAGATGGTATTATGTTATTTATTAGATAGGAAAGCAAAATAAACTAGCCTACAGTATTTCTATGCATTTTCACCACCACATAAAGGATACAATTGACACTTCATAAAACGCTTCTAATATTTCACATTACCCTGATTTTTCCCCCGTCTACCTTCATTACTGTTCATCTAAAAATAGTTTTCCATTTTGTAAAGAACAAAAAGATTAAATATATGCTTGACATAATATAAAATAATAACTACCATTTATCAAGCACTTAGTATTGTGTCAAATGCTATACAGAGCATTTTACATCTATTACATCATTTAATTCTGACAACAGCACTTTAAGACGTAGTTTATTGTTATCTCCCTCTGACACTTGCATTTATCCTCCCTTTAGGGGAGCCTGGATCTTCCAGTATTGGAAAAATCTCTCTGAATTGTGTTCTGATACATTGTTCAGACCTCCTTAATCTGTACGAAAGACCCTGAGCAAAAACTATACTATGTTGTCACAGTTGGACATGTTTTGATTGACACAATATATGTGGATTAGTTTGAAAACTTTTAGATAACATAAACTCATATATTTTTTTGGAATCCCAATCATTAAGACAGCGGTTTTGCAGGAAGTGATCACCCCAAATGAAAACCCCAAAAAGCATGCTGGTGAAATGGGGTGGACCTTTAAGCCTTATATAAGGCTTAAACTCTAAACTGTGGTGTTGTGTGAAACAGGCAGCCTTTGAAAACTAAAGACAAGAATGTTTAAAGTTTTTTATGATGACCGGTTCTGTTTCTGTATTTTTATTTTCCCACTAGGGGCCATGAAATATGGAAACTGTTCTGTGAAATTCTAAACCAGAGGATGTGGAAGCCATTAGTCCCTGTTATTAAAGACAGTAATAAATGTGTGACTTAATGCGCTTGGGCCAGCCCAAGTGCAAGCCTATATAGCCATAAAATACTATAATTCTCTCTACATGGAATATGGAAATTTCCAAAAAGTTTTAGTATGACTCCAAGAGACAGCAGGGCTGTTCTTCACCTTACTTTCTTTCCTGAAGTTCAGGATAGGCAAGTCATTATGGGCTGCTGATTGGTAGTTCAGAGGGAACGTTTGCTTCCTAATTCCTCTTTGTTCTCCTTCTTTAACCCCATCATCCATCCATCTTCGACACCATGCTACTACACCATAGAAGAACATGCATGACTATGCCTCTATATTTATTTATTTGTTATTTTGTGTGCAAGTGCACACACCCCCACAAATGCATGTGGCTATAGAGTGAACTTAGAAATCACAGGACAACCTGCCAAAATTAATTTGTTGTTTGTTTTTCTATCATATGGGTCTCAAGGATCAAACTCAAGCACTCAGGCTCATTAGCAAGCACCTTTCTTCTCTGAGCCATATCGGACTCCAGCTGGTTGCCACTCTACACTGCACTGATACCTTATTAGACGTGATATGTATACTATGGTGTACTTTTACCTTTGAAACAAAGCATGAGAAATGTGTTGTATCTTTTTCACTTGTTTCTTGGCCTTACCCAATACGTACTGTAGCGTGTGCAATTGTGGTCAGAAAAAACATGTGTTCTGCTTCGGTTGGATGTAGGTTTCAGTTTGCTTCTGTTAAGTCAGTTTGGTTTAAGGCATTGTTGACATATATTCTTTTGCCCTTATTTTTCTGTCTGATGGTCTGTCTTTTGGAAAACAATGTAGTCCACTATAATAGTGCTAACACATACTCCATGCTGGATGTCTTCTATATCTTTAAATACATATTGGCTTTAACGTTGGATGGAGGCTATATATATTATACATATAAATGTATAATATAATATAATACCTAATCCTTTTTTAAATGATCTTATCAATGGTATAATAAAATTTGTCTCTTCTGATCATTGTGACTCAAAATCTATAGTTTTATATAGCATAAAACCTATAATATTATAGATTTATATATATGTATATATATTAATATTTTTATTTTATAATATATATCATAGATTTATATAAATATATATTTTATCTATGACCTTTCCATTCAGCCTCTGCCTTTCTTTCAGGCTGATATAAATTGGTTGTTTGCAGTGAATTGTTGGAGATTCTTTCATTTTCCTTTAGTGACAGCTACTTTTGATTACAGACTTTATATTATGTATACTGCAACAGAACTTACTACTATCTCTTTGATAATCTCTTGCTGGATGTCTTGTGGCTCTGTTGTCTCTTCTTTCCATTTTTCCCTTTGGTTTGTTTTATTTTTATGATTGTATGCTTTGGCTCCTTTTGCTTTATCTTTTGTATATCTACTTGAAAGATTTTCCCTTACATTTACCAGGATGCTCAGATAAAGCCTCCGAATTTTCTAACACCTAGCAAACCAATAGTAGTACAGACTTCTAATCACACACAGACTCTAGTGTTTAGTACTCACATTTCCACCTTATTCTACTCATGCTTCATTTAGCCCTACTTATTTTGTATATTTAGTTAGCAACTTCATGGAACTATAGTTGTTTTACAAATATTTGTCTTGGAACTTTTCACCAATATCAACAGCATTTTTAGATGCTTTTATGCTGTGGCATATGTATTCTGCAATACCCATAAGATCTGTGATTACAGTTCTATACAACTCAAACCAAGTAGCTAATGAGTTGGGCCATGTACACCCTCATTCTACAGAGCTTTGCATCATTCAGAGTTGCTTTCAACAGTCTCATATACTATTTCTCAGTACATTTAGGGCCAATATAAAATTCCAGATGACACAATCTGTTAAATGCCCCAAAAGCCAAACAAAGCAATAGCACTGAGGTTGGGTGAAATGAACATTTTTTTCTTTGAAACTCGGTACATGAAGTGACTTCTAATAACTTACCACAGACAGCATGAGTTAAGATCTACTCAGATGGTTTGAGAAGCTGGGAAATGATACCTTTCGGTTCTCGCTGTCAAACGATAAAAATCATTCCAAGCTCACTTTCGTTTATACCGTTTGGAAGTTTGTGTTGGCAACTTTCAATAACAACATTTGATTACTGTGACACATAATTCTATAAGCACCATTTGAAATACTGTGTATTGTCTGCCTTTAATAAAAACAGTGTTGAGTCTCTAAGTTCAACAGGACAAGTTAAATGTTTTACTCTGTGGTGCCCAAGACCTTACAAAGATCTTGCACGTTTCACTGTTCCATGGTGCCTTAGAGGCTGTGCTCCAGGTGGCACAGCTGGACTCAGTATCTATCAACCTTCCCTCTCAATATACTCCTCCGGTTCTCACAGGCTCTCGATAGAATACATTATCATACATCTTCTAAACTGCACCATACCTGCATGATACATAAGCATACTTATCTTCAATAAAATTTTATTATTAGGAATTGACAGACCAATAAAACACAGAAATCATTCACGTTTAGAAAAATATGCCTTTATGCCAAAGTGAGTAGAATACATTCACCAACTAAAATGGCTGATAGATCAAATTAGATCCTTTTCTGTTTAATCTCAGCCTTTTTGTGGACAAAGAAGTTTTTATTTCCACTGGAAAATCACCGATTTAGTTATTTCTGAGGTTAAAAGATTCCCTTGTACGTTTAAATTAAAGTAAATTTTACATATTCTGCAAAGTTTTATTGAACTCATCTTGCATTCTAGAGCTTGGGTATGACCTAATGTACCATAAGAAATCTGTTAGTGACATAAATATAATTTGATTAATAATTTCCTCTTGACCTGTCATTAGATTAATGCTAATTAGAAAGCCACCCTTTACCTGTCATATTAAGACACAATGTTATTACACTATTCAGACAATGCTGGTGACAATGCGCTTTCAAATTTCAGTGAGGAATGGAGACTTAAGATAGAGATCTTCTGCGTGAGCAATCTAGCATCACAGGGTTGGTTGAAAGGGAATTGTGATTAAAGATGCACACAAAATAATTTAAAAGGGGATCTCTAGTTTTAAAAGTGCAATTGTGAATGTCTTTGATTGCTTTCTACTGCTGTGAAAAAGGCCATGATCAGAAGCTACCTGGAGAGGAAAGGGCTTATTCATATTACACTTGCAGGTAACAGTCCTTCACTGTAGGAGGAGCTAAGGTGGGAGGAGTAAGGACAGGAAGAGGAGGAATAAGATAAGGGGGTGAGGGGGAGAAGGAAGAGGAGGATCCAGGAGTGAGGAACAGGAGAGAGAGGAACATGGAGGTGGATGTTCACGTGTCTGTAGCAGTCAAAGGTAGTTGGTATATCTAGGTTGGGCATTGGGTTACACTTCTGATTGTATGGACATCTTGTTACTGATCATTACCAGATACATAAGTTTTTGGATAAATTAAACATTAGAGTATCATTTTCCTACTGGGCCCGCGTGGATGGCAGGATGGTCTGGGCAATGCCCAGCCTTGTGGAGACAGTGTGGAAGATTGGCAGAGCCATTTCCTACACTGGTATCTCATGGGTGGCAGGGGTCATATTTCTGGCTGGCCGTTTCTAGCTGTGGCACCCACGAGGTCTCTGGCCAGAGAACATGGTGGCTGAGCTAGGCAGAGCTGCTGCAGCTTAGCTAGTCGGCTTGACCAGTGGCCGATTTACCACAACACTTCACAAAGGGGAGTGAGGCCTAGAACTCATGGCAGGAGTGTAGCGGCAGAAAACATGTAGAAATGCTACTTACTGACTTTTTTCTTGGTATAACCCAAGATCACCTGTCCATAAGCATTGTCTGAAGTGAGCTGGGCCCTTATATCAACCAGCAATAAAGAAAAGACCCCACAGGGTGTAGTAGGCCAATCTGGTAGGGGGACTGTTGCCATAGGTTTTGTACTCTTGGTGACTTTAGCTTATGTCACACACACATATACACTTTCAGAAATGCACAAACCCAAAGGAACACATAAAATGATTCTCAAGTGGTATTCACAATGACCACAATCACTAAATATTAACCATCAAGTAATAAGACCTAAAATATATTCAACAAACCTTTTTATTCTACATAATTTTTCTGGTCTTAAAACAACACCATTAAAGTTGTTGTATGAAGATACTAAGTCTAAAGAAGAAGGGAATCACTAAAATGAATTGAGTAATTAGATACTAATTTATAGAAATTATGTTAAGTGTAAAGTAGGTTTATTGCGTTATTATATCACACAGCCTCTTCGTTGCTGTAGAACAAACTTCTGCAAACTTCAGTGTCTTAAAAATAGTATGTGCTAGCTCACAGTTCCATAATTTAGTAATATGAGAAAGCCTTAGGTGGCGGTCTCTGCAGAGCTCAGTGGTGTTCACTGAAACAGCTACAGTGAGCTAGAGGTGTATCTGCATAGAACTGGGCAGACATTCATGTGGAAGTCAATTAATACCCTCAGCTGGTAGATAAAGATGACTAGGCCATGTAAATCCAGACAATTGCCAATTCTTACTCTTATAGGGACAGTTGCAATGTTCCCAAATAGTCAAGAAGAGAAAAACAAATCATGTACAATTGTCAAGTCTTCTGCCTTGTGTCGACTCTTTGTTGGTTCAAGCAAGTCTGACACTAGGCAAGATTCTGTTTACCTTTAAAATTTGAAACATACAGTAACTGGTTCTCAAATAACATTAATATTTAAAATTTTTATGGAAAAGCGCAGATAAGGGAGATGAAATTACTCTCAAATGAAACACAGATGGTGAATTTAAACAGAAATTATAGCCTGAGCTGTGTAAACATAGAACCTGATAGACATTGCAGTCAAATGATTTTCACCTCAATGTTACAGATTTCATACAAAAATAAAACCTGTGGTGTGCAACACTAGCTTGAAAACCCTTGTATGGACATCTTTAATAGCAAAAGACTTCTGATGAACGAATGTAGCCTGATACAACATTGCACAACCACAACATTGATTTATCCAGCGAGAGGTTGACATTTTGGACATAATAATACACATTAGAAAATTAAAGTTGTCCATAATGGGAGTTTATCCTTCTGAATTTTAGCATTCTAATATAGTCATGTAAAAAGGTAAATGTCTTAATATGTAGTATGTTACTACAAAATGCAACCCATATAATGAATAACATATGAGTTGTATACATATCTCTAAGAACTCAGAGTTGATAATATACTTGGATGTACATGAATATAAGGAAGGAAGGAATAATGAGCTGATTTGCATTAGTGATTAGCTGAGTCCTAAATACCATATATGTATATGAGTGTGTGTGTGAATGTGTGTGTGTATCCTTGTTTGAATTTACACAAGATTTATTTGAAAAACATATACTATTAATTTGCTTAATTGCCCAAAGACTAATAGATAGAACCAAAAGATATTTTTTAGAAATACAATTCAAAATCTTTTCATTAAATACTATTTCAAATATCTGAAAATAAAACAGATATTAGAGGGTTTTTATCCTTATTTTATATAGTGAGATTTTTTTGATATATATTTCAATAAAATAAAGTAGATATCTTTCTACATTTTTGGATATCTAATTTTATTTTATTTTTCTACATAACCAAACTAGTGGCAGTAACATTATAATATGTGATCTTGATAAAACAAATGAATAGATATTAAGCTTATGATTAGCGATTTGTATACTACAGTTTCTCAGGAGATAAAACAGTTTCATGAATTTTAGTAGTTATACATACACACACACACACACACACACACATATATATATATATATATATATATTACAAGATGTTGCAAATACCCCACTGTATTTTAAAGACTTTATATTAGATATAAATATTTATGGAATGGGAACATGGATTTAGAGAGTGTACCCAAAACTTCATCCCATAACCTTCTTCTACTTAACCTTCAAACATCACACAGGAGGAGACAACAGAGAAGAACAATCTGGAAGAAACAATGAAATTGGTATGTTGAATACGCTGTAGAACAACCAATGGCATGTGGTTGACCCAAACAGGATTAACTGGAAAGTGTAAGAAATGAACTGCTCTGTTAAATAGTCCCTGGTTTCAGATTGACCCGTAGATAGTATACACTCAGTAAAGACAGGGGCTGTTCAGCCAAGGCTGTGAAAATCAGGGAAACATTTAAACATATACAAGAGAGGCAAGGCTGATCTATGAACCTCAACACTTATGTCACGCTAAGAAGAAACTGTAACAAGAACAAGATATTACTTACATTTCATAATATATCGCAAAAAAATATTTGACTATCCCAAAACTATGAGACTCTTAACACAGACAAGAAATGCTGTTACAAGGCCCATTGATGTAGTAGGGATCTTCAGACAGATATAAATATGATTCCAGGCAAAAATGTAAAAGATTTTTATGGACAACTGTTGAAGTAATTACTTAAAACCGCCACTGGTCAAGCCCACTATCTAAGCTGTGGCGGCTCTGCCTAGCTCAGTCATCATGTTCAGCGGCCAGAGGCCACGTGCGCACTGCAGCTAGAAATGGCCAGCCAGAAATGCCAGCCCTGCCACCTACAAGACACCTGTGTGAGAGCTGGCTCTGACAATCTTCTAAGCTGTCTCCACAAGGCTGGACATTGCTTAGACCATCCTGTTATCCATGTGGGCCTGGTAAGAAATAAGACTCTAATGCTTAACTATTAATCAAAGGCTTTATATGTTTGGTAATGTTCAATAACAATATGCCCATACAATTAGAGATGTTTCCCAATTAGCTAGGCTAAATATAAGTTGTTACCCGTGACTGCTCTCCATACCTGTGTGGCTCTTCATCCTCCTACATCTCTGCCCTCTCTAGCTCCTCCTCTTCCCTTTCCTCTTCCTCTCCTTACTCCTCCCACCTTACCTTCTCCTACAGACAACCAGAAAGCCTGGACTCAGTGTGTTGAGTTGAGTCGTTGTGCACTTTCCGTTGTCTACCTTACCAAGGCTAATGGTGTTTACTTTGTTCAGCATACATTAGGAAGCCACATGAGGGAGATTTGAATGGTGTTCCTCTGACATTTCTAAGAGACACAATCTTACAGCAAACTCCATTTCTCCTGGTTCTCAGGACTCTTCCAAAATGAAAATGACCCCTCTGCTGATTTATACTCATGTATTTAACTTGTGTGTGTGTGTGTGTGTGTGTGTGTATGTAAAGTAACAATGAAAAGAGGTCCATGAGGTATTTAGAGAGAGGAAAAGGAAGTGGAAAATGATGTAATTATAGTATGATCTCAACAAAAGGAATATTTTTTTTAAAAAAATCTCACCAACAAATTAGAAAAGGTGAAAAAGGAGACAAATGAAAATTTATGAGTTGGAAAAATACAGTGCTGTAAATTTAAAGAAAGATTTGAATATTCTAAACATCAGATTAGAGATTACAAAGAAAAATAACCGGGGAGCAGACTATAAATGAGTCGAGATGACCTGGTATAAACAGAGAGAAACTACTTTGCCAGAGACCTGAGACTGGGGAGGCGCCAGGAGGATATGGAGTGACTCTGGGTGAGACTCCTAGCAGCTGCAAGATAGAACCTGAAATGTCACCTCCTGTAGCTAGACAGGATTGCCAGTGGAGGCATAAGGACACTAGACTGCCCACAGAACCTTTGACCCAAAACTTGTCCTATCTATGAGAAGTTCAGGAACAAAGATGAAAGAGAGACTGAGGGAATGGCAACCAATGACTGCCCCAACTTGTGATCCATCCTGTGGGCAAAAAACAATCTCCTCTTGAGTTTAAAAATTATCTATCATTATGAAAGTAAAAACTATTACATTATGTATTGTTTCTCAATATTATAAAGAAAAGGCAATACAATCATTTTACGTTAAATGTGGCGGTAAAAAAATTGTATTTAAAGGTTTTAATTGTCAATGAAAGTAGTCAGTGTTGATACCAGCATGCTGCAATTGATAAGGGTATGTTGAAGTCCCTAGAATATTCACTTAAAATAAAAAAAAAAACATATACAGTTATAGTCCCAACATATAAATAAGGCAAAAGGTAGTTAGAAGAAATCTTAACAATCAACAAAACAGAAAAAAACGGAAAATGAGAAAGGAAATGCATCACTAATGATTTCCCATGGGGTTGAAATACATCAGTAATAATTTCCCGTATGATTGAGCAACAACAAGTAAAATCCAGAAACTGAAGAGCAGGATAGAATAACAGTAATCTAGAAAAGAACTTAAAAATAAACTCAAAATGGATTTTAAAAAACTGAAATATAAAGACACAACTCTCAGAAGGCGTAACCATGTTACAAAGTATACCTCTGAAGAACTTAACTTTTTCCTTTTTAAATTTAATTTAACTTTATTTACTTTTATTTATTCACTTTACATCCTGTTCACTGCACCTTCCTCGTGGCCTCCCTCCCACAATCCTTTCCCATGCCCCCTCCCCTTCTCCTTGGGGTGTGTGGGGGCCCCTGGGTATCCCTCCCTTCTCACCCTGGAACTTCAAGACTCTCTGAAGCTAGATGCATCCTCTCCCACTGAGGCCAGACAACACAGCCTAGCAAGAAGAACATATCCCACATACATGCAACAACTTTTGGGATAGTCCCCCTTCCAGTTGAAGAACTTAATTTTCAAATATATAAGAAGGTTACTGAGGTCTTTTTTTTTTAACATGGTCTACTGCATCAACTGAGCACAGTTCCGTTGGCTCACAGATACTGAAGTTGAGGGCACAGCTGGACTCACAGATACTGAAGCAGCAAGCACTGAGCCTGCATGGGTCTGTCTGTACCTGGTCCTCTGTGTATATATGATGGCTGTTAGCTTGGTATTTTTGTGGGACTCCTAACAGTATGAACAGCTGTGTCTCTGACTGTTTTCCCTGCTCTTGGGACTCTTTTTCCCCTAGTTGTGTTGTCTTGTCCAGGCTTGATAGGAGGCTAACACCTTGTCTTACTATATCTTATTTTGTCCTATTTGGTTGTTGTCCTTTGGAGGCCAACTCTTTTCTGAAGAATAAACAGAGGAGGAGTGGATCCGGGGAAAGAAGATGGAAGGAGTTAGGAGGAGAGGGACAGGAAACTATAGTTATGAAGTGTTATCTGAGAGAATAGTGTACTTTTAATTAACAAAAAGAAAGCATTTAATTTATTTTGATTTTATAAGAATCCACAACTAAGAGCCATTAAATGTTTTTAAGAGATTTTTGGTTTTAAGGGATTTTAGATATTTAAATAGACTGAACTTTAAACTGTTTCAATTTGTAATGACTGGGACTCTATCTATGTAATCTATATATCTATGTATCTATGTATCTATGTATCTATGTATCTATGTATCTATGTATCTATGTATCTATCTATCTATCTATCTATCTATCTATCTATCTATCTATCTATCTATCAATCATCTATAAACCTAATTTCTACATCCCAACAACTGCCCCATTCCTGGTCCCCTTTCACAGAGTCTTTACCGCAATCCCTCTCTTCTTTTCTTCTGACAGAGTAGGGATCCTTGGGTGTCCTTTCACCCTGGAACATCAATGTCTCTGCAGGATTAGGGTATCCTTTCCCACTGAAACCAGACAAGGCAGCCCTGTTGGAGAAAGGATTCCAACTGTGGAACTGATTCTGATTGTAGAACTTCTTAAGTTTATAAAATGCTTTGTCATTTTGTTGCTTGTTAAAAAAAAATGAATACATGTTTACTAGGGAAAAAAAGAAAGTATATAACTCAATAAAGAAGAGAAACCAAACTACGAATGTGTAAAGGGACTGAACAGACAAGTATTCAAAGAAAAAGGCACAAATAGCCCCACAGACACATGAAATGTTGGTGAGCAAGTCCCATAATCAACAGGGAAATCAGCATCAAAATCATAAGGAGAAGCTGCTTCATAGCTGTTAAGATGCTTATTTTTTTTTTTTTAAAAAATAACAAGTGTTGGAGCAGTGTTGAAAAGGGAACATATATGCATTGTTGGTAGTAATGTTATAACCACAGAAGTCAGTATAAATTATCCAATAGCCATCGGGGAGGGAAGAATATATATACATAACACAAGTAATGTATTATATACTAGTGTGTAGAATATTCTTTCAGCCTTACAAAGAGAGGAATTTCCCTTGCATTGAGACACAGAAGACCCCTGAGGGTAGTATGCTCAGGGCAGTGAATGAAGAACAAAGCCAAGGCATGTTGGTCTCTGCACATGCCTTTCAACTCAGTACTAGGGAGGCAGAGGTAGGAAGATCTCTGAGTTCAAGCAAACCTGCTCTTCAGAGATTTGCAGGATAGCCAGGGTACAGAGAGAAACTCTGCTTGAAAATCCGAATACTTCAACTTCTCTCTTATACATAGTGTCTAAACAAGACAGAAACAGAGTATGGAAAAGCCTTTGTGAGGAGCCCCAGAGAAGCGGGAACACAGAAAGAGGCTGCTGGGGTAGTTTCCATTATATTGGGTTGGCCACTGGGTAGATCCATGGTAGATTTTGCTGACATAAGTTCATCATTCTGAATCATATACTTCACATCTGCTAAGAGAATTTTTTTTAAGCATGCCCACTACATAACCAAAAGAGGACAAGCATTGAGAAGATGTTTGTTTTCAGACTGATTACGGTAGTCATTTCAAAATGAATATTTGTATTAAACATTTTGCTGCATACAATAAGATTTTATTAGTCAAGTATGCCTTAGTAAAACTGGAAAGATCTTACTGAAAATTAATTTTCAGAAAATAACCCAGTATTTAGGGATTATTCTAGTATGTTTTCTCTGTTGCTGTGATTAAACTTTCTGTCCAAAAATAACCTGGGGAGAAAGGGGTTTATTACATGTCTAGATCACAATCTATTCCTTAAGGATAGAAGTAAAGAAAGGATCAAAGCAGGAGCTTGAAGCAGAAATCACATATGAATACTGCTTATTGCCCCTTTCCTGGCATTCCTGTTCAGGTAGATCTCTTATACAACCCAGGGACACCTTGCACAAAATGGCAACACCCACACCTTCACCTATGGAACATGGCCCTAGGCCAAGTCTGATCAAGAGAAAGCCCCAGAGATACTCCCTCAAGTAAGTCCGGGCTGTGTCTAACTGACAGCTGAATCAACTAAAAGAGTTCCCATTTAAGAAAGAAATTATTACCACTGTAAGAATGTTTACTTTGTAAATCAATGAAAGGAAGGTAATTTTCACATCTCATGGTAGCAAAAATCATTAAAGCTCTACCATATGTGCTTAACGAATAGAGAAAATCGAGTATTTTATTCTTCATAAACGTGGCTTTTATATCTCCTTTGTTAAAAAATACAGGGATGATAACTTCACGTGTTTTGTACTAGCACCCAGTACATTGGTTATTATAGGTCAGACACTGGTTAAAAAAAAAAATCTTTATGTAAAAGAATAACAAAGATAATACTCTATTAGAAACCATGCGAGAGCATCTTTTAGAATCTCATTCCTCGTTGCTCAGTATTTTCTACCCATTTATCTTTTTAGATTAATTTTTCACACCTTTAATATCTCCCTGGAAGGCAATTACAAAATTTGAGGAAATGAGTTCACGTTTGCAGAGTTTCTTGAGTCATCCTGCATCGACTGTTAGGAAATTAGAATAGTGGGGGACAGGGTATTTGAATAGCATTCAATTAAATAGAATGGACAATGTCCCTTGTCACATTTACACCCACTTGAAGGGGAGGAAGAGAAGCAAGCAGACACAAGAAGAAAGGATGAAATACCAAGTGCCAAAGCAAAGCTAGATCATTCTGAGCCAAATGTGCTTGGGTTTAACTCAGTACTTTTCATTTTTCAAATGCTGCAAGCCTGCAACATAGTTCCTCACAGAGAGCTTCTAGTCCCCATATAAAATTTATAATGTAAATACCTGATGTGCAGGATATCTGAAATGTTAACCTCCTACTACTGCCCCAAAGACTTCAAGTCTCTTTAGTTTCATTTAAAACCTGAAACTAAGAGGTAGTTTCCTAATTATGCAGTTTTTCCTAATTAGAAATTATAGTAATTGGTTGACATATAATTGAATTTTATTCTATTTAAATAAGTACAAGCGATGTCAAACGAAACTCAGCTTTATTTCTGTCATACTTCCGATTGTGCTTTGTTTGATTTATTGCACTACCATTCCAATATATGCATTACCAGGTTTACATGTGCTGCACTGAGCTCTTCTCTAGGTAAAGATTAACAACATATCTTTATAATCTGAAGAAGGAGACACTATCACAATAGAAACAGAAAAAAACAGCAACAAAAATCAAGTATTCTCATGTTTATTACTACATACCGGTTACGAACATGACTCTACAGTTAACAGATTTGTATATTTTCTTCTCACATAGTTTGGTTGTCTTTGAAAATGAAAGCAAATTATATTATATTGCTACTGGACAATTATCTATGAGTCCTTCCTAAATACAAGATTTACAACAGGAAGTTTATATTCTTCTCATGTCCCATGTAAAGAACAACAGAATATATGTTTAATAAAAGTTGCCTCCATTTTTGCTACACTTTTGAGGAGATATGTAGACAGCGCTACTGAAACACAAGAGAAGCATTTTTAAAGAGTGAAAGGGCAGAATGAAATGAATAGTTCTGCCAGTGGAATGTTGATGTTAAATTCGTTTATTGAGAAAACACTTATTGAAGCAATTAAATAACAATCAATCCAGAAGAATACAAATAATACTAAGGCTGAAATTAATAAAGGACACGGAGGACTGGGGATGCATCTCAGCTTGCACAGTGTTTGCTTAGCATGTGCAAAGCTCTGGATTCAATGCCAGCAACACAGAAATCATGTGTAATGGTACAGCCCTATAATCCCTAATTGGGGAGTGGAGGGTGGGGGTGGAGGCAAGGGTAGTAGAAGTTCCTAACAAATCTCCATTATACAATGAGACTAAGGCTTGACTAAGAAACATAAAACCCTGTTTCAAATAAAAATATATATATATAAGATTTAGAATGTAGGAAGGCCTGGGCAGTGGTGGCGCACGCCTTTAATCCCAGCACTTGGAGGCAGAGGCAGGCAGATTTCTGAGTTCGAGGCCAGCCTGGTCTACAGAGTGAGTTCCAGGACAGCCAGGGCTATACAGAGAAACCTTGTCTTGAAAAACCAAAAAAAATAAAAAAATAAAAAAATTTAAAAACAATAGAATGTAGGAAGGAATTACTCTGGTCTAGCCACCCAGCAGTAGTAGATTCTTTCTTAAGATCCATGACCGCACTAGACCCTGGAAGTTAGCCAGGTTTCCAGTACTAGGAAGGATTCCATGATGTCCAGTGGACCTTAAGTCCAATGAGACAGTTGTTGGGTGCCACCACTATGTGATTTCTGCTTATTGTACCTTTATGCATACTTGGCCATGCTGGAAAGTGTTCTTTTTCTTAGGCATTGCATCTAGGTTGGAAAGTTTAATTATTTCCCTCACTTGCATAGTATTTTTAGAAACAAGGAAATTAGACTTTAAATCATAACATCATACTCATTAAATATAACTACCACCCCTCATCAAAGCCGCCTCTCTTTACAGCAAGTGAAGACCATCACAGAAAACACAAATGGACACAATTCAGGGTCAACAGATTATTATGCAAATCCCAGCACCAACAGATATACCTTTATCACAACTCCTGTGTCTCTGACACTGAGAAAGAGGATGTAAAAGATTTCAAGAGCCAGAATACTAGGATGTCTGCTATGAAACAGCCTTTACTAGATAAAGGAAGACAGAATCATGAATGCCAACAAACATGTTACGTGAGAGAGGGAGAGGAATCTTGTGTGGGCTGCATCCCTGGGTAGATAACTACAGGCATCAAATGTCTTCTGAGAGAAGAATGTTAGCTTCTACCAGAGATGTGCCACTTACTGGTTGCCTACTGCAGAGTTATCTCTGAAGCCTTTGAAACAGCAAAAGTGGATTCAGTGAGTTGTGTGTATTTGTGTGTATAATATGTGTGTCTATGTGCCTCTGTGTGTGTGTGTGTGTGTGTGCTCGTGTGCACAGACACAGGCACACATAGAAGTGAAACAATCAATCAATGTAGGAAAAGGTGTGGAAAGTTTTTGAGGGAGGCTGCCTGGGAGAAGATGAAAGAGAAGAAAGACAGAGGAAAAGTAATGTAATTCTAGTTCATTTAAATACATATTTTTAAAGAAAAAATAAGAGGAAGGAAGGAATGAAGAAAGAGATGAAGGAGAAGAAAGAAAACAGAAAATGGAGACGTTTGTTTAATGCAACGTGAAATCAACAGAAACTTTATAAAATGAAGGTTTCATAAGAGATCCCCTTTTTGACAAAAAGATAAAATTATTAATCTTATGTATTTAATCCATTGAGAGACCATCCTTGCTTCTTTTAATGAAAGCATCTTTTATTGTTTTTAACAGTAAAAATTATCATCACTCAAGACCGTAAACAGCGTCTGAAAGAATTTGGTTGATTCTGATTGAAGAACCAGAAGTCATTTAAAACTGCTGTACAACTAGCTTTGGTTAAAAGTCTTTTTAAACTACAGTTTAAGTCTTTTGAGAACTTCATTTATCTTTCCAATCTCATTTATCATTATATTCTGAAATTGTTTCTCTTAATATTTTTGTTGATGTTCAGAGCGTTTGTAAGCATAGATTCTATGGATTTTTTTTCTGTTACTTCTCCTGAATACACTTTAGGCCCCATTTCAAATCCTCTTTTAAAAACTTTTAAAATCAAGCAGTCTTCTTTGACACTCAATGTACTCTGCACACACGATTTAGCAACCACAAGCTAAACACATCAATTGATTGTAATAATAAAAGTATATTGGTATTTAAAATGAGTTTTAATTTAAATTCTCCATTAGGAAAATTGATTTAAATATAATAAAAGTGGTATAATATAAATACATAAAGCAGATAGCATAAGTTATCTCATTTAAAAATAAAACACAGATCTTTTGACACAGAGAATGGCTTTACACTTTCTCTCTCACTGTGTATATTTGTGTGTATTTATGTGTATGTGGGCATACTTATGTGTGTGCCTATGTGTCTGTGCACATACATGTGTGTTGCATATGTGTACTTTTGTGTATAAATGTATGTGTGTATATATGTGAGGGCATGTGTGTGTGTATATATATATATCAATCTTTGTGCATATGTGTATGTGTGAGTATATGTGTGTTTATGTATGTATGTGTGTGAATATGTGTGTGTATGTATATGTGTGTATGTGGATATATGTGGGTATGAATGTGTGTATGTGAGTGTGTGTGTATTTGTATGTATACATATCTGTGAAGTGTATGTGTAAGCATGTGTCTATGTATGTGTTTACATGTTTATGGGTGCATGTGCGTGGATATTGATGTTCACTGGCTCAATACAGAAGAAATTTGTTCCACAGTCTACAGACTCTGCACCCATGTATTCTACCACATACAGACTGAAATGCACTCCACTCAGAACGGCAAAGATCAACAACCAGCTGACCACAGATGCTGGAAGAGATGCAGGGGGAAAGGAACTGTCATTCAACTTGGTGGGATTGTAAGCTGGTGTAGCCTCTATGGAAATCAATTGGTAACGTTTCAAAATTAAGTCTCTCTTTTCATTCAGTGATATCTCTTCTTGACATATGACCAGAGGACTGAACATCTGACTCCACAGATACAAACTCATCCACTTTTATTGCTACTCTAACAAAAATAGCTTAAAAATGGAAACAACCTAAATGTCCTTCCATCCGTGTATGGAGGATACATGTGTGGTGCATATACACTGTGGAATACTGCCCAGCTATATAGAAATGAAATCATGTACTCTCCAGGTAAATGGATGGAACAATAAAAGATCGTATTAAGTGAAGCAACGAAGATCCCAAAACACAAATGTCACGTGTTCTCTGTCATTGGAACCTCCAAGCTCCAAGTTTTCAGATGTAAGTATAAATCCTACAGAAACTGGGAAAGGAACACTTTTCCAAGAGAGAGGGGTTGAGGTGCAATAGAGAGAGGATTAGCAGGGTGCAAGGGACCAGATAAGGGAGAAGACAAAGGGCTCGTTAGTGAGGGAGCAAGGAGAGAAATATAGAGGGGAACACAGAAGGATGAAGGGGAGTCGTTGGGTATAAGTGATGTGATTGTGGAAATGGGAAAGGTTTGGGTTTTTTGTTTGTTTGGTTGGTTTGGGGGAAACATGAGAGAAGTAAGTGTTGAAGAAGGAGAGAGAAGGGTAAAATGATAATAAAACATGTCTGTAAAAGTCTTAAGAATCACACTGCTTATCTGGAAAATGGTATAATACATATAATTCTGTGTATAAATATACAGACGTAGTTGAAATGAAGTCTTCTCATCTAAATTAACAGGCTCCCTCCAAGATCTAACCAAGATCCAAAGACCACCTAACAAGAACCCCATGCATACCAGGCTACTCCATACCTCAATCACTTGAACACTTTTTTTTTAAAGCTGATTAAATGCAAACCCACAAAACCTCATGCTAACAAATAATGACCTAAAAGCTCAATATAGAGAAACTGGCCACTTTACCCTGGCTGGCTGGAGGCCATCGGTCATTCATGAAGAGTGTCACATATTACCTGTACATGAGACAGATGATGAGTACGCATATGTGTACATATCAACACACACCCACACACATACACGCATGCATGCACGCACACACGCATACCAGTTGCTTTGGCAGTGAAACAAACGTGGCAATGGTTCTTTTGCTCTGTTTCAAGTAGATGGAAAAGACAGACAGTGAACAGTTTCCAAGCTTTTGAATACCAGAGGCTTTGTGGCTGAATTTTAAAGGCAAGAGCTCTAGGCTTTGAGAACAAGAGAAGAATGGCTCTTGGCTCCAAAAGACTCAGATTTATGGCTCAAAACCATAGCCTTAGTACTCTGAGTCTTGGGAAGAAAAGACTTACCTCTCTATGCTCTCGAAGCCAGAAACACATGCTCTGTGCCCTGGCAGCCAGAGGATTACTGAGGGTATCTGGCTCACAGCTGTGAGGTTCAGGGTCAGGGTCTAGACTGTTAGGCTGTCTCGGTAGCACCGAGAGGCTGGAGGTCTCTTCAATTTCCAGGGACAGTGCTTTAAGGCTGCCCTAAAACTTTGACTCTTCACTATCACCTCATCCTTCTACACTCTTAGCTTTCATAGCATTCTACTTTGTGACCTCCTCAGTAGTTTATCAGAAATCCCTCCTCCTTCCCCTGCTTTCCCCCACACACATACCAATCCTGTCCTTCCTTGTCCAGTCTCCCAGTCTCTCTGCTCCTGTTAAGTCTCCAGAACTCTTCAGATACCCTCTGGCATCTGCTTCACCTGATAAAGGAAGCTGGAGAAATCAGAAACTGACCCCCACACCACACATACCTTTAAATTTTTTTTCTTCTTGCATGCATCTCAGTCTATGCATGAAAAATATCATAAGCAGACAAGGAAGCAATTTGGGAAGGTTTGACTGTGACCTAATAGTGCTCGTTCATTAAGCAAGGCTAGAGTAGTAGAACATAGGAGAAAGCTTCCAGCCAGGATGGAGAATGAGAACACACCTTCTACTGGCTGAGGTGAGCGGGAAGGTACTTATCCTTAGACTAGGGACAGGTCAGAGGAATTTATGGAGGGTCATCTGGAAGCCCTCCTAAGATGACAGGGTGCCTAGAGCAGCAGTAACAGAAGGCAATCTGTCATGACAGTGGTGGAGTGGCAACATCTGGGGGCACTCCAAGCTAAGTTAACATCTCTGTCACATCTGTGGCTAGTTTGCAGCTTCTCAGAGTGGTTTTGGGTAGTTTCAAACAGATATGATAGTGCTAGTAACTGCTGAACAAAGGGATGATGTAGAGGCTGTTTGACAGGACTTGCAATTGGCTGCTGCTGCCTAGTGGGACTTCCCAAGTAGCGACAATATCTAGTGCAACTCTGGTTTGCTCATGGCCATGGGGACAGCTGTGGTGGCTACAGTTCTGATTTTTACCCCAGTTGACCTGAGGCAATCCTTCAATTTTGCACTGTCCTATAGATACTCTAGTGAAGGCTGGCATCTGACAGCTGTCAATTAAATATCCCAATGGCCAGCTCCAACAGCATCCTTTGTTTAAAGTAGAAAGGTTTCGGTTTGGTTTGGTTTTTCTTTTCATTTTTAAGAACATTGTGGAAAGTTCACACCTCTCAACGTACCACCATTCTCTGCCAGTAAGCTGAGCCACCCTAACAATTATTAGACATCACAAATATATTTTAGTTACAATTAAACTTTTGCAGGTGATGTAATTTCTAAACAGATATGTTTGTGTATATGATTATTATTATCCAATATTATATATTAGATTGTTATAGGACTGGGACATGCTGAGAGTGGGAGAAATGATCTTCTGCATGGAAGAGCTCCCCATTTGGTTATTCATTATAAAGTAGTCAGCCCTGAAATCATGTACATACAGCATACCGATAACATTATATAAACTGTGCAAATATATTTGTTTTTATGTATGTGTAAGTAGCAATGACAAAGATGTCGGCCATTTGACAGGAGCACTGCAGGATTAGAGAAGAGAGGGACAGTGTAAACAATGCAAAACATAATCTATGTATGAAAAGCTGAATTAAAAATGGAAACATGATGACAAATTTATTCCTATGTCTCCAGTCTCATGCTTGAATTTGTCACCTGGTCTTTATCTCAAATTCTCTCTCTGTCTCTGTCTCTCTCTGTCTCTGTCTCTGTCTTTCTGTCTCTCTCTCTGTCTTTCTCTCTCTCTCTGTCTCTCTCTGTCTCTCTCTCTGTCTCTTTCTGTCTCTCGTCTCTCTCTGTGTGTGTGTGTGTGTGTGTGTGTGTGTGTGTGTGTGTGTGTGCATTCACTAAATGAATCCTTAAACATTATGATGGGGCTTGAGAATATCTCAGACATTAAAAGGACTACTCCAGTTCAGTTCCCAGCATCCATATCAGGTGGTTCACAACCACATGTAATACCAGCTCCAGTGGACATGCTTCTGGGCTCCATGCATACACATATACATTTAGTATGTACACACATACACATAAATAAATAAAATTAAACAGGAGTGTTTTAAAATTTATAAGGTGTCTGAACAATATACACAATAAACCATATATATGAGAATATATTTCTGGCTGTCATTTAGTTTGCTTTGTATCATCTTCTTGCTTTGGATAGTTTGATTAGGCTTTCCCAAACTGATCATGTCTGTATTTTACATTAAATTTGTAACTTTCATACTTCTAGATTTCTTAAGGTTTAAAATTGCATTTCACTAGTTTTTTCTTAATTTGGTTTGTTTTAAATATTATAAATTATTAAGTTTTATTTTTTACTTTAAATTTTAATTATATTTTATGTTTATAGATACATTTTTCTTTCTCCTGTGCCCCCTCTCTCTTCCTTGCCTATCATTTTTCCCTATTGCTGTAGTTGTTTCAGCAAAGTGTTCTGGCCCCACTTCCAAGGATACAATTTTTAGCACTGAGAAGATACTGATCACAGTATATCTAGTTGGCAGCAGTCCTGCAGATCCCTCTGGCTGCTTTTTATGGCACTGTTTTCTTTTTTTCTCTCCTCTCTCTCTCTCTCTCTCTCTCTCTCTCTCTCTCTCTCTCTCTCTGTCTCTGTCTCTCTCTGTCTCTGTCTCTCTCTGTCTCTCTGTCTCTCTCTCCCTCCCTCCCTCCTTCCCTCCCTCCCTCCCTTCCTTCCTTCCTTCCTTTTTCAACCTCAAAGTGCTAATATAAGAAGTGTATTCATCAGAAAATGATCATACCTGATATATGACATATGCATGCAATCTTTGATATATTATAATGGCTAGAATCTTAGGAAAATGGAAACTCATCTCATTTGTGGCTAGCTTGGTAATCCTGAGCCTGTCTAAAGAAGGGAACTGTTGCTACTGCATCTGTTTGTGATTGTTTCTATTCTGCTTGCTTCCTCCTTTGTAGCCAAGGTTGGCAATCTTAGAATGAGACATAAGTGGTATTGTCTCACAGTTTTACATAAAGAAGAACATAATGTTTATTTCTATACTATCTTTTCCACTCTCTTCTCTATATGGGAAAAATGAATGTACTTCCTTGACATTAGTTTCTTGGGATTTTAAAAAGTGAAAGTATCTCTTTACATAGTTTAGAATCAAAATCATTGATTTGTTGTTTGTTTCCTCATCTTGCTGTAAATTGTGGGACTTTTTTCTTTTTATTTATTGATGTCAGCTTTTGTTTTGTTTGTGTTTTACAGATACTAATTCACATTTTAATAATGCTATCCCAATTTTAGAATTTCTAGGCTCCATCTCCCTAGTTGTCTGCCACCTCAACTTTAGTTGTGACTCTGAGGCCAGCTTGGTCTACATGAAAAATTCAGGTCAGCAGGTGGATATAGACCATGAACTATTTGCTTTAATTGTTGCCTCAACAAAATATTTGACCAAGGAAACTTACATAAGACGATTTCTGCTTTAGCTTACATTTTTTTTCTGATTTAAAAGTGCATCTGTATTTGACCATTCAAAAATAAGAAATTCATTTGATTCTCAGTTCTACAGGCTCTAACGTTCTGCAGTCTTCAGGGCAACGAGCAGGAACAGTGACAGGGATAGGAGGCTGCAGATCATTTTGATTCCACAATCAAGAGAAAGAGAGGAGAGTTGCATTCTTATACTCAGCCAGCTTTACTTTTTATTCACTCCAAGACTCCAGCCCCAGGACAGTATCATCCATGGCACAGAGTGTCTTCGCATCTCCTTTATCTTACTCTAGAGGATACCTCAGAGGCATGATTAGAAATCTGTTTCTATGGTGACTTTAGATGATATCAAATTGACAACCAAGATTAAACATCACAAACTCTGTCTCAAACCAGAAACAAAGGAAAGCATTACCATAATGATAATTCTTGTTCAGGTTTCAAGCCCAGTAACGTTTTCTTCTGTTTTATCTGTATTTGCTTATTCTGATTTATTTCTGGTCCTTTGTCTGTTATTTGTCACGTGTTAATTTCTACTATGTCTATTATTTCTTTAGTTCACAGATCTTTTATACTTACTTGGGTTTTTTGAGTTGTATGGGTGACATTCTCTAAATATGGCACTGAATCCTGCACCGAATCCTGCGTGGCTTTCAAGTCATGCATTCCTTGCTTCTTTGCTTTCAATATATATGACATCATATTTTGGAGGGATGTTTTATGCCCTTTTATGAATGTCATTGAAATATAGAAAAAGTAAAATTACGTACATCAGTGGGGTGTCTTGTAGGCTTTTGACATGCACACATACTATATGTTATTGACGTCAGGTTAAATACATCTGTCTTCTTGAACATTCTTCATTTACTTGTGATGGAATCATTCAAGACCTATCCCTTTTGAAATATGTAATGTAGTTGCTGTTTATAACCACTCAGCTGTGAAAAAATACACCTGGATTTCTTACTTATATTACATCCAGCACAAATCAACTGAGCTTTG
This sequence comes from Grammomys surdaster, assembly GCF_004785775.1. Taxonomy (NCBI): domain Eukaryota; kingdom Metazoa; phylum Chordata; class Mammalia; order Rodentia; family Muridae; genus Grammomys; species Grammomys surdaster. The sequence continues at coordinate 52,147 of NW_021620397.1, forward strand.
CCATGTATCCTTCACCGTCTCTTCTCCTGGCCCATAGAAAGCAATGCTCTTCTCCCAATTCTCATTAGGTCCACTGGGGATGTTTTATCTTCCTGTGCCTAGTTTATTTCATATCCCTTAATGATACCCTGCTCCATTCACATTGCCACAAATGTCACTATTATTATCCAATAGTCCATGCAGGTATTGATCAGAATGTGGTAAAATAAAAAGTGAACCTTTGTACCATCTCCTGGGAAAATTAAATTAGTACAGTTATTGTGATAAACCAGCATGAAGATGCCTCAAAAATTAAAGCTATAAATATCACAAATTCTAGTAATCACACAACAGTACATCTCTAAGGGAAATTGGGTCAACATGCTGAATAGCCAACTGCACTCTATGTTCTCTGATACACTGTTAACTATACTGAATGGAAAGTTCTGTATGTTCATTAGCTGATAAATGTTAAGGACAGTATGGCAGCACCTTACCACAATGTAATATCATTCCACTGTAAAAGAGGATGAGCTATTGGCAATAGAATGTCTTATCCAACTCAAAAAGAATCCATTGCACTTTTGAGATTGTCCAGTTACAAATGTTTCAGTTTTGCTATCACATTTCACATCAGATGACCAGATAAGTATTTATGTTAAAGAATTACTTTCTTAGCACTTAAGCTCCTTTTATCATTTTCATATATAGCAAGTGATTTTGTTCACTCTGGATCATAGCCATCTAGAAGTTTATTCACAATTAAAAATATTTTTTTATTTATATCATACTTCACATCTGTTTTTATTCAAATAATATCACATTAATGGAAATGTGTTAGTGATGTCTATGAACTTGACCTATACAACAATTAACAGAGCCGATACTTTTCGAGGCAGTGTAGCACAATGCTGAAAGAGGAAAATATAGAAACATACACCTTGAGTTCAAAACAAACTTAGCTTCTCCATTAATGTTTTGCCTTAATATTTTTGTTCCTCAGTTTATACCTTTGAGAAATAGGTACTTTGATGAAATTTTCCACATATTAAGTTACATGTTTGTAATTTGGAATTATTTCTGGCACACAAAGTTCTTAATACCATGGTGTTATTCAGCTTTTTTCAATGTGTATAATGTTCTAAGTACTATCCATGAATCAATATAGTAAGCAATCACAATATTGGATTATAGAATATGAGAAAAGTATATAAAGTAATAAAATATTCTTCATTTTAGTAAAAATTTTATCAAAGGCATGGAATTATTTCAGAAACCTTTCTCGTTCTATCATCAAGCACAGTAGTCCCAGTGGACAGGCTGAATGAATGAGTTCATGGTGAACTAAATGGTTGTGAAAGTTGAGGACATTTATAATAGTCCTTGATAATATGAAAAACCCTTCCAATGATAGGCTGAATGCAAATAAAATTATAAATATCATTATAATAATTATCCATGATGTTATGAGAAAGAACAGAACACAAGACATCAACAGAATTTGATGCCTATATAAACCATGCTATCAATTAGGACTCCAAACTTTGAAACTGGGATTAACAAACTTTCTTAAATCACAAGGTATTATTTTTTTTTTAGCCTTGCTAGACATATGATCTAAACTTAGACTATTTACATATGGTGTCGATGAAAGTAGTGAGTGAATTGGTGTGATTGTGTCACTATAAAATGCTTCTAAATTATAAGGCCGGTAGTATAGGACAGAAGGTCAGTTTGATACTGATAATTATTAAATATTCAATGTATGTCAAACACTGTGGTTATTACCCAATGCTTTATACTAAGCATGTTGATCATCCTGTCAATGCAGTAGGATCTCCAGGGCAATCAGCGAGTCTGTGTCACACTACAGAGGAGGTGTACAGAAGCTTCAAAGAAGCAAAATGGAAGATGTACTTACTGTGTCCCTCTACTCAGGATTATAACCCTGTGAGGCATAAACCCTGTTGAAAAGCATAACTACATGTTAACCAGCTCAATACAGTATCTGTAAAAAGTCATGTAAATGCTGCCTTTGACTTTACAAGACCCACTACACTTCTAGACATTCAACGACAACTCAGGTGACAGCCATATATTATTCAAAGTTATGGAGTCATTAAAGAAAATCAATATTAGCAATAAAATTCTGGTGTCCTAATGAAAAAATAGTACTATTTCATATGATAGATTTTCTTGTTCTTATTCTTGTTCATACATACTAATATATGTATAATATAGAAAAAATGGAAGACTAAAGCACATGATAGAAAATAATCATAAATGTTGTATCGTGATTTATTATTGATGAACTTCATTTTTTGAGTTTTAAATTCATGGGTAATATATTTTTAAGGTAAAACTTATATGCCCAAGACATATTTTTCTGAAACTCATCTTTGGAGTAAAATTTTAAAATTTTCCTAGAAGTTTAATATTGCTGCTTTCTTTAATCTTGTGATGTGGGAACTCTATGATAAATATCTGATAGACTAAAACACTGATTAAAATGTGATTTTAGTACTTCCTGCCTCTTACTTCCAGAACAGACAAATTCTCACTCTGATAGCATTTTGATGACATGTTTCCAAAAAGAAATAAAACAAAACAAGCAAAACCACAAAAATATAATAAAAACTAGTAAACCATGGAGTTTAGCAAAAAAAAAAGAAACCATGATGTAACTTCATTAAAGTTTTATATATTAGCAATAAAATGTAGCATGACAAGAATATGGCTTTGTTCATAAAACCGACTTCAGTGTAGGCTCTTGTTATGGCTTAAGAAAGATATATGAACAGTTTGAAGAAAATTACAGGAATAAATCTTTCTTGGCTGCCCCTAAAGCTCTACAGATAGTTAAAAACAAAAACACATGAGACAGTGAAAGTTATAAACTGCCTTGGGTTATTTAATCCTCTATGTGTCAAGACTTGTGAATTTTATTGCTATATAATATTAGCATCGTTATTGTTTACCTTCATTAGCTACTTGAGAAACTGGGATGACGATGATGTGCAACACAGACCAAGTCTTAAAACTACTATTGTTTCCCCAAATTCAGAGTATAGGTTTTTAATACTTCCACAACTGCAACCAGATGAAAGTTCCCCAATGCTGGACGTATTAAGTTAATGTTTCAAGATAGTTTCTCTGGGATGAGTCCAGATAGTGATGGTGTTAGCTATAGAAATCTCCCGTCTTGGGCTGAAGAGATGGGTAAGATGTTAAAAGCACTTGTTTATCTTCCAGAGGAACTCTGTTCAGGTCCCAGTACCCATATTGGAGATAGCTCGCAAATGTTTGTCACTCTACGGAATCCTATGACCTTGTCCAGAATATCTTTTTTAAATATTCATTTTGTTGGGTTGCCTACAACTTTCTTTTTAATTAGTTAGTTAGTTAAGTAATTACCATCCCAAGGGCTGCGTCCTCAAAATCCTGTCTCACTGAGAGTCACCCTCTGTGCCCCCTCCTTTTCGCCTCTTTCATGATGTTTTCTCTCTATTCCTGGGAAGAATGATGAATTGATATTTAATTTTATATTCCTTTTCTTGTATTGTCATTATTAGTGAGAACAATGAGGAGAAGAGAAAGGTATTCTACCCTGACGCTTTAACTACTCATATGGATGACCTCGACCTCATGTTTCTTCTGGGGGTAGCTCTATTTCTGCTGAAATTTGGAACTCTGGATTATGGTTTTAAACTTCAACGATGAGCTCTCAATTTCTATCCATTTCTTCTTATTCTCATCTCATTTTTATTGCTTTATTTGTACCTGTTTCTCAATGGAAGGATAGCTTACAGGTTAAATTTTGTCTGCATGTCAACAAACCTCAGTTGCTAAAGTTCATGACTCCTCAACAATTTGAAAAATAAATCTGGTAAGTAAGTGAACGTTAGAATGAGAAAGAATACAATTTTTAGGATTTCTTTGTAATTTTTAGAGAAATGGTACAGGTGTTAGGTTGGTTCTAACTCCACTCATATCACAGATGTGGCTGACACTGACTTCACCAAGTCCCATATGAAAAAATAACAATTGGAGCCTCAATTAATTACCTGTAAAGTGGGAGTAATGATATATGTGTCTATAAATCAATGACTCGTTATTTTAAAAGCAAAAAATAGGTTTAAGTTGTTTGAAATATTAATAGAGGATATCAGTTATAAAACCAGAGAAATTGATATGATTTGGTATACTGTATTAACCATCAGCACATTCCAGAATATATACATGTCTGGCCCTGGCATCAGTTACCTTCATTGTATGCATAAATACATTATCAAAGAATATGTTAGATAAAATTATATATATATATGTATATATATGTATATACATACATACATATATATAATATACTTATAGTACAAAAAAACAAAATTATATATCTTGAGATATTCCTTCTCAATAATTTACAACACAACAAATAGAAAGTACATTCTCTGTAAGAAATGATTGTGTGTATATGTGTGAGTGCATGTGTGTGATTATGCATTTGTGCATATGTTTATCACATGAAGCACACATAGATACTATTAAAGTCATTCTATAGATTGTTATATTTTATATGAATACTATCAGGATAAAGTCTTTCAATATGTTAATTTGTGTCAAATGAATACAGGAGCACAGATACATTTATTTTGAATCCCAGACAAATAGAAATTCCCCTGCACAGGGCCTGACTGTTGTCATCTGCCTTCTATGCCTGCCTGCTAATCTCTTTTCTGTATGAAGATGAATTGGATCTTTGCCTCTCTATTGTCTGGCATGTTATTTCTATGTGAAAAGAGGCAACCTTTGTAATTTCCCAGTTCTAGTTTATGACAAATATTTCTTTGAGGTGGATAGGGATGTATAAAAAAATTTCTTTGGAAATATCATCACAACCCTAGTCATCTGTGTAACTCATTTTTGGTTAAAGGAATACATTTCATGCCACCTAGTTGATACAACTTCTAACTCGGATTTTTAAAAATTCCTTTGTGTGATGCTTTAGAAAGCCTCTGATTTGATTGTCATTAGCTGTACATCTGGTCAAAAATATTCTCCACATGTTGCCTGCAGAATAGGAAGTTTGTGAAACTATAACCCATGACTCAATGGAATATGAGTAAAGTGTTTCAGTTATACATGGTCATTTAAAATGTCCATATGGGTTTGTCAATACAGCTTTCGAGATGTAACAAATTAATATATTTACTTCGTCTTAATTCATGGACAGATGGCAGGAACAGGATTGAGGGATGCGCTGGGCTATCCCTCAGCTTGTCAAGACTTATTTACAGAGCAGGAGCCATTCTCCCATGGCTGATTATCTGCTTCATTTAGTTGAAAGGAAATTAACCTCTGGTTTTCAGGCTGATGACGCAGCAGGTAATGAACCACAAATGCTACAAAGTATCCCGAAAAAGGACTCTGTCTTCAAATCTAACAAGACACATTACAAGCCAAATTGCTTTAGTGGACCCAAGAGATAGAGTTAATTATTTTAGCTTACTAGTTGGAATGATAAAATTTTGGAAAGGATTAAAGAGATTTATTTCCTAATGCTAAGTCAAAAGCACTGTTTTAAGTGATGTTTTCACATAACTGCATAAAAAAATATATATGGCTTGTAATACACCTGATGTAGAGAAGGGTCAGGGCAGTGAAACATAGATTTCAACTCCATATGTCAGATGTCATGTTATACTTAATTAAAGACAAGCCCAACAGAAAATGCTATCAATTCAAAACATGATTCAAAATGAAGAAAACATGGTATTTTTGTAGACACAAAATTCAGATATGCTCATGTACAGAACAATTTTTTAATCTGAGCCACATCGTTAAGAACTTAAACTTAGTGACACCCATTATGGATATCAATCGAAATGTAATTTTATAATAAATTCCTTGAGACTCTTTTTCTAAGTAAAAGTCTCATAGTGTAATTAGGGCCGGCATTGAACTCCTGATCTCCTTCCTTGGCTTCTTAAATACTGGGATCCTATGCAGGTTGAAGAACTCACATATGTTCCCCACAAAGCAAAAATGATGAAGTACAGGTTTGAAAGAACACTAATGTGCTAATAGCCACTGTTCAATTTTCCAGTAAACAGAATTCGGATCTAAAAAATTAACTCTACATTTGAGCTGAAAAACAGAACTAAGTAAGGATTAAGTGCAACAGAATGGTCTGTAGCCTGGAACAACCTATGCCTAATATTAAGCATGAATTTAAATTTGGATTAAAGGTATTTTACAAAGACTCAAAATCTAGAGATAATTGCAATAAAATCTATTAACTCAATGTCCGAGTCTTTGGGTATAAAAGCCAACCGACTTAGATTTTCAGTTAGTTGTGTGTATTTAAGTGAGACAAGCCACATGGCATTTACATGTTTTCTTGCCCCCATCTCTTAAGTACAGATATTGTAACTTGTTAGTAAATGATCAAATTAAAAAAAAAAGAGTCCAAAAGTAATTTTAGCTTGCTATAGACTCTAAGTAGATTTATCAATATTACACTGAAATTGTATGGGGAAAAATGAATGACATGTTTAAAATTGGCAGGAGTTGGGTGAGTGCATAGAGGAGCAACCTTGAAGAGGCAAAGGGTAGGGGGAGATAGGGGATGAGACGGGGGGGTTGTGGAGGGGTGACCGGGAAGGTGGATATCATTTGAAATGTTAGCAAATAAAATAAATAATAAAAACATTGATAGTGTGCTCTTAAGGATGCAAAGAAATCATTGAGATCAACTCCCACTAACATAATCAAAACGTAACAAGTAGGCTGTGTGATGTATATTTCTTAATGACAGAGAAGAATGCGCATGAAGCTTTTGGAATGCTTACATGAGGCTAAACTGTTCTCAGTTTGGGGTTTCCTGTTCTTGTTTTGAGAAAGTACACATACTTCCTATGACTTTACACTGCCTAGATGTTTATCACGGCTGCAGTGTCCCTCATATGGGACAGGGTGTTGATGTGAGAAGACTGGTGACTGAGTGGGTACATCCACTCTAAGTGCTCTTCATCAGGATTCCAGTTATGATGAAGGCCAATATGTCCAGTGTTCTGTACCCCAGTTTCCAGCCAGACACAGCTACTGAGAATGTAAAGCATGGATAGTAAGACAGAAGAGATGAAAATTAAGCAACTTAGCTCGTAACATGATCTATTACTTTTAATTCATTTGACATTTGTCTTCCATTGTGAACCTTGTCTTTGGGTTACTAGGATCAACATAGCAACCCTCAGTCTGTAATGTATAGAGTGGAGAAAGATACAGCGTTGTAAGTACAGAATCAGTTCATAAGTATCTCCTAATCTGTGTCCTACACAGCATATTAAATTAAAAAAATATCCCTTAAGAATTTAATTTAATTTTTAATTAAATAATTACATCACTATTCCACTTTCTATCCTCCCTCCACCAGTTATTACTTTCTCTTCCCAGCTGTTTTCTGTCAAACTCCTAGCCTTTTTTCTTTCATCTTGATTATTACATGTGTATGCTTTAGGGAAGATTGTTGTGTGTATTCATTGTTGTTTCCTATATATGATTTCATGGCTGAGCACTTTGTATTTGATAACCAATTAGTACACTGACCAGCAGGGAAGACATTCTCTCTCCCTACTCATTAATTACCCATAGTTCTTCGTCCGAGAGTGAAACTGTGTGAGAGTTCCCCCACTTCTGTGCTGCAATTATACTGATGTTGGCATTGTTCAATTCTTCTTGAGAAGTCATTCCATTGAGTCCCACTGCCATTTCTAGGACATAATCTCACTGCACTTGGGCTGGTCCTCTGTCTCTGACAATCTTTTCATTCCCTCTTCTCCGCTTCTCATTGAGCCTTAGAGACAGGAATTGTGTTGTAGAGGTGTCCATTGGGAATGGGCACCCCACAACCAGTTGGCTTTTTTTATTTTGCATTTTGACTCCTTGTGGTTTTCTTTCATGTTCTCCATCTACAGGGAAGAGATGTTTCCTTGATGAGGTGTGAGAGTTACTCACCTCGGTGGGTATAAGGATGTTAGGAATCAATCGTGTTGGTTTAGGAAACTGGCAGTAGTGGATTTTCTTCTAAGATTCATGATCACAGTGGCCTCAGGTTTGTAGTGCCAGAGGTGACTTCCCTCCTGCTGAGTATGCCTTAAGTGCTATTCATTAGCCCCAAGATATGAGAGCCACTATTATACCCTTAAGGATACCTTACTATGTGGGTCATTGCTGTGCTTCTGACACCTTCTTCTGAACTTGGAAGCCACTTGAAATCAAAAGCCTTCAAACACATGTGCATACACCTAGGTTTTTAAAATTTTAAATAAATCCTTTATTTTTATTGCAATTCTAGCTGTCTGGCGAAATTGTATTTTTTTTTAATCTGTAAGATAATTGAGTTGAGAATGATTTTGTGCCTAAATTGTTTTAAACTGTCTTTTCACTCACCAGTACTCTGTTCTATTTTTCTGGGTCACATATACCACTGCCCCAAAGCACTTTCCCAATATCCAATCTTCTTAATGTGAATTTTATCTTGTGACATTACTCATGCTCACAGTGTCCTGACACCGGTCATTTGTCTCTCCTCACCTCTGATTCTCTATGATGTATAACTATTGCATTAAACAAATTGTGTTGTTCAAACCACACAAGTCTCTAAATTTACAGTGACACAATTTTTTTTGAGCAGAGTGACCCGCTGTAAGTGCTTAACCTGCTGTACTTAAGTAATCAAACCGTTGCCCATGGCTTCTTCAGTATAATGCACTAGGGCTGACTGTTATTACTGTCATATTCTCTGTGCTGTAGAGCAATCAGTGTTTTGTGAATTGAAAGGTATAAACAAATATACATAGTAAGTTATGGAATTTGGGGATATTATGAAATCATAGAACTTGAATGCTGTGAGCTTAATTTGAAAGTATCAATGTAAATTGCTCTCTTCGTGGACCATTTTATTATCTGAGTGTTTGTGTTTGACACCTGTAACACTGTGTTGGAGTGATCTGAGCTGGAAAAAGTGCTACTTTATCTCAGTTTCAATAAAGAAAGTTGTTACATTTATATCTAACCTTCAAGGACCAAGAATACATAGATACCTAGTTGCACATGCTTGAGATACAGTAGTAACAGTGTCATCTGAGAGAGATTACCTTTTGAATTGATAAGCTGATTAGGCTGTTCTCCAGATGAGAGTGGGCAACATGTAGCAGCTTGTTTAGGCTTCAATATAGCAAACAGGTCAAGGGAGTTAGATTATATCTTCTTTTTCCTTAATTCTTTAAAATATATTTATTTATTTTTATGTTTATAAGTGTTTTGCCTGCATGCATATGGATGTGATGCCTACAGAGGCCAGAGCAGACATTGGATCCCCTGGACATGGAATTACAGGTAATGATAAGCCCCAAGTGTGTGCTGGGAACAGAATCACAGCTTAGTCTCTGGAAGGCCAGCCAGTACTCTTGGCCACTAAACAATCTCTCATGGCTCCTTTAACTTTGGATTTTGATCTTTGGTGCTAGTTGCTGCTTTCCTGGGCTCATCCAGTTCTGCTGCCAGCATCCTCAGGTGGCAATCCCTTCCAAAGGGTGTGTAGGTTGCATTTATTCATTCACGTTGACCATCTGATTCTTTTGTGTAAAACATCACACCATCCCTCTATCCGATGCTTTTCTATCTTTTCATTTATTAACTTCCTAACTTAACTCATGAACTTAATTTCTATCCCTTTAGTTTATCATTCTTGTATATTGTATGATGCAATTACATATCACAACCATAATGTATTTTCTGGGAGTGTATAATTTGTGAGCCCAAATTATGAGGCTCTCTGGAGCAACAACCTGTCATCATCGCTCACTTTGCTCTCTATGCTTTTTTTCTACCAAAAACCTGGCTTTCAGGAATAGCAGATTAGGGATGTTTTGTTGCATAGTGAAAATAAAGTCCTAAGTAATATGTAAATATCATTGGTATATGAGAAATAAATATCCATTTGCATACACATACACATGCAAGACAGGCATGCATACATGTGTGGACACACACAAACACATATATTTTTTTTGTAGATAGATGTTATAGATCAGTGGTTCTCAACCTTCCTAATTCTGTGACCCTTCAATACATTTCTTCATGTCATCATGACTACCAACCACAAAATTATTTCTTTACTATATCATAACTACTGGTATAAATCATAATGAAAATATCTGAAATGTAGGATAATTGATATGTGACCACTTTTGAGGGTCTCAACACATAGGTTAAAAATATGGTAAGCAGGCTGTTGGTTATATAAATAAATAAACAAATAAGGGGACATGAATGTCAAAGCAAGTGGATGAGTGATGAATACTGAATGTGACAAGAGTTGAAGGGAGGAGAGAAGGTTGAAGGGAATTAAATACATTACATGCATGTTAAATGTGCTTTGGAGTACAATTAAGAAACATAGTACCAACTACAAAAACAATCATCAAGCAATTTTCAATTATAAAGAAAATACTAAAACTAAATTTACAAATATGAAACTTAGCAATGAATTATTTAATAAAAAACTCAGCAGGTAAGAGTACTCATTGCTCTTCTTAAAGACCCAGGTTCAGCTCTCAGCACTCACACTGGGGCTCAAAAGAGTTAGTAACTCCAATTCCAAGAGATCCAATGCCCTGTCCCGGCCTCTGCAACACTGCACATGTGAAGTACCCATAAATCTATGCCAGCAAAACACCTACGTACTTAAAAGTTTAAAAATGAATTTACAAAAATAACAAGGGAATCCCGTTGTCTGTTGATTCGGCTTCTGTTAAAATATTTCAACAAAAGTCTAGCTTATAAGACTGTTTTCAACATCCTAGATAAAGCAACAGCTTTTCTTAAGGGGTAATTATCTACTTGAGCATCAAGGCAAAGACAAGAATCAGGTGTAGAGAATTCAGACAGGAAGTGGAGGTGCCTTCTACTGTGTAGAGAGATTGAAGAGAAAGTATGAGATTCAGTGTAAAGAAAGAAGGAAAGATGAGAAGGCGCGCACATTCATGAACATTCTACAAGCATGGATGACTGGGTTTAAAGTTGGGGTGTTGGTCAGAATCCCTTGGGAGGACCTCCTTTTTCTAAGGGCTCCCTACAAACATTGGCTATTCCTTGTGTGGACCAATCATCTCTCTGCAGCTCGTTTCTAATTTTACGATATCACTCTTCAAATATGAAGCGATAATATATATATAAAAAGGATGTTATCAAGAATTAGGAAAGACTGATAAACAAACAATGCTTTGCTTTGTCGTAAACTTTGAATCAATATGGAAAGCAGTCAATAGGCATGACGTTCACCTATGGGATGGTGGAGGAAAGAGACCAGAGGAACCTCACCCCAGTCAACCACCATGCAACTTGAGAAAATTGTTATTTTAATTACCAAAGCCTTAAGAAACATTCCCAAGAGCATAGAGCAAATGGAGAAACATTAACCTCCCTTCAGATCTACTCACTCACAATAAGACTTATATCTGTGTCTCTCTGTACCTAACGCCCATCCTTTGCAAACGTCTGAGAGAGCTGTTCTGTGAGTGGTTGTGGCTGAGATCTGGTTCCCTCTGCCTTAGTATTCACTATAACACATTCATTCCAAAGGAAGAGAAGACTATGATATATCTTCTCTCCTCATTCCTTTACTTTTCTTTCTTTGACAGCGCATTTTCTTTATTTGTTCAGATTATCTGAAGCTCTGTCCTGCATAGGAACAGCTAAGAGGACAACTCTCTCCTTCTTATCCTTATGTAACTTCTATACCAACTCTCCCTGCTGATAATAAAGACCCCAATCATGCCCTGTCATATCACTCTAAGGAGGCATTTTTGGGTTGGAGATAAAACAAAATGTAACCTGTTAATATGCTTGAATATTATTGAGTGCTGAAAAGATCAAAGAGCTGATACATCCAACAACATTGATGATCCTTATGAACATTATGCTTAGTAGAAAAAAGCCAGTCACAGAGGCTTACACAGTGCATTGTTCAACTTGTGTTAAGTGTGCAGAGCAAACCAGCTTATAAAGGCAGAAACTAGATTAATGGCTACTACGAAACCATTTTTTACAGTGCATTATGCAATTAGTAATGATTATTTAATGAAAAGATTGTCTATTTGTCTCTATCTGCCTGTCTGTCTGTCAGTCTGTCTGTCTGTGTCTCTGCCTACTTCTGCCTGGCTCTGTCTATCTGTCTTCAGATTTGCTTTCCATGATATATAGTCCCTTTGTAGTCCTGGCTGGAATAGAACTTGATATGTTGAGCAGGCTTGCCTCCTAATTACAGTGAATCACCTGCCTCTGATTTTCATGTACTTGGATTAAAGATTTAATTTTGAAACTCTGATGAAAGTTAAACATTTTAGGGTAAGAAACTTTTCTTAATTAAATATCAATGATGTCACAATATTTAAAGATTCTAATCCCTACCAGAAATAACATTATATAAAGTTTAATCTGAATATAGGGCTTATTGTGATTAGATTCCACCACTAAAACTGCAATAAATTAAGTCAAACTTAATGTGTAAACAAATACAATTGAATCATAGGTAAACAGGATATTGATTAAATACAATTTTATTTTCTTTTTTATGGTCTCCAGAAAAATCTGGCTTCCAGTCTAAAATGTTATAGGCACATAGGCTGTATTTCCAATGCAATAGGCAGCTACAGTGTTGAAACTATTAAGATAAGTTATTGTCAGATATTCCCCAGTAGGCAATCTTGAGGGGGAAGGAAATAAGAGTAGGTACAACATATTCAGCTAGGTTTCTAAGGAATTTTTAAAAGTGGTAAAATTTAAAATGTTTAGTGTGTTTTAAAAAGGCTACATCATCAACTTGACAGGGTCTAAAGCCATGGACACACAACCCAAAGTGTATGTGAAGAGATAAACAGATAGAAGCAGTGGGGTGATATGTAATAAGATTCCGTGAGATACAGATCATTTCATGGCATATTACATGAAGCACTATGGTGATATGTAAGAAGATGCTGTGAGATACAGATCATCCCATGGCATATCACACGAAGCACTATGATGATATGTATAAGATGCTGTGAGATGACCTATTACATCTTGCATGGAGAACTAAAGTACAGGAGCCTAGCATCTAACATTGCCAAACACTAGACAAAGTTCAGGAAATAGAAACCTAGCTCTCATTGATGTCGTTTGCAGATATTACTCCCATTTAACAGAATTTCTTTCTGCACATCACAAATTTCAACATGTTAACCACTTTTAAACGGTTATATTTTCATTCATCTATTTTGAGAAGGAGTTTTCTATAACCCAATCTGACCTCAGTCTTCTTAAGTAACTGAAGACGGCTTTGACCTTCCTTCTGATCCTTCTACTCCAGATAAATAGTTAGCACAGCTTACCCATGAATGTGAGCATTTAAATTAATGCTCAAATATTTTTTGAACTGACTAAATATGGTGATGAAGTTAGAATTTGACAATCAGACTCCAGAATCTCTCAACGAGGTAATCAGTGCTAAAGTATGTTGAGATTCTACATTACACTGTGAGGACTACCGGGGAGACAGTATAGTGCCCTTTCCTCCACAGAGACGAAAGATAATAATGCTCTAATAAATAAATAAATAAATAAATAAATAAATGTCTTAATCCAATTCATGATACTAAAGCAAGAGTATAATAATACATGAGAAATAATAATAATACATGAGAAATAGGAAATATGGTATTCTCAGTTCCTACATCAGGTCTAATCACCAATAAATGCTGGATTAAAAAATAGTATCCAGGTGTGCCTATGTCTGGTAGAGTTGATATTAAAGGCTCCTCACTTTCTGAAAGCTTATTTTAATGTCTGGCATTCTTTTCCATGTTGCCTTTGTATTTTAAAATAAGCTGTGCTAATTAAATCAAAATGAAGTAAGACAAGGTAACATAATGGTAAAAATAGGGATAGAAGTTAGAATGAGCAAGGTTCATGCCTTCCCAAGAAGATGAAGACCTACAAATCATGAAGTCAAACTCTTCCCAGACTGAGTACTCACAGCAGAACCTATTGCAGCAACATTCAATAGAAACAGTTGGCTTATAAATTTATACAGCAGAAATGACTTTTCCAGGTAATTATGAGTCTACCTACTTGTAATTCATTTTTAATATTCAGTGGGAAAAATTCCAAGCTTTCAATAATTTGTATTAGTGCCTGGTGCACAGAGTGTTTATGCTAAAATAATGTTGTTTGTGGTTGATGTTATTGATAATTGTTTTATTGTTTAAAACAAAAACTTGAGATGTATTATAAGGAAATCATCAATATATACACTATATAAGTGCAAGATAAGTGAAAATCCCAGTCAGTATGTCTCTTGGGCTTGCTCACTGGAGCACTGGAGATTAATAGAACAACTTTTAAGAAACACAAAAATTCTAGCTCATCTGCACTATTGACAAAAAATGAGTGCCCAGCAAAACACACAGTGCAGGAAACTAATCATACAATGACAGTCTGAAAGCCCCATTCAATTAGGTCTTAAGGGTGAAAGGATAATGTTTTATTGCAAAGTAAATATTTCCTATGACAAACTGCAGTGTCCCAGCTGTAGCATTTTATTTTCAACAATAAAATCTTCTTTGGAAAAGGCACATTATTCTGGAATGTATATGGAATTGTTCAAAAGAATAATTTTTAACATATAATAAGTCACTATTTCCAAATATAAACTATATATATATATATATATATACACACACACACACACACACATAATCTCACTGGAACAAAAGAAACAGTTTATAAGGAAATGAGTAGGTTAATGATGTGAAGAGTACAGAAAATTTAAAAAGGGAAAGAAAATGCAGGCACACACACACACACACACACTTGAGTGTGTGTTTTAGAAAGCTGGTTAATGTTTTGTAATCTATACAGTATTTTGTCCAAAGAAGTGACCAAATATAATAAGTCATTTTCTTCAAAGATACCTCAAGGGAAAAACATATGGAAGATTTGTTAAGTTGACTAATTCAATGCTCAACTACAGGTCGGCTTTAGACACCTCTTGGTGTCTTTGTTTGTGTGGTTGGTTGTTTGGATTTTTGTTGTAAGCATTGTTTTGTTGATGATGAATTTTGTTTTGTTTTGTTTTCTGCAGAGAAAGTGTGTGTGTGTGTGTATGTGTGTGTGTGTGTATAGATATATAGATATAGATATAGATACAGATATAGATATATAGATATATATAGATATATATAGTGTTTATTTATATATTTGTGTGTGTGTGAGCCTGTATGTGCTTGTATGTAAACATAAATTCTATATATACACAAAATATTAAAATATAGTTAGTCTGTAAAAGAATGACAAATTCCCCTACTAGATAATACAGGCTAAGAAAACAAAAACAGAAAACATTCCCAGGAATAGGTTGCCCCTTTTGGAGCTGTTGGTCAATGTGATCCCATAGACGCTCCCTTCTCCCAAATATTACAGTTTACTGCTCTTGCTCTTGGTTTCCCTACAGAACTTGAAAGTTAAGACGCTGTTATTAAAGGCATCATATACTTGAGTTATCAAACATGAAGAAATCAAGCTGTGTTTGACATGGAAGCTTCAACCCTACTGACTGACTTTCATAATGATGGAAACTCCTTTAATTGTAATAAATGTGTTATACTGAGCAGTGACAAACCATGTCCCATAAGACGAAAATATATTACTTGGAATCTATCTCGTGAAATATATTGTGAAGAAAGTAAAATCACTACAGCTCACAGGGCATTTAAAACACATTAGTGTGAACCTGCACTCCAGACATGTGCTCTCATTTCCACTGGGCATACATATGTCTACATAGATACGTTTTCCATGAAACAGTAATCACACTCCTGTTCTGCCTATACCTTTTAACTAGTAATTATTGCTCAGCTAAAGCATATTTGGAAATTTTTTATTCAATGATATGTTTGGTTTTCACCCTCAGAACAAATCGGGTAGAACCTCTTGTATCAAAATCAAGGTTCTCAAAAAAGGAAGTAGGGGAAAGTTGGATAGGGCAATATGTGTGAAAATGAAAGAAAGTTTGGGATTTTAGGCAATAGAGAACTGAGGGATGAGACGTATTCCCCCAAACCATCTATCGTGGGTCTTCACTACATTAAAAGAATGATCATGTTGAACACAGAGGTGACAGAAAAGCCATTCTGCTTGCTTTTCCCTCATAAGCGAACAATTTAAATGCATGTCCACTCACCTTAGTGAAACAGGAGATAAATGCGCTTTTTATTCCGATAGCATGGCCTTTTGAGCGCAGTGAGCACACAAAATAGCAGAATCTGCTACTCAATTTCTTCCAGAAAAAATTAAATTGTTAATTCTTGTAGGGCATAAAGAATAAGCATTTGTACTTGTGTGCTTTAATTGTGCAATGCAGTCTAATACATAATACATAGCCAGTAAATGTTTACTGAAAATTTTTAGATTCATTTAAAATTGAAAGGAATGAATATTAATTAGGCTAAATTTTAAAATATCATATTCACAACCACGCTTTCTATCTTATTTAACAAGTTTGCACACTAAAGGTGTTTGCACTTAATCTCATAAACCCGTTTCCTTAGATTTCACTACTATACAGTGTGACTTGTAATGAAACATTCTGAGTTAGTGCAAGTAGACACTAAACAACTAGCAAAAGTCAAGGACCACCTACTAGAAACTAATTGGATTGAATATAAGGATATGATTACTCTAGTTCTCATTTAGCATAAGTTATATAAACTATCAAGTAATAAATACTTCGTACCATTGCTAGAGAAGTAATTGCCATTATACCCAATTTTGAGTACCTACGGATGCAAAGGATATTTTGCGGATAAAAATTCATATTTTCACTTATACACCTACTAAGTAAAAAGGAGAAGACAAATTGCTTTTTAAATCATTCATCCAGATTTTGCCAGAGTTGTCCAGATAATATATCATAAAAAATCATCTACTGAATCCTTCCTGAGGATGAAATTGTAGAACTCGTAAAAGAGATCTAGAATCAAAGACCATCTTGGATAGATTCTACACTCCCCTCAGTTTTTCCAATCACTAAGAAAGGTTGCATTTATGGTTTTGGTGCCACAAAAAGAGGAATCCTTACAGAAGTATATCCAAGACACACAGATAGTTTAGAAAACAAGTGACACTTTATTGACTTAAATGTTTACCTGTGTCAACCAGAGATACAAAAAACAAATATTCACAATTCTCAAGACACGTTTCCTTATGGTATGGTTAAACATCATTTGGGCACATGCTTAGAAGTGATATTGCTGGATCATGATGTAGAACTCTTCCTGATTTTCTGAGAAAGCAACAAATTCATTTCCAAAGTGATTATCCAAGTTTGCACTCCCACAAGCAGTGAAGGAGTGTCCTCTTGCTCAAATCCTTGCCAGCATGAGCCATTCTGACAGGTGTAAACTAGAGTCTCAGAGTTGTTGATTTGCATTTCCCTGATTACTAAGGACACCTAATATTGCTTTAAGTGCTTCTCAGCCATTAGAGATTCCTCTGTTGATAATACTATGTTTAGCTCTGTACCCCACTTTAAATGGGGTTATTTGATTTGTTGGTGTCTAACTTCTTGAGTTCTTTATATATTTTGACTATCATCCCTGTCAGATGTAGGGTGGGTGAATATCTTTTCCCATACTATAGGCTGTCATTTTGTCCTACTGATGGTTTCCTTTGCCTGATAGAAGCTTTTCAGTTTCATGAGGCCCCATTTATTAATTGTTGATCTTAGTGTCTGAGCCATTGGTGTTCTGTTCAGGAAGTTATCTCCTGTGTTCATGTATACAAGGATATTTCTCATTTTCTTTCTATTAGATTTGCAAAAGAATCTTAGATTGCTTCTGGTAAGATGGCATTTAATTATGTTAATCCACAAGCATGGGATGTCTTTCCATCCTGTTATATCTTGTCAATTTTTTTCTTCAAAGACTTGACTCTCTTGTCATACAGGTCTTTCACTGGCTTGGTTGGAGTTACACCAAGATATGTTGCATTATTTGTGGCTATTGTGAAGGGTGTCATCTTTCTAACTTTTTTCTTAGCTTGTTTATCATTTGTATAAAAGAAGGCTACTCAACTTTTTAGTTAATGTGGTATCCAGGCCCTTTGCTGAAGGTGTTTACCAGCTGTAGGAGTTCTCTGGTAGAAATTTTGGGGATCACTTATGTATATTATCATATCATCTGTGAATAGCAATACTGTAACTTTTTCCTTTCCAATTTATATCCCTTTGATCTCCTTTAATGATCTTATCTATCTAGCTAAAATATTAAGTACTGTATTGAATACAGACATGGAAAGAGTGAGTAGCATTGTATTTTCCCTGATTTTTTGAGGAATTGCTTTAATATTTGTTCCATTTAATTTGATGTTGTCTATTGGCTTGGTGTAGATTGCTTTTGTTGTGTTTAGGTGTGCACCTTGTACCTCTGATGTCTCTAAGACTTTTATCATGAAAGAGCATCTGTCTCTGACTCTGTTGCTTGCCTTTGGATCCCCTTTTCCTAACTGAACTGCCTTGTCTCACCTCAGTAGAAGAAGGTGCACCTAGTCCTACTGTAACTTGATGTCCCAAGGCAGACTGATATCCATGGGAGTTCTCCCCTTCTCTGAGGTAAAAGGGAGAGAGATAGGTAGAGAGGATATGAGTCGAAGACACTCAAAGAATAGTAGGGGTTAAAATTCATAACACAATTGACCATGGGATGCACAATCCAAATTGATATGTCTTCAATATCACCCCCACATGTAAAGTTCAGAGAGCAATGCAGAAGAGCACTTGGAAAGATTGTAATAAGCAGAGGAGCAGAATGCCTGCTCTGAGCATGTGCCTTTCTATTGACTACAAAGTAGCACTCTTGAAATCTCAATAATACAGTTGTCTGCACAAGACCTACAAAATGACACCAGTTAACATGTCAGTGTGGATGGGACAAATCTCACCAGGCCTTACTTCTAGACAAAAAGCTAGAGGAAATTAACGGCTGCTGAGAAAGTGATAAGCTAGTATCCTAAGCCAAATGGGTCAGCCCAAAACACACACACACACACACACACACACACACACACACACATATATACATATACATATACATATACATACACATACACATATATGATCAATAGTAAATGAACTCAGTGGGCTGTATTTATATATCCCTACTTAATAATTAGAGAAGAGGTTACGGAAGAGGGAATAGAAATAATATAAGTAGAATACTCATATATAAAACAGATAAGTTCTTTAGTATCAAACTTTGATATAAACAGTAGATAAATGTGTATATTAAAAGTGTTAAAGGCATAGAAATGAGGACCTTAGAATTTAACATTCAGCTTGAAAATATAGTGACTTAATATAGCTTCTCCTAAGTAAGACAAACCTAGATTGATTCCTGGCTCTACTGTTTGTTTGTTTGTTTGTTTGTTTTCCACTCCAGATTTCATTTCCCTCCAGGTCCACACGCCAACTGCTCCACATCCCATACCTCTTCCCTGCCCCCTGTTTCCACGAATGTCCTCACCACCCCACCCCTCACCTCACCCCACCCTACTAGAGCTCTAAATTCTCTAGGGTCTCCACTCTCCTGAAAGCTAGGTACATCTTCTCTCACTGAACCCAGACCCTGCAGACCTCTACTGTATATGCATTGGGGGCCTCATATCAGCCTGTGTATGCTGCTTGGTTGGTGATCCAGTGTCTGAGAGCTCTCAGAGGTCCAGGTTAATTGAGACTGCTGATCCTCCTACAGGGTCACCCTCCTCCTCTTCCTCAGCTTCTTCCAGCTTTTCCCTAATTCAATCACAGGGGTCAGCAGCATTTGTACATTTCTTGGGTTCAAATATTTGCATTTGACTCTTTCAGTTGCTTGTTGGGTCTTTCAGAGGTCAGTCATGATAGGTTCCTTTTTGTGAGCATTCCATAGCCTCAGTAATAGTGTCAGGCCTTGGGACCTCCTGTTGAGGTGGATCTCACTTAGGGCCTGTCACTGGACCTCATTTTCCTCAGGCACCTCTCCATTTCCTTCTCTGCAGTTCTTTCAGACAGGAACAATTATGGGTCAGAGTTTTAACTATGGGATGACAATCTCATTTCTCCACTTGATATCCTGTCTTCTTGCTGGAGGTGGACTCTACAAGTTCCCTCTTCCCACTGCAGGGCATTTCAGCTAAGGTCCCTCCCTTTGAGTCTTTCACTTCCTAGGTCTTTGATACATTCTGGAGGGTCTCACCAAACAATTTACTTTCTATAGAACTTAGAAATGTTTGTCTTTTCCCTTAGATATTCTAGCATCAGAAACACTTGATAGGTATTTTATCTCGCATCCCTCTGGTTCCACCCAAGTTCTCTTGTACCTG
Source organism: Grammomys surdaster (assembly GCF_004785775.1). Classification (NCBI taxonomy): domain Eukaryota; kingdom Metazoa; phylum Chordata; class Mammalia; order Rodentia; family Muridae; genus Grammomys; species Grammomys surdaster. Next base: position 72,577 of record NW_021620397.1, read on the forward strand.
GGAGCAAACCCCATGTCTCAAGATGAGACAGATGTCCCAGGCTCAGAGAAGGCAAGTGAAAAACCTGACTGATACCTTAATATAAAATTTTTTTTCTGGCTTAGACTTTATCACGGACCTCAATTACTTTCCAGTTTCAGTAAAAAATTAATCAGTCTCCATTTTTATTCTTCAGTCTTCCTATGTGAACTTACAAAAATCACACAAGTGACATCCTATTACTTCTCTCACCAAAGTTAAAGGGGACAGGTCATGCAGAGGGCACACTCCATGTCCTAAGAATCTGTATACCATCTTGATCACTGTTTATGATCTACCCTGATAATCATGCTGCTTTTCCTATGTAGGACTGATCAGTCACCACTCTTGCCGTCTGTCTTTCCTCAGACTACCTGCCTCCGGTAATCACCTGAAATAATTCCTCTTGGAAATATCCCCAAAAAAAATTTTATTAGGAAATTGAACCTCGATTTAATAACTTAATAATCATTGACTCAGAAATTCACATCAGACTTAGGAAGCATGAGGGACTTAAATAAAGACATCAGAAACAAACATTTTGATGAATTTGGGATACACATTTATTACCTATCCTCCTTTAGCCCCTGTGGGATTTGAAGCATAACATGGAACATTAACGTATTCATTAAACTGAAATCATTATGGAAATTTAGGAATTTGAGAGGTTTGCCATAGCAGATAGTAAAACTGACTCACACGGTAAAAGATGAGGTATTTTTAATGGCCTCCCATCTAAAATGATGAGTTTATATTGCTATGTGATCTGTCACATTATAAAATTGTATTTCCAGGCTAATAAAATGGTTTATAAGACCCGACTTGAAATATATTCATAGTAGTATATTAATATTAGAAAGATATAAGAATATATAAGATGTAGATGTAAAAAGGTTCTCTATAAGTTTATCCTTTATACGAGAAAACAAGCACCCTTTCAGAACATTTCGGAAAGCATGAACTTCCCAGAAATTAGATGCAATGGAAGGAATACTAGAGTCACTCTACCATTATAATCCCATTTAGGCAGAAATGCCAGACGCGGGTCCCAAGCAGTTGCTGTGGAAACAAGTTATATACTCTCTCTTTTCATGTGACACGCCATATAAATATTTTTGTTTAGGTTTGGTATTGGCTTATGGAAGTCTTTTACAGGATTAAGGAACTCAAGACAATAAGGTTGTGTGTGGTACTTGAGAATCACAGGAACAATCCTGGATTCTCTTATTCAGTCTGGATAGAAGTATAGCCAAAGGGAAAGTACAAATCCTTCAACAATATAAAGCGAACTGCGGCAGTGATCAGCTGGGAAGTCTTTTCAGGGGTTTAAGTGGTGACCTGGCAGCTAGCTTTGGTCCGAGTAAAAAGCTAATCCTCTAGAGTTGGATGAAAGCTGCTTCAAAGATCTTGAGCTACTTGAAATCATTGTCCTGTTTATAAAAAGTGATACGGGGGGTGAAGGAGCGCTCATAAAGCTGACTCGTTGCCAAGTAAGTAAGCATCATGGTGGACGTCCTTATTCACGCTCCACTAGGCCGATGCTCAAAAGGGATTTGGTGTGTGGCTTAGCTGGCTGACTGCCAAATTTATTGCTGACAGACATACTTTGGATTACAGGGAGGTAGAAAGTTAAAAAGGCCTGACAAAGACCGGTGCAGGACCTAGAAGGCAAGCTAGGCTAGAAATGGCAGCCACCCCTTGTTGCACTGAGACTTCCAAAAGTCACTCAGCATCTGTCACTTCGCCAAGTGGAATGCTCCAGAAAGCACAGAGGCTCAGGGCTAAGACCTTCCCCGGAATTCGCACTACTTAGAGAGAAAACAACGTGGTAATCTATACCCTTTTTGATGTAAACAGAGGCAATTTTTTATTTATTTATTTATTTATTTATTTATTTATTTATTTATTTATTTTTTAGGTTTTTCGAGACAGGGTTTCCCTGTATAGCCCTGGCTGTCCTGGAACTCACTCTGTAGACCAGGCTGCCCTCGAACTTAGAAATCCGCCTGCCTCTGCCTCCCAAGTGCTGAGATTAAAGGCGTGCGCCACCACAGAGGCAATTTAAAGAAGAAGAAAATCAAGTTTTGAAAATACACATGCAGGAAGATGACAAAGAAGCAGGAACAAAGCCGGTGATATATTAGTAGTGCATGAGTCATAGGGACAGGTTGTTTGAGTTTAAAAACAGGATCTTCTAGAACCTGTAAGACACTGGACAATGTACTTGACCTTCTCTAAACCTTTGCTTCTAAGTTCAACAGCAATAATCTAATCATATTAACTATCACGCAATACAGTCACAACCCATATCTTCTTGTTAAAATTATTGCCCGTGTCAATCTTAGTATCTATTGGTATATTTATAGCTTTTCTCACACTTGCTTAAGGCATAGATCTAGATTGTGGATTTTGTTTTTTTTTTCTCCTCCCCAAAGAGATAGAGGCTTTATTAGAAGGATATTTCGGCCAGCTTGGGAACACAGGGACCAAAATGTTATTTAACACCTCGTAAGCGATCTCGAATGTCTAAAATATCACATCAGTCATAGTAAGTGACTATGTTTATATCTGTTAAATGAATTTTTCTTTCACGGCTCTTGGAGGAAAATGAAATGAGTTATGTGTAAGATCAAGTTCGTAGCACCTAGATAATGACACTGCCTTCTTTCACACTGTTACATCTTATTATCCATTATGGTATATTTGAATTTACCTCCCTGTCAGTCTCTGTGTTCTGAGAATGCACGTACTTACTTTATTATGACATGCAAATCACTAGAGAGGAGGACTGGCATAGTGATAATCACTATTTATTGAAGGAACTCATCAGTATTTAATATTGAAATAAGCATATGACAATTCAAATGATTTGAATATTTGAATCAGAGCAAGGCATTTGGGGATACTGTAAGGCAAAATGTGCATCCTTATAATAAACAGGATGATATTATTATTATTTACAGCTTTATTTTTATTCAGTTTACCAGTCAGAGAAAAGCAATGTGGCTTCAGTGTAATCTCTTATATTTAACCATTTCCCCTCTAACAGAATAGTGGATTGCATTTCTTACATGTTGATCCCATACACATTATCCACAGATTCTTTCTATATTTAAGTAATGTGGCCGTTAGCATTGGTTGTCAACCGAACTCTACTGAGACATATTTTTAACCTTGTAAAATCTTCTCATATACCTGGGGTATTTTCAAAGATGTTTTGCAAGTAAGATAGTTACTGGATAGGAAAGACAAGCTTGCAATGGGCAGCACCTTCCAATGGTGGATGAAATTTAAGAAGTTAGCTCAATAAAAAGCATTGTGGTCACACCTGATTTTGTTCTGAGCAAGTGCTGCTGCTGCTGCTGCTGCTGCTTTTATTCTCCAGCTTGTTTGGACGGCTTGGTCTCAGTATTGGTAAATGTCCAGTTAACTCCAGGCATTCAATGTCTGATGGAAATACTGATCCATCCAGGTTTTTGGACTGAGTAACAGGTTTTCCTCTGTGACATGTAACCAGCTATTGTAGAATTATCTAGGACAATAACTATCAATCTTTTAAATGCTGTGACCCTTCAATACGGTTGCTTATGTTGTAGTGATCTCCAACCATAAAGTTTTATGGTGTTGCTACTACATAACTCTAATTTTGCTACTGTTATTGATTGTAATGTAAATATGTAATGTGAAGAATATCTGAAATGGGACCCCTGTGAAAGGGTGGTTTAAGCAGCAGGTTGAAAACCACTGACCCAGAACCTATGGTGTGAAATACATACAAACACAAGCACACACACATCCACACGCATGCATGCACACGCTGTTGACTTTGTCTTCCTAAATCAGCTCAAGCTGAATAGTGAGATGTTTATCAAATCAAAACAACAGCAACAACAACAACACACACACATACACACACACACACACACACACACACACACACACACACACAGAACCCACAATGGCCTCTGTTCTGCAGTTGAACCAGTCTGACAGGGATCAATATATAGCAGGAAGCTGTGAGCATAAGTCGGTGACTGATTTTATGTCAAGCATGCCTAAACAAGGAGCCTGTGTTCAATCGCCATCACCTTCAAATCAAAATAAGAATTCAGTGTGGTTTTATGAATCTCTCCTGCTCCCCTGCATATAATAAACTTGAAGTGGGACTGAGGGAGGGGGAAATGAAGGAACAGAAATCTAATTTGAATGGACTGTGGGGTTAAGAGTCTGTTTGGTATGTTTGACAGGTAAATTGGAAAGAAAATGGCGTAAGTACAGTTTCGTAAGGACTGGAATACAAATAGTTCTCACAAGAGGGAAGGCTTTGCAAAAATGAAGTAAGTTCCAATTGTAAGGATGGAAACTCTGTCTCAATCAGCAGGAGTGGCTATGCTGATCCTTAAGTCTTCCTCTGGTTTTGTGAATATTTCTTAGTGGTTCTGAAAGGTGGGGACCTAAAAGTCTAAGAGTTATGCCTAATCTCACATCTACTCAAGGTAATATAAAACTGAGCCTAGTTCTCAGGGCATCTACTCAAGGAAAGGTTTTGTCACATTATTTCTCTAGAATGATACTCAGGCTGAGTCGTTTCTATTCTCAAATCTTTAGCACCAGAACGCTTCAGATATCTGACTTTCGTTTTTCAAATTTTGAAATAGGGAGGTGTTGGAGTAGCAGGGCCAATCCAAAATGTGAAATTGGTTAAGTTTAATATGCACCTTATGTGAACAATACTTTCATAATTCTGTGAATGAAGTGACTTTGAGTACATTAAACCACCAGAAAGCAAAGATATCACTCTCTCTGCTGGTTATTTATTAGATTTTTTTTAATCTGTCCTTTGACAATTTTAGAAATATCTGCCATATATACTGAGAATCCCATGTACATACACACCAGTGTGTCGCCATGTTGTCTTCATCTCCTCTCCTTTGTTTGTGGTCCATGAGTCCAATTAGTACACCTGTTGGGATGGTGATCCATCTTATTGGTTTGATTTCATGCATACTTCTGTAAGTAATTGTCGCGTCCACCCTCGACCAGCAAGGAAGACACAATTCGCGAGCTATTCTCTAAGCAGTTTATTCAGGACCCTTGAACAATCTTCTGACTGATGACCCCAGGGGAAGCGTCTCCCAGGCTTAAGTACTCTAGGACTAGCCAACCCCTGTCTACCACATGGCAACAGCAGATAGGTACACACACACACACACAGACACACACACACAGACACACACACACACACACACACACACACACACACACACACACACGGAGACAAGCCAGATCACCAGCCACAGCCAAATAAGGACTTGTTTACTCCTAAGAGCACTCGCCAACAGGTGGCGGAAGGCAGAGACCGGTGCCATCTTAATGGCGCAGCACTATGCGGCTCTTCACAAGTAATCACAGATGCGGCCAGCCCATGAGTGAAAGAACCACGCCATGTCCAGAAAATGGTGCTCATGCTACTCATCCCTATACTCTGGATTTCGTGTTCTTTTTCTGACCTTTCTACAACATCTCCTGAGCTTTTCAGGTGAAGGGTTTGATATAAATGTGTCTTTTAGGGCTGTATGTCAGCTACTTATGCAGATTGCTTCTTGCAATGATTTATTATCACTGTTGGGCTGCCTGTCTGCCTCACCACTGCGGGGGGGGGGGGGGGGGAAGGCTGCTCAGGGGAGGCAGAACGCGGTCAGTGATAGAACCAGAAGGGAAATTTCTGATGATCTGTGGTCTGCCTGGAAGGAAAGGTTCCATGGAGCTCTGGTCTGGCCAGAAAGACCAAAGTTGTACAGCTCTCCGAGGGGAACCCTGTATGGGGCAGGTATCCAGGGTCTCTCCCACTACCTTAGCAATACAGTGGTGTGGTGGTGGTGGGCTGCAGGAAGTAGCAGAAGACCACAGCTGGAGTCACTAGCAAGGGGGCGGAGGTGGCAGGAAGTAGCTATGATCAACATCAAATGGGGACAAATAGCTCCCGACAGCTCGGAGCTGCAGCAGCAAGGGATGGTCAGGGTACTAGCCCGACCTGGGAGTGGGGGAGCGGGGCAGATCCAAGGTCCAGCAAGGAATGCTCTGGGAAAGAAAACTCCCATATGTGTTAGCTTAATGAAACAGCCACTCTCAGATGATTCTTGATGAAATAACTCGTGAACTTTATTCCATGTGGATTAGGACGGTATAAACATTGGGTGGGATTCTGGCGTAGATGCTTCCCAGTGGCTCAATCTGAGATGTTAGGGATGCTGTGTTTGCGTGGGGAAGGACTTTAGGTGTCAGTGGGGTGCGGTGGTTACACATTCCAGAACAGCTTAGCAGGGAGCTGGCCCCAGGTCAAGCCTGCCTTTCTCAATTCAGAGATTCCCCAGTGTTTGGCCTACTCAGGCTTACCAGGTCTATCTGGTGGCACTGCCCATTTCCCCCATATACTACCTCCATGCAAATTGAATGTGACCCCAAAGCAATTGTAAGACTCTTGGGGAGCCTTAGCTTACCGGAGAACCCCTAATGAACCACGTGGAGATGTAAATAGACGCAAAAAGCAAGAGGAATTTTAATGATTTAATGATCCAATGCATTGGGGCCATCCTACACCGAAGGTGGAGTGGCAACCCCGGGCAGCCCATTTGGTCAGTTTTTATACAGTTTAAGGGGTGGACTAGAGAAACAGTGACTAGGCACAATATGATTGGCAGAACAGTGTGACTTTTAAACTGATTGGTCTTTGGGGAATGAGGTGGCAAAGACCTCCCTTGTCTGTGAGTAGCAAGGGTTGGGGTTGGTCCTTCCATGTTTATGTGCTCTGGGTCTTCCCCACCCTCAGGTGGGTTCCCTTCCATGTGGTCTGAGGAACGTGAATCAGCCTTTCTCTTCCACCTCTGAATGTTAATCCAGCAGATGTCCTCTGACTAAGGAATGTTAATTAGGCTCTTCCATGGGGGCTGGGGTGGGGACAAGTGTTCCAAAGTTCCTCTTCACAATCACTATGTATTTACACATATGTACTTAATTGTAGAAAATCTGCTCACTCTTAACGCAGTGAATGGTAAAGGAATGGCAGGGTGGGACATTTAGAACCTTGATGTCAGCAGCAAAATTCAGGCTCTGCCCACCATTCTGTTTTGGCTTAAAAGGTTACTACTGGCTATTGAACTTTGTTTTCTGTTAGGTGAGCAGAAACTCACCAAGAGTCCCTTAGAGGACAAGGAGGAACCAGGAAAGTAAGTAGATGCTCAGAAGTGAGGAAGCATTGCTACAAAATAGCTTTGAAACTGTCTCCTTCTTATCCTCCCTTAACATAAATTCTCATTATAGCAGTTATTTTTTTATAAGCTGACATGTTTTTTTGTTTTGTTACAAAAGTATGTGCTGCTCTGATCCTTCCAAAGGCCAAGAATTTTGGTTTGTGTAATTTCTACAAACATTTCACTGAGGTGCTGACTTAGGGCTCCTCCTACTTCTTACCAGCATTACCTTAGAAGATAATTTTGCTTCTTTCTTGCCAATAAATGAAAAATGAGACTCTCATTGGTGCTTAAAATTTCATTGATGAATATTCTTCTTCCAGCTTTTTGAAAGATTGGGAAAAGACAGGTTTTAGCAACCTAAAGTGTTCAGGCATATTTTTTTCCCTTCCTTGACCTAAAAAAAATCCTCCTGTGAGCCCTTACAGAGTAAAGTTGGAGTGATGTCATGGGGATTTTAAGATGGCAGAGGAATGCAATACAAGAATGCCAGTTTTAGGTTTTCTTTCCTTTTCTTTTCTTTATTTGTTTTAATTGTTTTTGGCCCCAAGTAATGGACAGTAACCCTCCATTTCCTTGATGCATTTTGTCCCATGCTCTAAGTTTTTATGTCCTCCCAAACATAGTATTTCATGGAGCAGCTCAACAATGAATAGAGGAAATTGGGACACCCATGTTTAACCAAGAAAACCCATGAGTACAGATAGAGACCCACTCTCTGTTATAGAAGGAATGCATGTACCTTTAGGCCACTTGGCAAAGATGAGTGGGTGTGCGTTCGATTTGCTTTGTGCCATTTTTTGTTTACGTTCTAAGTCTTTAGTTGATGAAGAAAAGGAACTCATCTGATTGGCAGTATCAGACAAATAGTAGGCACAAATAGCTGTGTATGTGCAGAGACTATGGGTCAAGCTTTAGCAACAATATATATATCCTATGTGCTCAGTTTCTTTCAAAACTCACTGTTGCATGGCTACTGGGACCTTCACAGCTATCACACTGTTTAAAACACTGGTTTTGATATTTTTTATATGACTTTCTTTTTGATTCTGCCTAGCCACAAAGAAGAATTAATGAAGCTACATATAAAAAAAAATGATTTCTTTCTTTTTTTTTTTCTTTTTGCTACAAGAACTCATGTTGTAGACTTGTCTGGCTGAAACTCAACTACTGGGCTTTACCTTACACTGATCCCCCTGAAAGTCCCAGACTTATAGGCATTCACCCTAAGGTCTGCCTTCATAAAACAATTTGATGAAAATTTTATCTGGGAATGAGAACAGCTTTTCCAGGAACAAAAAGAATCTTAGGTTCTTCATTTAAGAAGTGTCCTGGTAGAAAGCACAGACCACAGGTACAGCATGTTTGAAGACAACCAGAAAAAATATCATCAGAAACACATGAATTTTGCTAATACAACAATGAACATGTAAAATATAACTTCAGCAAAAGTGACAAGGGTTCGGTATTTTCCCTAGCACAGCAAATGTACCTCATGGCAGGGCTGTGCATTAGCCCATGCTTGCAGCACTCCTCTGTCCCTAATGCCTTTAGTTCATCCTGGGCCTGAAGTCAGTGCCTTTAAGAGAGAATGATACCTGTAGAGACCATCTCAAGTAGATAAGAATGGCCTGAAGTTGATGGATGGTGCCACCCATCCATCTCAAAATTTTTAACACAGAATTGTTCCTGACTAAAGGAAACACAGCAACAAAAAATGGGAAGTGTGAAAATATCTACTTGTGGCATCATGTTGGCACTGAAAAAATTTAAATTTTGAAACGTTTTAGGTTGCACAGTTTTCATTTTAGAGGAAGCTAAAATGGATTTCTTTTAAGTGTTAATATAGCCTCAACATTTTACAGAAAATTGAGACATCTTTGGAATATGAATTAAAATTACTTAAATATATTATTCTATCAACTCAATCACTTTCCCATTTTTTCCTTGCTTTGCTGATATTGAAACAACGAAAGATTACAGAAAGTATTTAGTGGCATATTCCTCAATTATGATAAAATCGCTATTAGTTTCAGGCTGTCGCTTTTTAACGTGTTTATCACAGGTGTGACGTTTTTGTTTTTACAGAGCATTTTATTGGGCGCTGGGCATTTCAAATGGTCCTAATTTTTCAGAATAACTTATGTGATCTAATCGGTGCATATGAAATTATTCCTCTGTGAAGTGACTATTGATTCATAGTATCATAGGATGCAGATTAAGTCTATATAAATATGCTGTCTTCTGAATTAGTTAATTTTGTTAATAGAATCTGATATTATCCTGGCATGTTTTGAGTACTGCATTTTAATTCTTATTATTTCTTCTACATTTATTTGTCTGGTTCTTTTGTTTATCTATTCATTCTTTCCTTCACACCAACATCTTATTTTAATGTTCAACTTATTCTAAATATCTTGTCTTATAGGCTGCATTTTGTGTCTGATGTTTACTTTTTCAGAAACGTGTGATTTGTCTTTCTCCAAGGGTTGATCCCTATCTTTTTCTTATTAGTGGCCGTATTTGGAAATCAAATGTTAGAAGGTCTTCATCATTACACAAATCAAACATTCATAGGTATGTACAACATAATATACATAAATATGTATATGTATATACATATAAAACATGTATATGTATATACATATAAAATATGTATATGTATATACATATAATATGTATTTATATCCTAACATTGATATATGTGAACCTATATTACATATATATATGCACATATTATGTGTATATATGTATATATGCATACCTATATATTTAAATATGTAAAAATATATTAATAGCAGGAAATATATAATATACAGTAACAAAAATAATAAAATAAATTATAAATTTGTATCTAGAGACTAGAAATATAACAAATTTCTAATTGACATCTTCAATCTTTTTACTACCTCTTTTTCATGATAATACCCACTGCTTCCCAATCCATTTTACCTCAAGATAAGCCGTCGCCACTCCTGATCTTTTAACCCCCTCTCCACTCTTCCGGAGTATGACTATTAGCATCAACTGATTTGACAGAAGAAAAGAAGGAAGGAAAATGAGAGGAACAAAGGAAAACAGAAAGGAATTAAGGAGATATTTTTAAATACAGAATTGTTGTCTTGTTGAGTTCGATTTAATCTAAATTTAACACATATGATTTTAAACCAACATTGGGAATAATTTTCCACCAAATCTGTCTTGTTTTATGTAAACATAGAAACTTTCAAAACCTCTGGCGGTCTGAATTCTTCATTTCTTTAGTTTGGTTTCGTAAACGTGCAAAGCTTCTCCTTGCGATCAATATTGCGTCACTATTCCACATCGATTAAGATGATATCTTACTTTTCAACTGCTACACAGGTAAGAACTAGACAAACAATAAAACATAGGTTTTTATTCCTGGTCACACTTCATAAGCACTGCTACTCCATCTTGTCTATTAAAAAAATATCCATCATTTTGCCAAAGGCATCACTATGTCTCTTGTAATCTGAATTTATCCTCATGTTTCCTGGAATTTAAAAACAGGATCAAGTTATAAATTAGGATTGCCATTATTTAAACTCAAGTTTGCTCTAGATATCATGGTTATAGAGTATTAATGGTGATGCTCTCTCTTCTCTCTGCATATGGGGGCATAATCAAAACAATATATATATAAACTTTTGTTGCATAGTAGCATTGACCTGTGGGTATAAGTACAGGCATTAAAATGTAATTGAAATTGTACTTGTTTAATAAAATGATGTTATAATAGTCTCCTCTAAGATACATGACTTCATTAGCCTTCTAAGATACATGACCTGTAATTGGCAAGGCCCAATCAAACAGTTCTTAGTTACCACCACCAAGTGCTTCTCTTGCACATGAAGGTGTATCTCTCTGTACTGGTCATTGCTCTGGTTCATAAGCATCACATCTGTGTAAGACAGTTTACTTGTCAACATGGATAGTAGAAATCTCTTAAGCTCTAATCCAAGATGAAGAAATATAGGCAATTAATGACTACTGAGAGGGAAAGAATTCATCTTGTCCCAGGGACTAATCCCACAATTAACTACCCAATTTCAAGTGGTCTTAACTAAAGTCATGTAAGTTCAAGCAAGATTAAACAGAATCAGTAGGTTGCATTTGTAGGTTTATTCATAGATAGATAGATAGATAGATAGATAGAATAAATGATAGGTGGTAGATAGAGAAATAATGGAAAGATGATAGGTAGCTAGAGATAGATAGATAGATAGATAGATACATACATACATACATACATACATACATACATAGAAATAAATAGATAGAAATAGATGATAAATGATAGATGGTAGATAGAGAAATAATGGAAAGATGACAGGTAGATAGATTAGATAGATAGATGATAGATAGATAGATAGATAGATAGATACATAGATACATAGATACATAGATAGATACATAGATAGATACATAGATACATACATAGATACATACATAGATACATAGATACATACATAGATAGATACATAGACAGACAGACAGACAGACAGACAGACAGACAGACAGACAGATAGGCAGACAAACAGACAGACAAATAGATAAATAAAAGTCCATGGAACCTGGCAAGAGCCAAGTGGACACTGGAGGGGATGGAAGGAGGAGAGGAAAAGGGAAAGGACTGTAAACAAATTTCAATTTTTAAAGTAAAATTTTAGTTGAGTATGAGCTAACCTTCATGTTCTATGTGATAAGTACGTGATCTCTTCAGCAAAAGAGTCTTCTGTCAAACAGTAGAAGATGATCAATAGCATTTGCAAAAGTAGTAGTGGGAGATTCTGTGAGACTTACCGCTTTGGCCAACAACTCAACAACCAACGTCTCAAAAGGATTTAATCTGTTCCTTGTACTAAGGGTTTTGTTTTGTAGTACGTACTGTTTTTGTCTGGGTGGGGCATTGTCTCTGTCATTATATAATAACTTCATTTAAATTCCTTTTATTTATGTCTATATTTAGGAAGATTTTACAATAGTAATTTTGTTCAGAGTCTTTCAAATAGGTCTTTAGTATTAGTTTTTCTTTCTTTACTTGGCCTTCTTCTACCCCATCACCATTAATAATTCTATTCTAAATTATCCTTTATCCACTCATAAAACTATTTCTATAGCTCTTTTTCTTGGGTGATTAACTCATCCCTTCTAGCCTTGTACTAGCTACCTAAATTATATAGGTTTTCTAAGTAGGTCACACACACCTTTTAAGCTTATGTATCTTATACATAAGATAAAATATGCAGTGTTTGTCATTTGGTGTCAATGTTACCTCACGTAAGATAACTTTTTCTAGCTCCAGCTATTTATCTGCAAATTTCATAATGACATTTTCCAATAGCTGAATGATACTTCACTGTGTAAACATAGCACCCTTTTATCATCCATACATCAGTTGATCGACACGTTGACTGTTTCCAATATCTGGCTATTATGAATACAGCAGCAGTGAACATGGATGAGTCAGTATTTCTATAGGAAGATGTAGAGGTGTATGGGAATATGTGCAAGAGTGATATTGTTTGAACTTTTAGAGGAAACTCAATGATAATTTCTATAGTTGATGAACCTGTTTGTGCTCTTAAGAGCAATGTTCCTATTTCCCTGAATCCTCACCAGCACCTCCTCTCATTTATTTAATTGATCTTGGATGTTCTGACTGGAAAAAGATTTTTGCAAGATGTGCCTACTGGTATAACACTGATACAAATATTAGGGGAGCAAAGAACCACTGTTTAAAAATTAGATTTAAAGCCACTCCATGAGGTGGAACCCATACCTGATATTGTTAATGAGTCAAGAACTCGAGACTAGTTAGAACATGGTAGCTGGCAACAACCTACTACTGTTATTGTTCTAAATGTATATAGCAATAGGATGGCTCCTAATGACATGTTGCTAAACCCAAATATTAGTGTGTTGCTCAACCCTATCCAAAGACGCTCCTCCTGAAGTAAATGTTAGTGAACACAGAGGCACACAACTGGTCAGCGTGCATAAAATGAGAATATCTAGAGTGCTCATCTCTGAATGCATGCTCTAATAACATTTCCCCCATTGAAAAAATCCTACCGAGGCAATACATCGAGGATCAAAGAATCTGTTGCTAAATAACAAACAGCACCTGCTCTTAGGGCTTTTCCCATACAGATAGATGCCATGGAGAGCAAAAAATTATTCATCCTCTGCATGGGCTGAACAATATATCCCTGCACAATTCATACAATAATGAAATGTAATTTCATTACTATCTAGAGTTCATTGTAATTAATTTACATTCTATTTTCTACATAATTTACTGTATTATATAAAATAAAATAGAATTGACAGTGAAAATAGTGTGGAATAGGTATGTATACTGTATCACTGTTTGTGACCATTTGTGCTATAAAACTTGTAGCGTGGATAACATACAATGCTGAATCTGGAAGGTACAGTAACTGATACATTCATAGTGGGAAATACTTTATTGTTAAAATTCTTTCTTAGGGTGCGGGTGATAATAGATGGACCACACTCCAGATGATGCCCTGCATGGTTATGTAGGCAGCACACTTTGGATTAGGTGTGTTAGAAAACAAAAGACATGAGCTGGGAGGGAGTGGAGAATACGGCTCGATCTGCATGGAATTAAGAGGAAAGAACTGATGTACATTATTAAAAACACATTGCATACTTGGAATTCTCAAGGAAATAACAAGGTTTTATATTAAAGGCTTCCTTGTAGCACCATTAAAACTATTTGCTTAAATATTTATCAGATAGTGTCTGCTACAACCTAAAGAAAAAACTTAAAAAAGGCAAGAAGTGAGATTTTTCTGTGTCAGTCTTGGAAACAACAAAGTTATAGATTACAATAATATTAATATGAAATACAAAGTAATAAAATAAATGGTATGCTGTAAGAAATGTCAGATTAAAGAATAGAGACACTTGTTATTTTGTATTGTTTCAAAAATTGTTACAGACGTAAGTTCACAGATTCAAAATGTGGTGATCTTCTTGCAACTACAGTTTTCAAACAAAACTAAAGCAATCCTATGAGACTGCTAAACTAAGGAAGGCTCGGGGCAGAGTTCCTCAACATAATATATGGTAGGAGATGGCTTGACCTTTAATATTAACACAAGAGAAGTTAAGCAAACATATACTATACCACAAACATGACATTTATCTGTATTCTTCTCCTTTGATCTATGGCTATTAAGAAAACTGTGTCTCCACTTTGTTATTGGTAAATGAATATTGTAAGACTCAGCAGTTCAGTTGCTGGAAACTGGCCTGGTATAGACACACACATTCTGACATTGCAGATTGAATGACCCTGAGCAAGCATCATTATAAGGACCCTTGGCATGTGTGTTAGAACTGGGCTAATCAACTCACAGATGTGACCATCATCAACAACTCGAATCACTATGGAAACTGAGTTTTAAAAGTGCTTTAAAAATAAAATTGAGTGTGGTGTTAGACTTTTCATCTCTGTGATAAATACTTAAAAATTATTTACTCAAAGCAGGGAGATTTCTCTGGCTGAGTGTTGGAGGCTTCTGCCGATGCTTGATTGGCACTGTACTCCAGTTAGAAGAAAGGCTGATGTCACCGTAGTGGAAGTATTTGGGAGAATTTACATTCCTCACTGCCTGCAGGAATATTTCTGTGCTAGTGAGCTTCCTCCTTCTTGCCTTTTTATCCCATCCAGGTCTCTGATTTATTGGATAAGATCAATCACACTTAACCTGATGGGTAATACTCATCTTTAGAAATGGTACTTTCCTAGTCATTTCTTCATCAAATCAAGATAACAATCATGATTAGCCATTTCAGGTACTAATAATGAGACCTCTGTCTCCTGAAATTCTACCCAGGTTCAGGGTGGGAACTGTGTTTTAAATATTAATAATTTTTAAAAACAGGTAGGTGTAGTTGTCCCCCAGGAGGCTCTGCCATCACCTAACAAATATGGATGCACGTACAGCCAACCATGGGACTGAGCCTGGGGTCCCCAACTGAAGAGTTGGGGAAGGATTGAAGGAGCTGAAGGGGACTGTAACCAAATGGAAAGAACAACAATATCAAATAACCAGTTCACTCAAAGCTCCCACAGACTAAACCACCAACCAAATGATTGATTTTTATGTGTTTGTGTGTTCTGCAGGAATGTATGTGTGTACATCACATGTGTGATTACAGAGACCCAAAGATGTCACTAGATCCTCTAGAACTGTACTTAAAGATATGAGCTACCATGTTGGTGCTAGGTATCAAAATCAGGTCCTCTGGAATAATAGCAAGTACTTTTAACTGCTGAGCTATCACACACATGGATAACAATTTTAAAATATTTTAAATAATGTCCATTGTTTCAAGCTTTTGTCTAAAGAAGGACCTTTAAAAGATACATTAAAATAATTATCTTACAAGTGAGAAGAGAATGCTTATAATTATAAATATTTGATAACTTGCTAAAGCAATATCTATTTATATATAAAAGTAATTGATTCTTAAAATTGTGAAAAATATTTTCCAGACATGGCACATGCCTGTTATGTAAGCATTTGATATATTAATCCAGGCAGATCAGAACTTTAGGACTTCAATACCAGCCTTGGATAACAGAGATGTGTTTCAGGCAAAGTGTCTAGTGGGGAAAGTGGAGGGATGAAGAAGGAGGATGGGGACAGGAGAAGAAGGATTGAGAAGGAGTAAGCTTCTCATATGGATCTTCCATTGATATTTTAGTCCATATATTGAATAATTTAATAAGGAAAAACTCAACATTGGCTTGAAGTATATAGAATACTCAATACAATAAAGTTTAAAAACTTATGTACATATATAATTTTATTTCGTATCAAGAGAGTAAATAACCATTTCGTACTGATGATGAGAGTACAATAAGAGAGATTACAGCAGCACATTTCATAGGGTCACATTGAGGTACCACAAAACTTCCGTGGATAGTGAATCCATGGCATTAAACAATAGGATCCTGGTGAGTTTAAATTTAGTAATATACATAAAGAGAAAAATGAGTTCTGCCATGATGCCACAGACTTATAATTCTAGCATCCATTGAGCCAGGTGAAACTCAAGCTCCAGGTCACTCTGAACTATATGGAAAGACCATAACTCCACAAAGCAAACAGACAACAATTCTACTAAAGACAGAAAATGATATAAAATAAGGATTAATAAGAACAAGAAATAACACCCCATTTACCATGTAGGAAAAACATTAATCAACTTTGGTGACTTCGTGTAAAACATGTCATCTTTGAAAAAGAGTATATCATACAGACACCCTGCTGAAAGTTGTAAGATCACAATATGGACAAGATAAGATGACACCAGCTGAGAAATGGAGATTGCGCTAACCGTTGAGACCTAGAAGTTTCTAGCAGTGAAAGTGTTGAGCCAACATCTAGAGATTTCCCAGGGTCTAAAGCACAGGTCTCCCTAAAACCAAAGCTCAGCCAGCATGAGTCTGAATAAAAGAGCTGAATAGTGGTGGAAAATATCTCTCATGGAGAGTAGAGGATGCAAAAGAGTTTATCTTGATCTCAGAATGTAGACATCTATGGGAAATAAATGAAGCTTGAAAGAATGATTATTATGTTTAAAGAGAAAGAATGATCCAGGTAGATATGGAAAAAGAAATGTAAATTATAAAATCAAAGTCTGCAATTATTGAATTAACTACAATGTGTAAAATAAAAGTTGAATGTACAGCTTGGAGTTGGGTTACTGTAATTTTGTACTCAGAATCTATTGTGAATATAATCTGAGGCTTGGAAAGTGAGCTCAGCAAATGGGTTTACTTTGCACACATGAGGGCATTGAGTTTGAACTTACGAACTTGCATTTAAAAAAAAAAAAACATGATGTGGTGTTGCAAGGTGAGAAGGTGGGATAGATAGGTCCTTGGGAATGGATGGCCAGCCAGCCTGTCTTAATTAGTGGCCAGACCAATGAGATACCAGCACAAACTAATAAGGTGAATAAGCTCCTTGAGAATGACACCTGAAACTATCTTTCTCTAGGCACCACAGTGAGGTGTATATATAAGTATACACATGACTTCCTCTACTGCAGAAAGCAAACAAAGCTGACATGCAGAAAGCAATGAAAATTATAATTAATAATTTAGACACAGAAGAAGAGAAAGTTCATGCTAACAGAAGAGAGTGAAAAACACGAGAGATGATATATATCTGTTGATCCATGACTTGGATTTTAAATAATTCACATATGACGGTTATGATGATAATTATAGTTCCTAAAAGAAACTAGATCAAATTTTTATCTTAGTAATTAAAACTAATTTAAAGGAAACAAAACTGTCTTCCGTACGCTTCTGTTTCAATTGACTTTGTGTTTTATTAAAGTATGTTATGATGTAATCAAAAGACTTATCAGACACTGGCCAACTAACTAAGCATTTTTCAAGTGTGTGCTTTCTATCTTGGACACATCTGTTTCACTTGGTACCTATCCATCATAGGCACCAATTCTTAATGCCTTTTGGTATTTAGCAATAACTAATTACCAAAGCTTATACAATTCATTTCTGCTGTAGATTCCAATTCATGTGCATTATGGTGCCAGCCTGTAACCTTAACGTCTATCCTCTACTATGTATTCTTAGATTGAAATTTAAATATTAAAAAATAATGTGATGCAAACATTAAGTAGCAGAAATAGTTATTAGTTAAATTTCCTACTCGAGAAAAAATACATAAAATCAGTTCTGTGTGGAATCCAGATGGCCTCAGAAAGAATTGTGGCTTTAATTGTCCTTTTTATCAAGATCTGAATATGGATGAAGCTTGAATACATTATCCTAAGAATCTAGTGACATCTAAACCTGCCTGATAACACTAACAATTGGGACAGACAGATTCTTTTATCATAAGAAATTGATAAAATCTAAAACCAGCTACTTTTTGAATATCAGCACTTAAAATATGTTTAAGTTAAAACGGACTGAATTCATTTGTCAATATTTTATCATTCACTAATTTTGATAGCAGAATTAATGATAGTCACAGATTTGAAGCTTCCATTACATTTGAGTGTGTTTGTGTTGTGTGTGTGTATGGCATTGTACATATGTCGAGATCAGAGGATTTAGAAGAGTTTGTTCCCACATCTAACATATGTGTCCTTCAAGGAGCTTGGGTTAGTGGGCACTTTTACTTGCTGAGATATCTTTAAAGCACAGTCAGAGATTATAAACCATAACCACATAGTACAGCAAATCCCTGCATCTACTAGGCATGTGAATCCAGCCTTGTGAATTCACATACTACCAAGTTTATGCTAGAGAATCACAAAATAGAGTTACAAAGAGAAAACTCTCACACAGAAATTTTGTGTTTGGTCTCTTGGGAATACGAAACATAGAACCCCTGAGAAAACACTGTTTACATTGATCTAAAGTCCTCATGGGGAAAGAGATGCTATGATAACCAGCAGTAGAAAACACTGGTACTCCATGCTTGTCACAGTCACATAAAGGACATTGCAAAGTACACACTCTTTAGAGCATCATTGTGCGAGAACATATCCATAGATTTCTTAGGCCATAGGGTGGACACACCCTGAGCAGCTTAAGTAAACAAATTAGTCAACATTGCAGACAAACAGATCTTTTTATAGTACAATGAATTCAAATGATCATACAATACATCACTTATCATAGGCAGGAGTTATCAAAAATTAATAAAATTGTGAACATAAGCATAGGAAACTGAATACAAGTGTACTCTCCAAATATATACAAATTGTGTTTGATGCGAGTATAGTCCCACAATCTATACAAGTTGTATTTGATACAAGTGTAGTCCCCAACTATATGCAAGTTGTGTTTTCATTCATTCAATATATTCATACACACACACATATACACACACACATACACACATATGTATATACACATATACATATGGATTGGAAAGTCCAAAGCACATTATCTATCTTAATAGTGTCCATGAATTTAACATAAGAAGTATTGATACATATTGGCACTTTATCTCTTTTTTAATGAAGCCCTGAAAGAACCATCAATCACTTGTGGGATACTATTGTACCCTCACTACCACATCCGTATATTTCACTATGAGAATGTATCAAATAAACAAAAAATAAATAAATAAATAACTCCCTAATTCTAAGTAAAACACAGCTTCATGGAAGAACAGTCATTAGAATGAGAAGGCAAGCACTGTAAATGAATTCCAAGCTTGTTCACTCATGGACAACTCCACTACTATCTGAACACTAATCATTAGTATTGAAACAATTTGATTTTCTCATATTATTCCTATGATCATGAAAACCATTTTAAGTAAGCTATTCTACAATGTTTACTTGGTTAAGGGTAAACACACACACACACACACACACACACACATCTCTTTTTCCATTCAGTAGAAAACTATTTAATAGATTTTTGGGAATTTTTTCCTCCCCTTTTCTCTTTGTATCTCTTTTGTTAATTAAATTTGTAGCTATGGGTAATCAGTGCATTCACCTTAGATTGTGCCTGTGTACACATACACATATAAGAGCTACTTGAGTTTAAATGGCATTTATTTGTTTGTTTTTAGCTGTGCTGAATTAAATCAAGAGGCGATAGTTTGCAGTTCTTAAGATACTGTTAGCTTCTAGGATGAAGCACTACTGATGTCCAGAGCTGCTGTTAAAATGGTACACACAGCTTCCAGAAGGTTTTGTTTCTAATGTTTTACATAAACTCAGATGCACATCTGATGGACACCCAAAGGGCTCTTTAAAATTGCTGCCTTTAGTAGTCTCCAAAAAATAGTTGACATAATTATATTTGGAGATTTAGAAGGTGTAGGTTCCTATTCTGGGTCTCCTGTACATAATCTGTATGTCTGCTGTATTTTCCTCTAGTGTAAACTTAAAACATAAATAACAAGGTTTTGAAGACCAACTCTAAGAAACTTAGATGGTTAGTCTATGTGTTGAGGTACTGCCATTGCTATCATTTGTATAACTGTTTAGAAGGTGGTTTCCCCTTACTACCCATCCAGATTTGGGACACAATGATGCTCTAAAGAGGGTGTCATTAGCAATGTTCTTTAAGTGACCCTAACAAGCATGGAGCACCAGTGTATTCTACCACCCGCTATCATAGGAGCACTTTCCCCTTGAGAACTTTAAATCGATTTAAAAGGTGTTCTCTCCAGACTTCTACATTTCAGATTCCCAAGAGACCTAAGCATGGGTTTCCTTAGGCCCATCCTACTGTGAAATACTACTGTTAGATATTGGCATTTTGATGGTGATTCCTTTAAAAGCACAAAAATATTGAGATATATGAGGCTTGTATGCATACCTCATATTTATGGCTGCATAAAATCTAAACCAAAAATAATGTATAAAGTGTTATTCCCACAGTACTTTATGTTTGTTTTCCAACTGGCCACCTGGGAATCCATTGTCTAGAAAGATCTCATAAATCCACATTTCAAAAGTGAGACAACTGTTGAAATTATTTCTTGCGGAACCTGAGTCTAAAAATTCTGATATTTTTAATACTATAAGTGAAGATAAATGGTTCTTGTTGAAAGCAAGGTATATTGATGAAATACATGCAATATTAGCCTAAATATTGTTTCTAAGATGGTAACCCTTCTTTTCAAAGTTATATGCCTTCTAATTTCACATTTCAAAATATATTATTCATTCTTAATTTGCTTTACTTGAATAAATTGAGAAGCTATAATAAACATCACTTCCACAAATATTTTCTTAAAATTACATTGTTGAGTAAACATTTTCTTAGACTTGTCTTATACTTTAGAAAATATAGAAGGTTTGGTACATGCAAAGCCAATGTCAGAATTCATATCTCCATGGGGCAGGTGAAGAAGAGTCAGTGGTAAGTGTTGACTCTCAAGATGTCCTTAATTACTCAGAGAATACTATGTGCAGAGCACCCTGATGAAGCACAGGTTTATTTACTTGGAACTCGTTTACATTTTAATAAGCCCAAGTAAGTTATTTGGATATTTTTCTCAAATATATTATACAGACAAGCCACAGACAATATATCACCAGGAGTAGTTTAGTTTGTGACAATAGCATTTTACAAGTTTAAGCTTCTTCGTACACAATTTATCTGGACTGTGTGGACTTTCTATATTTGTCTGTTAAAACTTAAATATGGATCAAACTAACAATTATCATCTATTATTTATTCAGTGATCATTTATTACTTATCTATCATTTATTCCCTATTCTTTATCACTTATTTATATACTGTGCATCAAATATCTTATTCATGCGTCTAATGTCTATCTACAATATCTAACTACTTATCTATTTTCTAGTAGCCTATCTTATGTATATTGTTCAATTGCATAATGCATTGTGTGTATAATGTCCATTTTCTCTATGAAAAATATCTTTTACAGTAGCAAGGCACCTGCGCTATATATATTTAGTATATGGCTGCTCATTTCATGACATTGGTTAGTTTATGTGGCTGTTTTGATTTGTTATGTTCAAATAAAACACATCTAAACATCAAACTCAACTTTAAAGTAATCATATTAATGTTCTATGAATGAATTCTAAGAGCAACACTAAGAAACAGAAGCCCCCTTTCTTTCATCATAAAGACTCTGGTTCCATTGTCAGATAGTCTGTAACTGATAGAACCAAGAGCCAAACTTAGGAATTTTATCCTGGAATATTCCCATTTAACCTCCACAAAACGGGGTTTCTCTTCAAATTGTGTATGCTATCAGAAATGGCACTTTTTCTGAACCTGTCTATAGAGGCATTTTAGAATATTTAATCCATGGGAATACTTGAGCCACATTAATATATATGTTTATTATTTTATGTGTATGAGTATTTTGCCCACACTTAAATATGTGTATCTTTAGTATTCTTGATACACAGAGAGGTCAGAAAAGGACTCTGGGTCCCCTGACACTAGAGTTACAGGAGGTTAGAGCTGCCACGTGGTTGCTAAGAATAAATCTCAGCTTTTCTGAAGGGAAACAAGTGTTCTTAGCCACTGAGCCATCTCCAGTGCAAACCAGGAAATGAATGGGTCATGGTAAACCTCATGGGAGAATGATCTGGAGGCAAACTAGGTTGCTGACTGTGGTGGGTGTGCTGACTGTGAAAACTATCCCAGTGGCCAGAGTGCTCACCTATAATTTAAGGCCAGTGGATTTGTTAATGTTCTTAACATAATAAGCCATGGACAGAGGGTTGGTTTTCATCTTGATCAAAGTGCCATTAAAAGCAGCAGTTTTAGAAATTGAAGGATGATTGCTCATACCTTCTTATTGAATTTAAGTAGGTTTTTGTGGTCTAGAAATAAATGTACCTTTCTCATTCTTTGCCAAATGTATAAAAATCTTGCCAAACTTGTAAACAATCATAGGGAATGTAAAGCTAAGTTACATAGTCTTTAAGTAGAATCTAAACCGTATTTGAAATGGTCAGAGATTTTCTTTTCCTTTTGGTCTTTCTCTCTTTCTCTCTTTCCTTCCTTCCTTCCTTCCTTCCTTCCTTCCTTCCTTCCTTCCTTCCTTCCTTCTTCCTTCTTTGTTTCTTTGTTTCTTTCTTTCTCTTTCTTTTTTATGTATTTCCTTTATGTATCTACCTCTCAAATGCTGCTCTCTCCCTGTTCCCCAGGAAGAGTTCTTTTCCCCATCCTCTCTCCCCTTCACCACTGAGAGGATCTCCCCCATCCCCACCCCCCCTATATTTTGCCCACTCTAGACCATCAAGACTCTAAAGGATTAGTCAAATTCTCTCCCACTCAGTCCAGATAAGGCAGCCTTCTGCAGCAGGGCCTCAGACCAGCCATGTATGCTCTTTAGTTGGTCTTAGTCTCTGGGAGCTCCCAGGGTCCTGGATAGTTGACACTGTTGGTCTTCCTGTGAGGTTGCCATCCTCTCCAGTTCCTTTACTTCTTGCTCTAACTCGTCCATAGCGGTCCCGACCTCAGTCCAATGCTTGGCTGTAAGTATCTGTATCTGTCTCAGTCAGCTGCTGGTAGAGCCTCTCAGATAACTGCCATGCTAGGCTCCTGCCTGCAAGTACAACACGCCATTAGTAATCATGTCAGGGTTTGTGATGGATCCCAAGTTGGGCCAGTCACTGATCTGGCATTCCTTCAGGCTGTGTTCCACTTTCGTCCCTTTTCCTTTAGACAGGAACAAATCTGGGTGGGAATTTTGTAGGTAGGATGGTGTCCCAGTTCCTCCACTGGGGGTCTTGTCTGGCTACTGGAGGTGGTCTCTTCACATTCCATATCTACATAGTTGGGCATTTTTGCTAAGTTCACCTTCATTGAGTCCTGGGATCCTCCCCTACACCAGGTCTCAGGGACTTCATAGAGAGAGATTCTCCTGATACCTGAGGTGTATCATGGGTATGCTGTACTTTTTGGCTAATATCCACTTATCAGTGATTGTCTGTCCTTTTGGATTTGGATTACATCACTCAATATGATACTTCTAGTTTCGTCCATTTGCCTGCAAAATTCGTGATATCCTTGTTTTTAGTAGATGAATAGTATTCCATTGTGTAAATGAGCCACTTACATGTAAATGATACATTTTCTGTATCCAGTGTTCCATTGAGGGACATCTGGATTGCTTCCAGTTTCATATCATATCACATCCATCTGGCTGCTAGGGACATAGTGGAACATGTGTCCTTGTGGTATGATATAGCATCTTTGGGGCGTATGCTCAAGAAAGGTATAGCTGGTTCTTCAGGTAGAACTATTTCCAATTTTCTGAGAAACTTCCAGATTGATTTCCAGAATGGTTACCATTCATTCATTCCTACCAGCAATGGAGGAGTGTCTCCCTGTCTTCATATCCTCACCATCATATGCTGGCCCTTGAGTTTTTAATCTTAGCCATTATGATTGGTCTAAGATGGAGTCTCAGGGTTGTTTTGATTTGCTTTTCCCTAATGACTAAGGATGTTGAACATTTAAGTCGTTCCCAGACATTCAAGATTCCTCTGATGAGAATTATCTGTTTAGCTCTGTACCCCATTTTTAAATAGATTTATTTGTTTTTTGGAGTCTAATTTCTAGACTTCTTTATATATTTGAGACATTAGCCCTCTGTCATAGGTAAGGTTAGTGAATATCTTTTCCCAATCTGTAGGCTGTCCTTTTGTCCTATTGATAGTATCCTTTGCCTTACAGAAGCTTTTCAGTTACAAGAGAAAATTTCCTGAACAGAACACTAATGGCTCAGGTTCTAAGATCAACAATTGATAAATAGGACCTCTTGAAATCATTTTGGTTTTTCAAGAGAGGGTTTCTCTCTGTAACTCAGGTTGTCCTGGAACTCAGTCTATTAACCAGGCTGTCCTTGAACTCAAGAGATCTGCTTGGCTCTGCCTCTCAAGTGCTAGGATTAAAGGTGTGTGCAATCACAACCCAGCTTCGGGCAAATATTTTTAAACATTGAAAAATCAGTTTAGATTTTAAAATTCTAATTTAATAACACGTTGTACAGGAAGCAAACATCTCTATTACTAAATCAAACTCTGTCAATTTCCAAGTATTGAAATACATGCACAAAGATTAAACACTATCCTTCCTGAGGTCACACCTGGGTTTCACAACTACTCAAAGTCAATGCCAATACTTCATGTCAATGCAAATAATCACAGCCAGATAGTTGTATTACTTTATGGCAAACCAAGATATTTGCATACAGTTGGTTTATAGTAAAGAAGTTGACAACTAAGGATAAATTAAATATATATGTATATATAACATATAAATGTATACACATAAATAAATATATGAATATTAAAAATCCAAGTTGATACTTCTTCTGGCTTTTAGTTCACAGAAACCAACCTTCAAAGGTGAATATTAAGTAGAGATTAAAAATGGTAAATGGAACAGCAGCTATCTTGTAAGTTCTATCATATATCAGAGCATATTACTACAAGTTCAAGTTTTCTAGTTTTGCTCCTTCGTATTGAACAGTATTTGTAACTTGATCATTTCTCCCCTCAGAATCAAGTTCTTTGTGTTTATGAGGAAATCAGTGTAGATAGCTCAGTAGCAAACCTCAGCACTAGTGCCTCTGATATGTCTTCATTTCAATTTTCCTGGCTACTTCGCTAATTACTCTTGATTGTAGAGTTGAGTTCCTGAAGCCAAAAGTCTGTTTTACTTTCTAGAATAAAAGTTTGTACTCTTTCTACTATGACTAAAGACCAATTCTTTAAAAAATATTTCATTTTTCATTTGTATCATTTTATATCACATCTCTAAGAATTCTGTGTGTGTTTGTTTTATTGGCATTTATATATTTTTGTTGATATCTGGAACAATGCTTCATTAAACTTTGGAGAACAATGAATATCAACATGAATTCTAATAAAAATCATACTGTTTTATATGCAGAATCAATAGAAAAATTATCATTCTAACATATGGTTTAACCTGTTGAGTTACAAGTCAGAAATTTGCAAATCATGCCAATGTACAAAGGTCATTCGGTCCAAATTACAGTTGATGGTGGAAATACATTCTGCCCATCTATGCCATAGAATTTTCAAAGTTCTGTTTTATAATCCATCTTCTCGTTGATCAGATTATGATTACCAACTCGAAATAAGATAAATAAAACTCTATTGATCCGCTAATATTAGTCTTTGCTTTTGAGCACTAAAGTGACCTTACTTAACAGTTTCAGCACTATGCCTTTGGCAGCTTGTGCAACACTGGAGGATATCAAGTCATTTTCTCATTCCTGTCCAAAAATATATTTGATTCTACTCAAATGATTTACATCTAGCACTATTTTTAGAATTACAAGATTCAAGAGAAGTTACTACTTTTAAAGGATTAATCAATTTTACTTTCAATAGACAGCTGCCCAAAGATAAATGCTAAACAAATATAAGAAAATATTTATAAACTGCTGTATAAAATTAGCATATTTAAGTATTAGACTATATTTATCATCTTAGTAAATATTAGCCTTCGGAAAAATACGAAAAGAATAAAATTTGCGTTGGATTTAGAAAATAAACACACAGGTATTTGTTACCCATAGTGAATTTATAAACACATCTGCATCTTGCTGCTTAAGGAAATATTTTCCAAAACTCTGTTTTCACATTTTGTGCTTATATTAATAATTACACAACTCCCTTTATTGAAAGGAGAAATAATCAACATTGCAAGGTAGAAGCTAAATTAAAAATAGCAATCAGTGCTAAGGAGGAACATAATAGAATTCAAATGAAATACAAAGTGCACCTGCCTGTTAGAGGGAGGAAATGGACCAACCAGAGGACCACAGTAGAAAAAGAGAGAACAGCTGGAGGTGGTGGGATTTGGGGCACATAATACATATGGATGGAAAGGATTCTGATTCTTTTCTGAAAAGTGTTTTTAAAATATTAATTCTCAGGCTATTTAGGAATGGGATCAGGTAATGACAGTTTAGCAGAAGGGGTATTTACCATGGTTTGATCTTTACATGGTATAGACAAATACTACAATGCAATGCTGTACCTTATTATCACACAGAACTCTGTGTCAATTGTTCACACACACATGTACATATATACATGTACATGTATCTAGAAGTAGGTTCACAAAATACTTCACAAATGTTTTTAAAAGTGAAAGAACAAGTTACATAGATAACAAATTAATAAACGTCAAATGTTGAGTGCCTGTTTAAAGATTTCAAGTTTAATATAATGACTACACAGTGATACCAACCTGACTAGGTGGTTTAATTTATCTGGAGATATTTAATTAAAATATTATACACATGGAATAAAGAAATATACATTCAGTTTTTATTTCTTCTTTTTGCTTTATTGAGACCAGGTCCCATTGAATTCTTACTCATATTGTTTTACACTACCAGGTTTGACTCATGTTATAATTTAAAAATATACATTTAGTTTGATTTTGATGTGGTATGTTTGTGTGTGTGTGTGTGTGTGTGTGTGTGCGTGTGTGTGTGTGTGTAGTAGTAGTAGTGGTAGTAGTAGTAGTTCACATGTACCTTCCTATAGAGGTCAGAGAACAGCGTAAAAGTCCCTGGAGCTGGAGTTGCAGGTGCTTTGAGTGCCATTTGGGTAATGCAAATGACGCTTCATCAAACATTTTAATCACTGAGCTATTCCATTATCCCTCTACACTTAAAATCCAGTGAAACTAAAATTTAACTCTATAAACAATTATATTTCCAAACATATGCAACTGCCAACTGGCTATATGTAATTCCATAATTTTCAGCTATGGTCCATGTATGGTCCATAAGCACTGACTTCACAGATACCTAAAAGATCTTACATATATAGCAAACCATTTTAGGTGTTGCTATTCCAGGGCTGGTGGTTCTGGGCTCTATAATAAAGCAGGCTGAGCAAGCCATGATGTGAAAGTGGCACCTCTCCATGACCTCCACAATACCTCCTGCCTCAAGGTTCCAATCCTGACTGGAGTTACTTGTCCTGACTTCCTTTAGTGATAAACAATGATGCCAAAGTGTAAGCCAGATAAACCCTTTCCTCCACAACTTGCTTTTTGTAATGCTGTTTCCCCACAGTAACTGTAACCCTAACTAAGACACGAGTGAATTCAAACATTGTTCCGTAATATGCTGGATACTAATATATGACAATAAATATGTGGGCCAGAGAGTTGGTTAAAAAGCCCCTGCTATGAAGCCTGATAGCCTAAATTCAGTCCACGTGGTGTAATGAAAGAACTGACCCATATAACTTGTCCTCTGACTCAGACACATGTGCATTCACACACATGGAAAGAATATGTTAGAAGGTAGAACCATGAGTGAAAATCTAAGATACTAAACTAAAAAGCATTTTTGACAATACCGTAACGCTGTAAAATGCCTTTGGTAGGAAAGACGATAAATGACGGTGAAAGTCAGTTTAACCTAATTTCAGTTCAATTCTCCCCTTGTTGCTGTGCCCCCAGCCTGCTGAACAGTCCTGCCAGATCAGTTGTAGATTTGCTAGACAATCCACATGGCCCATGAAAAACTGGCAATCTGACTACATCAATGACTCTTACTGGCCTCTGCCTCTGTTTTAACTGTAGGAGGAAACTCAAAGTAGCATCTGTACGATCCAGTTCAGCTCGAAGGTGAAAAAGTCAAAAACTACTAATCTTCTCTCTAAAGGTAATCCAGGATTTCAAATGTCGATGATCAGGGATATTGCCCTGATCATGTTAGCTTTTTATTTCATTGATTTTTAATATAAATGGTAAAAACATAGAAACCTACTTCCAGGTAGGATGTAATAGTCTGTGTGCAGTGTAGAAGTGACAACTATTAATTAATTAAGTAAGTAAATTAAGTAAGTAAGTAAGTAAGTAAGTAATATTAAAAGATAGATATTGAAAAATATTAGTACCCTGAATTGGAAGTATAACTGAAACTAACAGCTATAAATGTAAGCATTTTCTTCCCCTCTGCTTCACCTCTGACTAGGCTGTATGGGGTATCTGCTAAAACCCAGGTGATGTTATGTGCCATCCTAGGTTATATGCATGTTCTACAATAGATAAAACAGGAGAAGGAAAAGGACATTGCACCTGAGATGATTCCTCAAAGGGATTTAGGTAGGCAAATACATCAATTTAATACATAAGGAATTACAGTAAAAGAGAGCCACTTGAAAAACTCAAATCTAACTTACATCCAACCACAAGTTACAGAATGAATGTTTGCAAATGAGAAACAATTTATACCTCAGATCAGCCTTTTCCTTCCTAATGAATGCAGCATCTTGGGAGATTCAGTTGTAATGAGCTTCTACACCTAGCCATTTCTTAAATTATGATTAATTAAGACTGTGAGTTATCTGTGGAAGAGATCCAACAGTATCTCTTCTATTAAGATTTTTTTGAAAACTAAGATAAAATTACATATGTTCAAATGCAATATATAATTTACGTGTAAGACAAATTTATACATGCAAAGAAAACTCAAATGAAGTAATATACATGTATATGGTATCTACAAGTAGTTTATTAACATCTGATTTAAATAAAATAATAAAGATAATTAAGACTATTCTTTATTAGGTGTTTATCCACAACATCGTTCTAAAGATTTTATGTGTTATTTCACTTTACATAGAAATATCTTTGAAGTAATTTTTTCAGTATAATTATATCAAAAATGAGGTTTAACTATTGAACAAACACATTGATAGCATTTAATGAACAGCAGCAACTGGTAATCTTAAACCCAGGTAACCTTATGTCAGAAATACAATACTTCATTCTTTAAATTTTAGATATAGTAGATAGTTAATTGTGAAAACATATTAGTTTTCATTGTTAAAAAAGAATCTATAGTATATACCTGTTTTACACTGTAGGACAGATTTTGAGACAAGGACTTACCTAACCTTATCAAAAAATCCCTCCTTACTTTGGGCTGGCCTCAAACCAGAATTCTAGCCTCCATAATATTGAAAATAAGGGCAAGACCCATTATACTCAACTGCAGCAGGTGCTACAGTATAGGGGGAATCATTGTTACAAAGTAATAAAGTTACTTTGAGACAAGATCCTTATGTTTAAAACTTTGTGTGAAGACTAAAATTTTCTCAACACTTGCAATATTTGATATGAGAATTAGGTTTCACTAACAATATAGGACATTAAAAGCACATAGAAGTGATAGATTGAGAAATTTGCAGATAGCTCTGAGAAATATGTTTTTAATCAAATAATAAATAAAATGATCCCACCAAATATTTACACTTTTTATCAGCATTATGAATGTTGAGGTCTGCACCACTAGCAAAACTGTAGCCATTTTGTTCAAAGCCTGCCAGCTATTTCATACTGTTGCTGTCATATGTCTGCCAGTCATTGATACAGGAAAATGACTTGACTCAGAGCAAGATCATGCTGACCACATAACCTGTTATGTTCTGTATGTTATGAGGTTTGTTAATCTTAGGAAATTTCACAACTATAAACTGCAGGTAGGACCCATCAAATTAAAGGTCAATATGAACTGTTATATCTAAAATGGCTTGAGTCATGGCTGACCATCAGGCAGCACTTCCAATGACTGCATATGCGCTCATTATTGATTTTGTCATAAACTGGCCCTGAGAAATGTCCAGCAAGTAGATTTTAGCTCTGAGCCTGAGCCATTGCCCTGGTCAATCAGTCTTTAGTTTTGTGTTCGATAAACCATCCCGGTCTGACTTAAATCAGTGTTCGTGTGGTTGTTGGGGCAATCTTTGGACATCAACACTAAATAAATCATAAAAGCATGCTTTATATAATTTTATAGGTTATGATTTTTCAAGTTTCTACTTTTAAAAAGCATGTAAATTCTCATGAAATCATTTTAAAATACAGTTCATAAACATGAACATCATATTTCAATAAGAGCAAACACTAGACATTTTGTCTGTGGTGTATAATAAACTGGAACCTCAGATTTTTTAAGGTAGATGTAGTCTGGTCTCCAGAGAGCCTCACTACTTGCTAAGAAGGAATTAGCTGAGATTTAAGCCTTCATAAAGCTGTATCTTGGCTATTGACTCTACTCTTTCCTATTGAGTATGAATGATTGATCACAGTAATAAACACCTTGCCTTACTAATAGATTTCCCAGGAGAATCAAAGGCTCTGTTGGTGAAAGGCCAACCTGACACTTTATCAGATCAGACTGACCACTTAGCAAGTTCAGTCCTCTGTTTTAAACTTTTGAATAGTTTAAAGTCAAAATCATATTTACTGAAGCTGATTCGGTGTATATTATCAGCACAGACAACCTGACATTTCTAAAAATGAAATTCAAACTCAGAAGTCATAAAAAATAATGCTATACTTGAGTACCCATCTAATTGGTTTCAAACTGTTCTTGGGATTTGCATTATGTAGTTTTCTCTATCCTTACTGTTAATGCTTTGATATGAACTATCCCTTCGAAGTCTCTTTTGTGGAAAGTTTAGTCCTTGCATAGTGAATCTAGATGTTGAGAGGTGATTGAATCAAGAAATCCCTGATCTGATCAATAGTCTGTTGATGGATTCATGCTTTGCTGGTACTAGAAGGAGGATGTGAAAAGTTTCTGAAATGGAGTTTACTTTGAGCAGGTAGTCCCTGGAGGTATGTGCTTGCAGACTCTGTCTCATACCAGATTTATCTTAGTTTCTCCAGCCCCTTCTCTTCTTCTCCATCCATAACCCTCTCCTCCCTTTGTCTTCTCTCTCCTTTCCTCTCATTCTCCTTCCCTCTATTCTACCCCCTATACTTT
The DNA here is from genome assembly GCF_004785775.1 of Grammomys surdaster. NCBI lineage: Eukaryota > Metazoa > Chordata > Mammalia > Rodentia > Muridae > Grammomys > Grammomys surdaster. Next base: position 104,189 of record NW_021620397.1, read on the forward strand.
CATTCTGCCTCTCTTTCCATCTTGTCCTCATGAGATGAGTGTATGTGTTGATAGTAATGCATAATTTACTGAGTCCTCATGGTTGAACTCAAAAGCAATGGAACCATGACTACATGACTACACACTAAACCCTCTTTCATCACAAACCTCAATAAATCTTTTCTTTGAGTTGTATATGCTGGCATATTTTGTCATATCAACTAAAATAAATAAGAATCATATATAATGGAATGTAAATAGTGTCTAAAATAACAAAAATTTGAGACTGGAACCCCAACAATCAATCTCTTTTATGACTTTCCTCATGTTTATTTTCATCCTTTTGTGCATGAGTTTCTGATGTGATGACCATTTAGGAATGTTACAACATGTAAAAGAATCATGGTCTTGTCTTTTTCTTTTATGGTCACCCAGTAACATGCATTAAAAGAAATTAGCTACTCGAAGTATTGCAAAATTTAATTCCTTATTTTCTTTAACCTCACCACTGTTCTATTTATGTTTTCCATTCAGTATTCAAAAGTCAAATAATAAAATGTTTTAATACATAGGTCACTAAAAATATCTGCATACTCATGTATCATAATTACTCATATAATGATTAGATTCAATAAATTGAAAACAGATGACCTAATTAAATTAGACAGCCTAATACAAAAATTAATGTAAAGCTTCACTGGATTTAAAAATGTATCAGATATATGCATTTATTATTTCAATAAATAATGCAGATAAACTAAAGCTATAAATCTATGAAATGTACTTTAAACATTACGTGATACTTATCAGCATGCTATAACTCGAAAGCTGTGTCAATGTATGTAAAGGGACATGTCAGATTTTTGAAATATGATCCATAGTTTTTACATAACAAAAAATGCATCTGTCTTGAGTTTCAGTTTGCCTCATCAATTCGTGATAAGATGAGCATCAGTGATTTGTAGATTACCAATGGGCAGATTTTGATCATTTTCTGACAAATATTTAAATGTAAGCAAGAGGTTTTGAGTTAACACTAATCATTAAAAGTCATTATCCAAGACACAGAGGTGGCTCAGCAGCGCTTGCCACTTCTTCAGGTTAGTCTTTGTGAACATGATAGAGACAGACTGGCATGGGGGACTCTCAGTTAAGAAGCTGCCTCCATCAGATTGGCCAAACTCCAGCCATGCCTATGAGACTATTCTTTTTAGAAGGTGAATCTTCTACATTTAATTTCTTTCATTTTTGATAGTTTTATACCTGCATATAGTTTTGACAGAGCTTCATTCCACTCTCTCTCAGCTCCAAGTACTCATGTTCTTCTCACAATTCTCTGTCTAATTCATGAAGTCTTCTTACATATCTTCTTAATATTGGTAGTATCTGAAAGTATATGTGGGTGCACACACAGACACACAGACACAGACACACACAGAGAGACACGAGAGATAGAAGAGAGAGAAAGAAGAGAGAGAGAGAGGAGAGAGAGGGAGACAAAGACAGGGAGGGAGGGAGGGAGAAAGAGAGGTAAGGAGAGTGAGAGAGAGAGAGAGAGAGAGAGAGAGAGAGAGAGAGAGAGAGAGAGGTGTGCACACACACTATGGAAGCTACTTGCTCCTTTCATTGTTTCCCTTGTGGACATGAGATTAGGAGGTGACAATTTGGTATTGGGTAATCTATCAGGATATTTAACTCCTAGAGTAAATGGAGTCTCCTTCTCTCAGAGTCATTGATTCCCTGTATCTCTTCAAATAGGGGTGGAACCTCATAAAATTTTGCACATCCATAAGGGTATTTTTACTGAGGCTGTCATGATGAAGGTCTTACTTAGGAGGCCACAGTGTTGAAAAATCAGATGTACACCATCTCTGCCATGTATACATGATTAAGCTTGACTTGGATTTGCAGAATATTTAGTTTATGACAAGCTTCTCCAATAAACACCAGCTTAAATGGAGACAAAATGTTACTGTAACAAAAACATGCAGGGAAGCAATGCTACTCAACTATTGAAGGCAGAAAGCAAGAAAAATAATCCTACAGTCGTCTAGGGACAAGATACTGTCACCATACAGTATTCAGACCCCAGTAACTCATCTTGCTCAAACAGGTTCCATACTTGAATATTTACACCAATTCTTCATAATGCCCTCAAATATAAACCCATCAATAGACTGAGCTGTCTCTGAATAAATCTTGCGTTAGGAACCACACCTTCTCTGCATGAAATTTCTGAAAGGAAACATCATATTCAAAGTAGACCAGTGATACCATGGTGGTTACTGACAACATGAGTTCTCTTTCTTGACTACTTCTTGACAGATTGTGTCAGCAGGTCACACAGTAGGAAGGTAGGAAGGAAGATAAAGGGATGGTTCAGGTTCAGTTCCAGATGTTAGTTATGTGGCTTATTCTAACTCAGTAAGAACCAGATTCTTGGTCTTACTCAAAGAGTTCAGAAGCTGCCAATGTGTCTTCTCTGCTAAGAAGAATGAGCTTTAGTTCTGAGGTATCAGCAGACTAGGAAACCCGCAGAGATGGCTTCATCCTCTTCTTGGCAACCCAAGCTTCATTTTCAAAACTTGGTTTGTCTCCTTAGCCTCCTGACAGTGCTCAGCCATCACTGTTTATCATTTTTGTTTTTAGCTTTCCTATGCTAATTTCCAAGATGCCCAAATTAAACTCTCTGTTGAAAACCATAAACGATATCTAGTTTGCTATTAAATTGATTGCTAAGAGGAACATGTTCATTTTCCTCTACCTTAGGAGTTTGGCTTGTGAAACACAGTTACTAATTCTTAGCCATGTCTAGTGGTATAAGATAGGGATGTAAAATGCTTACCACTGGATCATTCTTTATTCTGTATTTATGTCATGGTGAGAGCCATGGCTTTGAATAGATTTTGTGTAATATTTGTATGTAGTATTTAACTCTATTTTAGTTTACATCAGGTCAGTTAGTCCCTATTTTGTGTACTATTAGAAAGGGAAGAAACATCATGAAAGGGCTTCGATCTATGGGGAATTAGACAGATTGCGATAGAGGAAATTCAGAATTCTAAATAACTTTCCATTTGATGAATTCTTTACTGAAATCTAACGCATATTGAGGCATTAATCTTCTACATTTCTGTGGTAATGCATAATGATTCTTAAAATTTTAATGATTGCAAAACTTCACTTAATAGGCAAGCCATCTTTGTTTTGCCTACATTTTTCCTACCTTTCCAGTAGCACTGAACTTATCCATCTAACAAAGTGCATTGTGCAGGTTATCTACTTACTCTGGAGACATTCCTGTAAGTTGAATCAGAAAAATCACTCAGCTGATGACTGAAAATGTTTCTGATACTGAGTTTTCTAAAATTATAATAAATAAAAGATAATAAACAGAGAAAACAAACAAACAAAAAATACCCTAGCCATGAAAAAAGAATCTTTTGTGGGATTTAAATTCTAGTCATGTCTTACAGAATCTATACATACTTCTTCCATACATATGTTCTCCCATTTCAAAACAATAGAATAATTGATAATGATGGAAACTGTATATGAGTAAGATTTATCACTTTGCCTCCAGTGTCCAGGGCCAGAGATACACTGAATGCATGATAACTATTTTTAAGGCTTTTGTTAACTCAGTTATTGCATACACCAGATAGGAAAGTGGGTACGAATTAGGAAAGCAGTATGGGGCAATACTTGTTGAAGTTAAGGGAACTCATCACTGTGGATAAGCATCTACAGAAAACTCCTCCCTCCTCCTAAGTTAACACATTGGAGTGCTGACAGTGGAAGGTACAACACCGCCATGGAATTTACTATTCTCCTTAAGTGTGACAACTCTGTTAGAGTAGCCTGACATTGAAGAGATTACTGTTTTGCTTTAGACTTCAGTTTCCCACTATCATTGTTTTGGTGCACTGCTGAGGTACATATGAGAAAATGGATGTCACAGAGAATACACAACTTCTGCTGTGAACAAGAATACACTTGGAGTGGACTAAAGAATTAAGTTAGGCCAATGGTTCCTCTTAATTCTGGGGGCAGCTGATGGGGATAGGGACACTGGCTTTATTCTACAGCTGCCAATGACCATGGATTTCCAAGGCCTGCCAGACAAGAGAGTGGCAAGTGAGAGTGAGATAATGTCACAGTTAAGAACCAAAGAGTAAAAAGTACTTGGCTTAATATGTGTATGAAGAAGTTAGTTACAAGGTGTCAACGGTTGTAGGAAAGGTCTGAAGTGGCTCTAGAAAGACGTTTAGTGTGCATTTTCATAAGCCAGCCAGAAGAGAATGGACTAATCTCGTCTGACGATAGGAAAAAAGAGACTGAAATGGAAGCCAAGGTTCTAATTCGAGTTTGTAGATACAGAAAAGAGATTGTCTTTAGAGATGAATTAAGATGATTTGATGGAGATACTTTGGTAATAAAATATTACTAATGAAAAACTATCTTTCTTATAGGTTATTAGGTTTCATTTGGTTCCCATTATTTTTTTCTAATAAAACTATTGTCAACACAGCACAAAACCTTACTCAGGAAGTCAAATTTTCTTTACAATTATTTGACTAAGTCAACAAGTGTGTCTTTACCAAATAACTTTTTATATAAAACTAGTTTTGTAAAGAATTAGAAAGGTCAAATATAAATTCAATTGCTTGTGGTGTGTAGTTTTGGTCTATTTCTCTATCTAGGACAAGCATTGCTAACTCTGCTGTTAGTATTCACAGGTGTTTACACCAATGTGGCTCTGACATCTCAGTGAACATCCTTATACAAAACAAATTAAGACACAGAATTTGTTCACATGAATCCATTCTGCAGTGTTGACTTTCCCATTTGCAAAGAGGAGAGACTTCATGTCAAGAAAATTCTGTAAGACGTTGGGCCACAAAGATGAGCGAGCCCTTTAAAAACTGAGCACACACCACTATTTGCTTAAGGAAGAGTTCGGCACTCATATTTCAAGATTGTTTGATTCTGTGAACATGATCTATCAATTTTGTAATAATGAAGTGTGGCAAAGGTTGAAACTGTAAATGACAGGCTGTAAGAAGTGATGAGACTACAATATTTCCATTATTCTCCACACAACGTTCATTTCGTTTCATTGAGTTAAACAGTGCGTGGGTGAGAGGAGCAATGCATTCTGTGGCCAGTACCCATGCAGCTGCCGTCCCCAGAGCACAGCACTGCATTTGAGAAGGACAATAACTGCATGAGTAGAGAAAACGTGACTCCGAGACTTAATCGCCTCTTTTAGTAAGAGGCTACAATGCTTAGGAACAAATTCTCTAACCCTTTCTGATTCCAATTATATTATATATTATATCATATCATATATATTATATTACATATATTATATATTATATTTATTATATATTTTTACCTAATTTATTAAATACTTACTTGTACTTTAGATGTTATCTATCTTTTTGCATTTGGAATTCTACAATAAAACAACATGGGCCTAGAAGCTTTTAAATGGAAAAAAAAATATTTCTCATGGTTATGCAGGATGAGAAGCCCATGGTTAGTTCATCATCAGAATGTTCCATGTTTGGAAGAGTCAGATTGCTGGTCAACAAATAGCTCTCCTCTCCACATGGTAGAGATGATAATGAAGTCACATCAAGTCTCTTATGAGGGCCATACTATTGCTCATAGAAGACACATCATCATATCACAACTGTGATTTTTTTCTGCATGATTATGATGTACATGTCCAGAACAAAAACAGTACACATGACTCAAATGTCAACACACACAAGAAATCAGTTTTATACAAGGTGAATTATTTTTCAGTTATAATAGCTAGGATAGTTACGTTCAAGTGTTTTATTTCAAGACTATGTAAAATAAGAATTTCCTAAATTATTTATCTTAAAAGTCAAGATCATATAGTGATAACCTTTATCATATAAGCAGTCCAGTATCATTGTTCTTTGGAACCCTTGTAGTCTTTGGCATAAGGCTCATTTCTATGCATTGAGCAAAGGGCAAGGGCAGGTTAATCAAATTTTGTAAGTTATTTCATGTGTTCATTGAAAGAACAAACCTGAAAAATTTTACAGATCTTATAGATGAATAAAGTTTATATATATATGTGTGCGTGTGTGTGTATTTTAAATATTTTATATTATATATGTATATAAATTTTATTTATGTGTGTATGTATAAACACATGCATATGCATATATACAAATACACATGCACATATGCATACACATACTTGCATGCAATCACACAGAGCTCATTTGATTCTTTATGAATCTTCCAGGACTTAATTACAGAATAGGACTGTATAGACATTCAACTCACTTAACTCCTGTGTTCTTAGCCTTTCCAGAATGCATGTAGCAATTGCATTCTTTTCTTTTCATTCTTTTTATTTAATCTTTTTTTTTTTTTTTTACAATCCAGATTTTATTTTCCTCCCGGTCCACCCTCTGACCCTCTGACTGTTCCACATCCCATACCTCCTCCCTGCCACCCTGTCTCCACAGGGATGTCCCCATCCAACATCTCCCACCCCACAAGACCTCTAAACTCCCTGGGGCCTCCAGTCTCTCTTTTGAGGGTTAGGTGCATCTTCTCTGACTGAACCCAGACCCAGCAGTCATCTACTGTATATGTTTTGTGGGGGCTCATATCAGCTGATGTATGCTACATGGTTGGTGGTCCAGTGTCTGAGAGATCTCGGGGCTCCAGATTAATTGAGACTGATGGTCCTCCTACAGTCCTCTTCCAGCGGGCTCTCCTCCTCAGCTTCTCCCAGATTTTTCCTAACGCAGCCACAGGGGTCAGCAGCTTCTGGCCATTGGTTGGGTGAAAATATCAGCATCTGATTCTTTCAGTTGGTTGTTGGGTCTTTCGAAGGTCAGTAATGACAGGTCCCTTTTGGTGAGCGCTCCATAGCCTCAGTAATAGTGTCAGGCCTTGGGCCTCCCCTGGAGCTGGATCCAACTTTGGGCCTGTCGCTGGACCTTCTTTTCCTCAGGCTCCTCTCCATTACCATCCCTGCAGTTCTTTCAGACAGGAACAATTATGGGTCAGAGTTTTGACTATAGGATGACCAGCAGAAAGAATGGAAACAGGCAATCATGGGAGGTAAGATGTTGGGGGAACCCTCCAGAGTGTACCAGACCTGGGGGTGAGAGACTCTCAGGACTCAAAGGAAGGGACCTTAGATGAAATGTTCGACAGCGGCGAGAGGAAACTTATAGAGCCCATCTCCAGCAGAAGACAGGGCATTAAGTGAGGGTTGTTGCATTCTTTATAGGCTTAGATTTTAAAATATGATATTTTCTATTCAATTAGTTTATGGACATTTTGAACCACATAGTATTGTTTCTTTCTATATGAATATGTTCAAAGAAAATAGAGTATATAACCTTCAATAGGATGTTACAACTCCTAGAAAAATATTGTGCTGACATATAAGAATGATTGTATTTACAATAAAAAGACAGCTCTATGATGGTTTTGTCAATAATGACAATAAAGAAATCATTTATCTACTTTACATTAGTGTATCTTATGCTGTTTATTTACATGCCTATGTTTAGAAAGATTTATTCCTACTAAAATACCACAAAGTTTCAATTAATAATTAGTAAAGACAAGAATAAATTGCACATTGTACATCTTAGAGATGGTGTGGAGAGAATGTGACTAGAATAGATCATTTAGCTGGGAATTTCTGAATATATTAGTGATGTCTAGCTATTGTGCTGTAAACACATCTTAATTTTCACTATCCAAATTATGAACATATCTACAAATTAAAGTGTGCGTCTGTTTGTATGCTGTGTATGTGCATATGTTCATGAATATTTGTAATTATGAATGTGTATATGTATATGTGTACATTGGTATATGTGTGTTTATGTTAATGTGTATGTGCATATGTGTATGTCTATGCATGTGCATATGCTTATGTGTATATTTGGTTCTGTGAACATATATATGTGTATATATGTATGTTTATTGGTAGGTATATGTGTCTATGTCTATGTGCTTTTGTTTGTTTATATGTGTGTAATATGTATGTATAGAAGTATGTATGTATATTTATGTATAAAATGCCTCACTTAAACTTTATTTTCACCATTCTGTGTCCTGAGTTATTTTACTAAAATATTCATTATTGCACAGTCTTCTGATTGGCATCTCTATCTAAATCTCTCTGCTTTCACATATCATGATCATTGATATAGTATCTCTTGTATAATCCCAGTGGTAATGACTTCCCACAGCCCATGTCACTCTTCCTCATTCTTCCAGTCCATGCTAGTATCCAGAATGTATTTTAACTGTTCAAGTACATGCTGTTTTTCCCTTCTTCTTTATCTTTTTCCACAAGTCTGTGTTTTTCTTCCTGGCATTCAAATTAACAGCGCAATCCTTCTTTGAGGTCCATGTAAACATTTCCATTAAATAATTATTTTATGATTTTCCCAGACTCAACATTAACATAGTCCCCAAATGCCTTCAGAGCCTTGATGCAATTTCTCTAAAACACACTTCTACGTGCTTTTGGATGGTTGTGGTTTATATACACCTTGTCTATGAAAACGGAAACTACTCAAGGACAATGTGGACATTGCATATCATAGCGACTCTCCCAAAATGCATTGTGATTCATAATATGTCAGTTAAATGAATTACTGGTAACATATTTATTTACTGAGTTTATTGAATCATAATAAAAAAACAAGAATGAAACTATGTCTATAACAATAAAAAGAAAGGAAAATTAGAAGAAAAAAAAAACCCTAGATGGTAGACACTTTATGAGCCAGAACAAATTAGTTTTGCTTTATGAACACAGGTTTTCTCCATGTAAAGAAAAAAGCCTGGCTAGTTGATATGTTAGGTTATATCCACGCTAACATTCTATAATTTCACGACTCACTAGAGGCTATCATAATTCAGTGTAAAGATCTGTGCAAACCTCCAGTTCCTAGTTGTTCTGTCCACGTTTGTTAGACCCCTCCAGTTATGGGCCTACAGAGAGTCAAAGTGATACAGTGCTTTAATTCTACATGCCAATTAGCATATCTCAGAGCCTAGAAGAAATCATGCTGTAGACAGGTAAAGAAAACTGGAAAGATGTTCCTCAACTCTACAATATGTGGGTTTTGAGTAAACATTTTCTTATATATTTCATGTGTAATCTCTATGATTAAAGAAAAGTAAATCAATGAGTTAGTAGTATATATATATATATGCTACTAACATTTTATATATATATATATATATATATATATATATATATATATATATATATTTGTGTGTGTGTGTGTGTGTGTGTGTGTGTGTGTGTGTGTGTGTCCTCTAATAACATACAAGCATATCAATATGTATTCCTTTTGATTTTACCTTTTTGAAAGTACAACAGTCATGTTCCCGGTTTTACATGCACATTTACAAACAGTTGCCGTGCATAATTTCCCAGTAAAAATTTAGTCTCATTATATTCAAGGGAATGGCTAGGTTGTTAGTAGTAGTAATCAGATGGCAATTAATTAACCAAAAAGAGCAATATTCTTTAGAACATGAGCTAGAACAAATCTCCAGGGAAATAACAACTTGGTGTATTTCTTTAGTATAGATTTCCTTTCTTTTCTCCTTCTTCTTCTTCTTCTTCTTCTTCTTCTTCTTCTTCTTCTTCTTCTTCTTCTTCTTTTTCTTCTTCTTCTTCGTCTCCTTCTCCTTCTCCTTCCTCCTCCTCTTGCTCCTCTTCCTCCTCTTTCTCCTCCTCTTCTTCCTCCTCTTCCTTTTCTTCCTCCCCTCCTCCTTCTTTTTCCTCTTCCCCTTCTTTTTCTCCTCCTCTCCCTCTCCTCCTTCTTTGTCTCCCTTTTCCTCCTCCTCCTCTTCCTTCTCCTCTTTCTCCTCCTTTCCCTCCTCCTCTTCCTTCTCCTTCTTCCTCTTCTTCCATTTCCTCTCCTTTTTCTTCTTTGTCTTCTTCTTCCTTCTCCTTTTTCCTACTCTTCTTCCTCTTCCTCTTCTTCTCCTCCTCCTTCTTCTTCCTCTTCACCCCCTCTTCTCCTCCTCCTTTTTTGTCTTACTCTTCCTCTCACTTCTTCCTTTTCTTCTTCCTCTTCTTCTTCTTCTTCTTCTTCTTCTTCTTATTATTATTATTAAATAGGAAACCTTCATATCAATGCTGTAAATACAAAATGAAACTCACTAGAGCTCATAATCTTATTGGAGTACCTCCAGCTTTCATTTTCCTTCATTTTTCTGTAAAGACTGTTGCTTGGATATTCTTTTCACCATTTGTATTTTTCCATGTCATAAACAAATGCCTTTCCCAATTTACTCAGTTGTATAAAGGTGATATCTAGACTTAGCTTTGACTTATCCTACACTCACAGACCTTATAGTAAGATACATTTGGCCACATGTACTTTGTAAATAAATGTCTGTCAGTTACTTATACTCGTCTTTCTTCTGCTCTTATTTTAGGTCAGATAGTTACTAACCCTGGGAAACGGGAGAGCTTTAGTTGATTAGGTCTGCGTCACTAAAGAACAAATAGGCAGGATAACTAAAATGTGTATGCACTTTCCTAAATTATGCAATCAATCTTCCAGAATTCTATTTTTGGCAACTAGAAAATAACAGGACATGCACAGAGGAATAAGCTAAAACTAAATGTTTAAATACTATGTCTTCATGGAGATGCTTTGGGCTTTTTTTGTTTGTTTGTTTGTTACTTAGAAAATATGTACTATGTTTTGGATATTACTAGTCTCGATTCCTGTACTAGTCACATCCCTGGTTAAATATCTTTAAATTTTATCTTACCTTTGTTTCCTATCTACATCCAGTGGAATCCTATTCACCCTTGTTCGGGTACCTTACATTTCATCTGTATGAAGCTACTTTTGCATATTCCAATTGTCTTAATTTATGATAGTGAATTTTAATTATTTTCCATATTGGATCACTGATCAATATATTTGAAGGCAATATAAATATTAAGTGTAATTTTCATTCTCATTTTGAGAATTTCAGATTTTGTATCTCATATGCAGGTTCTGGCACTAGAAGAGGTTTCTTTTTTTATATCTTTTATAGTTTATCTGTAACTCACTACATTGGGGATATATAACCTGAAGATGCCATCTCCTGTAGCCTGGCAGGAACCCCAATGGAGCGATAAGAATACCAACTTACCCACAAAATTTTCAACTCAAAATGAATCCTGTCTACAAGAAATGCAGGCACAGGGGATGGAACAGAGACTGAAGGAATGGCCAACCAATGACTGGCCCAACTTGAGATCCCATGGACAAGTATAAATCCCTGACACTAAAAAAGATACTCTGTTATGCTTGCAGACATGAGCATACTGTCCTCTGAGAGGTTCCACACAGCAGCTGACTCAGACATGCATAGAGAGTCATAGCCAAACAGTAGATGGAACTTGAAGACCCTTATGGAGGAATAGGAGGAAATATTGCAGGCCCTGAAGGGGATTGGAACTCCACAGGATGATGAACAATGAGAAATAACCTGGACCCTTTGGACTCTCAGAGTCTGAACCATCAACCAAAGAACATACACAGGCCGGACATATGCCTCCATGCTTACATGTATTAGATCTACAGTTTGGTCTTCATGTGGGTCACAAACAACTGGAACAGAGGCTACCCCAAAAGCTGTTGCCTGTATGTGGGATGTGTTCTTCTAGCTGGGCTGCCTTGTCTGGCCTCAGTCGGAGAGGAAGTGCCTAGCCTTGCAGAGACTTGAAATGCCAAGGTGTAGGGAATACCCAGGGGGCCCCAACTTGATCAAAGAAAAGAGGAGGGGAATGGGAGAAGGATTGTAGGAGGAGGTAAGTGGAAGGGGAATATAAATTAATATGTAAATTGATAAAATTTGAAAAACTAAACAAAGAACACTATAATTATATCATTTTTATTTTCCCTTTTCTTTCTCTAAATTCTCTCATTTATTTCACCTATACTTTTTGACACTTATAGCCTCTATTTTTTATTAATTGCTATTAAATGCCCACTATAGTTGTATCTATGTATCTATCCCCCCTACAGAATATTATTTCCCCCACTAGCATTCTATTGCATTAGCTCTTTGTGTATGACTGGGGCTTCCTGGACTTTCCACTGTCTATTTTACCATGTCTATTGTCCTTGTTCTTGTTCAGCCCATGTTTGAGCAGTCTCAGAGGTGAGACTTTACAGGCGTAGCTTCTAACATAACAATGGAACACAGTTTTGCAGCAAACTCCATGATCCTCTGGCTCTTACAACTTTCCTACCTCCTTAGAAAGGGATTCTAATAATCACTGAATCCTTAGGATCTTTTAGAATGTATGATACATGATGAGTGTTTAATAAATGTTCATGGAATAATTAAAAGAAAATGATCTGGCTGATATATGAATATCTGATTTCAAGGAAGTGATCAGCCAGAAAATAGACATGTGGGAATCTCTAGGTGGACTATAAAACCTTCACAAACAGTTTATTTCTCTTCTCTTCAAACTGTAAGTCTTCAGAAAAGCATCACCCTACTGACACTGGTGGGTTAATCTGAACGTACCTATCTGTGCAACGATGACTCTGGTTCATAGCAATTGTTGTGCACATTGGTTTTGATAAGAGATGAGTTAGTGATTTTGGCTGGGTAGCAGAAACCATGTCTAAATATATGAACAGAACCTGCACAGTTCACTTAGTATCACATGCCATGTGTATGATGAGTTCAGGGATGACCACTTGATTTTTGGATAACCAATTCTGGAGGTTGTCCCTATGGAAGACTATTTGCTCTCAGCATTATTGAGTTGCGTATTGTTCTTTGTCTATAAGAGAAGCCCAATAATGTGGAACATGTATTGGTACAGTACCTATTCAGGTTTGTTATAGACAACCATATTGTTAAGGTGTCATGGGTAAAGCTTTTCTGTCATCTCTAGAACACTCAATCTTGCAATACTTTTTCCTGTTTCTCTCCCTTTTTCAGTCTTTCTGATGCTTCTGTGCATGTGTGTGAATGTGTGTGCATGTGTGTCTGTGTGATATTTCCTGAGCCTTAGTTACACTAATTGTTGTATAGATGTATCAAATGGAACTGGCCCATTCTTGTAGAGATCCCAGATAAGCATCAACAACTGCTGTTAATTCATGGTTGTGATAGCTGTACTTCATCAGGAGATGACATATTTTCATTGCTTGCCCTTTTATAACTCTCACATCTTTCTGGTCCTTTTTCCCCAGTGATTCCCAAGCCTTAGAAGGGGGTTGCAAAATGTTTTCTTCAGAGTTGAGCAAAGATAAATCTTTTGAAGTGATTTAATCAGAGGAATAAAAAAACAAACAGAATTAAAATGAATGAAGACAGACTACAAGATTTCTAGGATATCACTAAGTAAAGGAGGAATATTATTTACATTATGGGAGTTTCAGAAAGATAACAAATCTATTTTCACTAGTGCACTTGAAGCATTCTCCAGATGTCAGGCCAAAGTGCACATCTCTACATGTTTATGAAGCTTGAAATCATATCAACTATCATCTCAGACTACACTTGTATGAAATTAAAAGTCAACAGTTGGAGGAATTGGGAAATCTATAAATATGTGGATGCTAAACAATAGTCTCCGGAATGAAACCAAGGGATGAATATAAACATGTCTTGAGATGATCACAATGGGAACAGAAGATGTCAACACCTCAGGGATGCAGCAAAAGCAATTGTGATGAATCCATTTAAAAACAGCAAATCCTTATACTGAAAAAGAATAATTCTGAAAGAAATAATATAACATGCTTCAAGGAAGTAAACTGAACTAAGCATAAGATTATCACAAGGGAAAAAATACAAAACATAACAAAGTCAGAAGGAATGAAAACAATTGCAATATATGCATACATATACATATATGTATTACGTATATAAATTATATATGCATATATATATATATGTAATTTGGAATTGTTTTGGTAGTAAGTACAATAAATAAAATGTAATGTGAACAAATTATAATAGATTTCTTAGGCATTAGATTATGGAATTATAGATTACTTATATAATTTATTATTTTGTTATATATATTATGCATAATGTAATTACATATATCAGATTATTTCTCAGGCAAAAAAAATATAAAAGATTATTTTGAAAAGGAGAAACTTCTTGAGCACTTTGCAGTTATACCATTTTATGTAATCATATACATAGGCATACAAGGTGGTAGACTCAACTCTTTGTGTAACTAAGAAATAAAGTGTTCCTCAGCATAAAGACTCAGCACCTTGAAGAGGGAAATAGGAGGATTGGGGACTAGAATGATTTGAATTAAAAAGATGATACAAATATTAGAATACATGATATGAAGCCATATTGTTTCCCTGAAAATATTTTATTCTCTTATTTATTATTCATCCAGTATTTGCTATATTATTAGGTTAGCAGTGTAGAGAATACAAGGCACTCTGGTAGCCTTGTATACAATACCCCATACTATACCATTTTGGTTCTTTAAGTATAAGTCTTAGGGAACAAAAACATTCTGAAATAACTCTTAGGTACATCTGAGGCAGTCCCTCCTAGTTGCTTTTAGAGCAAGCTGTAGAACTCTTCAGTACTTTAGCACCAAGTCTATCTGCATGATATCATGCTCCCCACCATAATGATAATGGACGGAACCTCTGAAACTGTAAGCCAGCCCCAATGAAATGTTTTCCTTTATAAAAGTTTCCATGGCTCTGGTGTCTCCTCACAGCAATGGAGACCCTAACTAAGACAGAAGTGTTGTAGTCCCTTTATTAATTCCTTAAGTCAAAATCTATTTCATTAAACCAATATATATAACTTGGATTTGCGTTATCTTATGTAAAATATGAATATATAATCAATCCCCAAGTAGAATCTATTTCTGTGACAGTAATAGATTGTAGTATGAGGCACTGTATTTACCAAGCAAAATCAAGAAATGCATGGGTTTGATATCTTATTCCAAAATGAAGAAAAACAGATTTGAAAACTAATATGCTGTAGAGAGAAATTAAATTCTGCTGATCTCAGCTATTAGAACATGTACTTGGGGAACGAGCCAAAGAAGACTGAACAAATTATGTATAAGATGTGCTTATACATTCCAGATTTTTCTGATCCTAACATACAATTATTTTGACACATATAAGTAGATTGTTACTTAGTGTCACATTTATTATAAATCCACTGATGCCATTCTGTGAATAGTTATTATTTCATATCTGTGACTGACAAGTTAAGATGATGTGATCATGGTGATAATGGTGATAAAAATTATATCAGATATACCAACATCAATAAAAATGACATCCGTCATTGATTACCTGGAAGCGCTGCTCCAGGCCCTTAGATACAGCCACTGTCTCCTTTAGCTAACACACACACAAACACACACACCATAGGCACACACATTGCATGAAAATGTTTCTATTGTTGAATTCAAGCTTTGCTAATCTCAAAAAGCTTAAGATTACTGGTGTAAGTTTCATTTTACTCTCAGGATCCATCCCATCAAGAAGAAAGCAGGAGCTATGGGTCCTTATCAATGTGTCTTTATCAATGTGTCTCTGTCAATGTGTCCCTTCCCAAGGGGTTGTAATATTAAGGAAGTACAAAGAGATTCTACTGTAACTTGTAGCATATCTATGCTAATTTTTGGGTACTTATTTTTTATACCTTTTATTCCTGGTTTCATGCCCTATCCCCAGATAGGATAGAAAGAATGATAGAAGAGAGGGAGAGAAACATACACACACGGGAGGGGAGAGAGAGAGAGAGAGAGAGAGAGAGAGAGAGAGAGAGAGAGAGATAGATTTCTCTCTCTAATATGTTTCCTTGTCTTTCAGCTTTGCTTGTA
The DNA here is from genome assembly GCF_004785775.1 of Grammomys surdaster. NCBI lineage: Eukaryota > Metazoa > Chordata > Mammalia > Rodentia > Muridae > Grammomys > Grammomys surdaster. Next base: position 120,066 of record NW_021620397.1, read on the forward strand.
GCTGGTCTTTGCTACTTTGTGGGTTCTTTCTTTTCCTACCCTTTATCCCCTAGTTTTACTTCCTATCATTTAATAAGAGAGAAAGAAGGATAGAGTGGAGAGAGACAAAAAGAGATTCTTGAACCTAATTTCTTTCTTCTTGTTTCTTCCTTGAGCATGACTATTTACAAACCACAATCAACCACCCCACCCAGAACAACCAATAACTACCTACCCGACTTCTCAGGGCCCTAGCATTTATATATTCCCTAAAACGTTCCAAGAATTCCAAATGTCACACAGTAGCAGAAAAATACCATCAGTTAGCAAAACCATGCCTTTCCTAGAGCAGGAGGCAAACCCTCACCCACTGCTGTGGACATTCAGAAGCAGTCAGCTATCTGGGATATCTGCATATCTGGGATTAAAACAAAAATACATTTTTATAATATTTTTGTGTTTCTACAGAAACTAAAATTTCAGAATTCTCACTACACTGTCTTGCTTCCAGTGATGTTAGTGGCAACACTGTTCCTGTATCCGTATGATATCTTAGGTGTCTGTAACTATACAGTTGTGTTGCTTTAAATTGTATACATATAAACAGGATTAGTGACCACAGTGGCAATCATCACACTACAGTGAGAATTGTGGCATTATAATAACAAGGATGTTAAATTAAATTTTAGTGTATATTGAAAATTAAAAATGTGAGAAGCCACAGAAACCAGAAGAGAGTCTACCTGTGAGCTAACAAATCAAAGTAAAAGAAATAGAACTATCTCTGCATCTTATACAAAGATTCATGATTGCAAATGTGAGATCGGCCTCTTTTGTGACGGTGATACTGAAATTTTGGTTATCTTATTTAAACATTTTCAATTTTCACTGAGGATGCATAATTTTTAAGTTTACAGTACATTTAAGACTAATGAGTTAAATATTAATAACAACAACAACATCAATAATAATCATAATAATAATAAAATCATTCAGCCAGAAACAACTCTTGAACTCCATATCCCTTTTGCCCTGGTTATTTTACTTTAACTTGGCGTATGTAACTAAGATCCGCCATAAAAGAAGGAGTCTCTATTGAAGGATTGCCCATCAAGTTAACCTATGGCCATCTGTACTGAGAATCAACTTGATTATTGTTTGATGTGAAGGGGCCTAGGACACTGTGAATGGTGCCAACCTGAACCTGTGGGGGGCTGGGTCGTATAATCATCGTGAACAAGAGTCAGAGAGAAAGCCAGTGAGCAGGATTCCTCCCTGCCGTATGGCTCACGTTCCTGTCTGTAGTCCTCACCCTGACTTCCCTCATCGATGGATGGCTACCTAGAACTGTGAGCCAAAGAGCAAGCTCCTGCGCCTAAGTTACTTTGGTAAAAATGTTTTAGTACAGCAACAGGGAAGCAACCTAGAACACATTTAATACCGTCATTATAAGAAAATACACAGAACAAGGAAGCTAGAAGTATAGCCATTTAGTGAATCTCCCTCCCCCGCAAAAAAAAGAAAAAAGAAAAAAGAAAGAAAGAAAGAAAGAAAGAAAGAAAGAAAGAAAGAAAGAAAGAAAGAAAGATCTTATTTACATACATATCTCTGTTAAAGCAGTTTGTTGAAAAGGAAGATTAGTTGCCCTCGGAATCCATAACTACCTTACGAAAATGTACTATTCGGAGCCGGTTATCAGGGGCATTCTCGTCCTCATTAATAAAGATCTGGAATGGGAATCTATAATAGGATATATAGCAAATAAGTCACCACTGGTATCAGCAGAATGTGAGCTGCATATTAGAAGGTTCGAAGTGTCTTACCAACCCTGTTGGCTTCCAGACAGGATGGTTATGTAAATACAGGCCTCTAATGATGACCTTTTTCAATTTCTAATTAAAGTATCCAATCACGTGGAAAATTGTGCATTTTTCTTAAATGCATGTGACTGCAATTCAGGAGAGGTTGAGCAGGAAAAGGACTCGGGCCATCATTAGCATATTAATAGAAATGAAGCCAAGGAAGTGGATGAGTGAAGAGATATGAATTGGTCCAGGGATGTCAAGAGAGATAAGTGGCTGGTGAATCTTGGAACAATATTAGGGGTGACATTGCAAACACATAGCGCGGTGGGAGGCGCAGAGGCAATGGAAACGCCATTACTGGGGAGTACTGTATTTATAAAAGCAATGAAAATATCAGTAACCAGAATAAGAGGAATGTATAGTGGGACATATTTATTTGTCACCTCCTGTCTTTAAGGGCACACAGACACTCAAACCTTGAATATGTTTAAAACGCTAAGTACAGAGAAGAGCTTCAAGGTACAGGAAAGAAGCGCCATGTTTGAGGGAGGTTTCTGAAGACAAGTGTGGATCCAGGGCATGGTTAGAGAGAGGGCGTGCCTCTCTAGAGGAAGCAGCACAAAACAGATAAATAGTTTGTGCTACCTAAGCACACCTCAGATCCTTATTTAAAAAGGCTTTTAAAGAACCAGTAAAATTTATGGAAACTTCCAAGTAACACAAAATGGTTATGTATTGCTGCTGGGTTCGAAGCAAATAGAAGATGTGTCGAAGGGATATGCAAAAAAGGATGGGTAACACCCTTGACTCAGAGGTTTGAATACTGTTCACTTCCTCGTGGTGTCCCAACAAAGAATAAGAGCGCTGAGTTTTGCCAAACTAGAGATATCTCATTCTTCTAAGCTTTTAGAGGAAAGGCAGGGATAACATGAAATCCGGTGACCTGGAATCTGAACTCTTAGTTTTTCTGTTTTTAGACAGCAGCTCTCTAACTATATCCCTCCTCTTTATCCTCAGCTTCACTTCTGATTTATAGACAACGAATGACTAAACATGCGCACATTGCTCAAAGTTCTGTGAGCTGTTACTCAACCCAGCGTCTTGTTCCTCCAGAAATCCTAGATGACACCAATCCCTCAATCTTCTGCCTCCTGCACTCACACCGTCACTGATCATTCTACTCTAAGTAGACACTGATCAAAGCTCTCCCTTCTCATGGCTCCCTCTGTAGATCAAACTACTTTCAAAACAATCCTGCAGAGGGCTATAGGAGTGCTAGGATTTCGGACTCGGGATTTGTGTTTTGTCTGTTTGGGCTCCGTATCACAAGCAGCTGGAGGGGTGCTGTGACCATGGAAATATCTCTGTGTCCCATAAATAGGCTCCACTAAGGTGATTCATTCCCAATTTGCTTTGACAAAGGAGTCCAAGTAACTTGACATAGTCCCCAGGTCCTGTGTCCTGGCCTCACATTATCTTACACCTCTGTAACCATCGACTCTGCTTTCTTCTTACATAAATCTAGACTATCTATGAAAGCAGGTTTTAAGTTTGTTTTACTAACTACAACGTGCACACACTGTCGCGCAAGGTGACTGCCATATAGTAATAATAATAAGTATCTTATGATTAAGTGGGCATTAACCTGCTCAAACAATAATACCTTATCTAAGCAACTGTAAATGGGGTATTCATCTGAGATCTGCTCAGTCATAATAGAAAACAGTAAGAATAGGCCTTGGGCATTTATAAAAGTTGCCAGGTCCTCTGTTTATTCTTCTTTGTTTGCTTACTGGTGTACTCTCTGCTTGCTTGTACTTTGTGGACCGAGTATGAGGGTTGGCACGAGAATGACTACTTGGAAAATCATATTAATTTTTGTTCATTAAGTTCCATTTTGGAAACGATAACCAATCCAAACCCATTTGTGCGCCGACCAATAATTTCCACTCAACACTCAAGCTCACTAGATTTCTATATTGGCTTAGAGGCTTCTAGCTTTAACTTCCCAACTGGGCATCAGGAATTCCAAGATTGTAGGTGGTGTGAATTGCTACAGCACAGATCTCGGGGAGTTGTATAAGCCTGGAGGAGCCAAGGAGCACAGCCATGGAAAGATCCACATGTTTGCTTTGCTCTGAAATCTCTGTCCTCTTTTTCAGACTCTCCCTTCCCTATGTGTGTCTCTTCTCCGTCACTAGCTATAGTGAGTATTTAAAAAGAGAAAAACACATTCGCCTCCCTACCCTGCAAGAGAGTAAGCAAGCTCTTAAAATTAAACAGAATGTATACTTGAGAAGCACTTTTAAAAAACAATTCTAGAGACATGTTTCCATCACATTTTAATAGAAGTTGTAGCTCTGTACCTACATGATAAGCCAGGATAACCTAACCTAATCTAAGCTTTAAAAAAAATGTAGGGAAAGATGCTTTAGTTGCGTATGAGAAATACATATTTCTGGCTATATAGAGTTGGCATCTTTTGTTTCTTTGCTGCATTCCAACACTGAGATAAATTATTACTCAGTTTTGTTATCTGTAAATTTCATTGAAATTTTGAAGTAACTGGCAATTTAATGCGGCAATATGAATCACAATCCTGACCCAAGGATTTTAAGGAGAAAATTCATTTAATACTACTTTTTTCTCATTCGTTTTATATTTCTCAAGGCATGAACTTAATAATTGTCCCTTTCTAGAAATTCTACTGATTTATTTCACAATCCCTGAGTCAATTATATCAAGTTCCTTCCAGTTCTCTGGCGTTACAAATGCCGCCACTATCTACCAGTATACCTAACTCTTTGCCGACATCTTGATTGTTACCAGAAGACAGTTCCAAAAGCAGACTCATCATGTCATTGCTCCTCAAATGCATGTTAACAAACAACTTTTCAGAAAATTGGCACTCATTTAAAACTCAAGCAAAGTGTATGTCAAGAGTATCACAGCTCACACACCTGCTTGCTGGAGAGTAAGTTTTACCACTGCTTTGTTTTTTATCTATATGGAGCTTATTTCCATAAACCCCATGTCATCTTCTCACTGATATTTTGTACCTTTTACTTACTAATTAATGATTCTTTGCATATTAAGTACATTATTCATTCTAATTGTTTGTTTTCATTTAGTTTTCATTAGCTTCAGGACACTTACTGTGATTACTTGTGTGCAGTACATTTTCCTTTTTCCGTAGTCAAATACATTAATTTTTGAACTTATGAGTGCTCATGTGCGTTAAGAACAACTGACACAATATAGACTAACCAGTATATTTTTATAATTGGATATTTCACATGTATCTATTTAATCAATCCAAAATTTTATTTTAGGATTATCCAGACATATGGAGTAAATGGATACAGAAACAAAGTTAGAGAGAGAAAGAGACAGAGGAAGACAGAGAGACAGCAGAACAGAAATAAGGGCCAAGAGAGTGAGAGAAATACAAATACACAATTTATTTTGAGGTACTAAGTTGTGAAACAGTCAAGGTTGGCAAGTCTGGAGCATGGAGATGGCTGGAAGGCTGGAAGTTCAGGTACAAGTTGGGGTGATATTCAGTTCTTAAGTCTATAAGGTAAGACTGTAAGATAAAATACATACAGTGTTTCTTTGCTTTAGCCTTGAGGGGGAATTCTCTTATTTGGCATAATTCAGTGTTACTCCCTAAAGCCTCAGTCAACTAGATGTAGTCTACACACATTATAGAAAGTCATTTGCTGGAGAAAAATTAACTGGTCATTACTAGAGCTCCCTGACCACTCACTGAATGCTGCCTGTTCACTGAACCCCAGCTGCCCATTGCACACCGGCCACTCACTACATGCTCACTGATCACTGCACCCTGATGTCTCACTGCACCATGACTGCTCACTGCATGCTGCCTGTTCACTGCATTATGACTGCTCACTGAACCCTGGCTACTCACTATATGCTCACTACTCACTGAATCCTGACTGTTCACTACACCCTGGCTGCTCACTGCACCCTGGCTGCTCACTGCATCCTGATGGCTCACTGCACTCTGGCTGCTCACTGCACCCTGGCTGCTCACTGCACCCTGGCTGCTCACTGCACCTGGCTGACTAATCACTTCATCCTGTCTGCTCACTGCATCCTGATGGATCACTGCACTCTGGCTGTTCACTGCACCCTGGCTGTTCACTGCACCTGCTTGACTGATCACTTCATCCTGTCTGCTTACTGCACCCTGTCTGCTCACTGCACCCTGACTGCTCACTGCATCCTGGCTGCTCACTGCATCCTCACAGCCCAGTGCACCCTGACTGATCACTTTATCCTGTCTGCTCACTGCACCTGACTGACTGCTCACTGCACCTGACTGCTCATTGCACCCTGATTGCTCACTGCACCTGACTGACTGCTTGCTGCACCTGACTGCTCACTGCACCTGTCTGCTCACTTCATCCTGTCTTCTCACTGCCACACTGATGGCTCACTGATTGCACCCTGATTGCTCACTGCACCTGACTGACTGCTCACTGCACCTGACTGCTCGCTTCAACCTGACTGATGACTTCACCTTGTCTGCTCACTGCATCCTCACTGCTCACTATACACAGCAGACACTGGCAGAATGAACTCTTTGATTTCAGTATTTTTAGGATTGTTGACAAAATATTCAGAGCATTTGCCACCATGGCTGGCAGCTCCAGAAACTAAAGCAGTGATCTGCACATGGGATTTTTATTTTTATTTTATACAATGTAGATTATTGTCTCCATCTCTAAAACAATAGGACCTGCCATTTCTAAAGATAACATTCTCTTTTTAATCCAAAATCAATGACAATATCATCCCATCCATGTTAACTCTACCTTGTTCCTTTTTCAGACTAGCCTGGAAGTGTTCAGAGGTTTTGATCCCAAACTAAGAAACATAAAATAATGTAACTACATATCATTTTATATAGGCACATCACATATAATCTTTGAGGTATTTATCGTTTTAGAATATATTTTCATGTATGTTTTGCCTCTTTTTGAAATATTAGAATGATGTCTAGTTTCTTCTCTAAATGTTATTCTAATATACCTTGTTCTTTGTTACTTTGTACTGTATTAAATTATCACATCACCACCGCACAACATGCTTCTGCTCCTTGCCACTCAGTTATCCATAGCCAACAGAAATGTAGAGACATAAAATGAAAGCTTTCAAAAATAAACAATTCACACCATTCAAGTTATTTGCTATTCTGAATAGCATATTAATGTTTACAGCACTGTGATTACTCCCTACCTTGATGTGGAGGGATCTCTCTACCTCATGGATTCACTCTGTTTGCTTTGCATCGTGCTCATTATCACAGCAACTGTCATGGTATCATCATCCTTAACTTACATACAGAACCACAAGAGTAGGTCCTGACCATTGCAATTGCAGAATGGAAGCTATAAGATACTTACTTTAGGGAAAGTGTAAAGCTACAAGATATTATCTGGGACCAAGGTTAAGTATAGAATAACAATGATATCTAGTTGCATTCACAAAATTCTATTATAATTAATTAGACATTACTCCTAATTTGTACTCTGACAAATTCATTGATTAGATTTTGTGTGTATATACATATGTATACTCACACAAAATTTAAATATCTTTTCCATATGTATGAAAAATATTATATTTTCCATATGTATATATGCATATTGTTAAATGCATATATTTATATACATATATATGTATATGGAAAATATAATAAGTATTGGGTTACATTCTATCATCTATAGCCTCGTATATCCCTGGAGATCTTTGTAACATATCTTCAGGGTCAAGTGAAAACTGTGTCTGTAAAAGCCACTAGCTTCTAGCTAGGTACTTGGTCACCTAGAAACAAAGTATGCTTCACAGACAGCCTCACAACTAATGTTGTTCATATTCCTCTATTAAGGCCAAATAAGGTATAATTTCAATGATGTGCACACTAGCATATCATCTTAGTGAAAGATGTTTCCTCTTACATGGTGTCCTCTGCTGGGAAATGGGAGTAAACAACAATATCCTTGAAGATGATAGAATTCCCTCATTAGTCCTAGATCTCCCAATTTCTTCTCAATTTTATATGAAACAAATAAAATTTTCCTGAGAGTAAACCACTATATTTTCTGTGTCTCTTTTTCTAAATAAGAGGAAATAAGATTAGCAATGAGCTGACCCTGAGATGAGTTTATATCAAATGATGATTGTTTAGCAGTTATTTCATGTCTAGATGTTATAGTTTGTAAAACTGGCAATTATTATACTGGCATGAAAATTGCTAATTAGTTGCCTAGAAATGATAGTTTAACATTCTTTTAAAACATAGCAATATTAATTATTTGACTCAAAGTAGAGAAGGAAGAAAAAGAAAGTGAAGAGGAAAGAGAAAGACTGAAGAATAAAGATAAGAAGGAATATTTATTTTCAGGTGAGGAGATGCTTATATTATTCCAGGGCTTATATTAACGACAACAACAACAACAACAACAACAACAATAACAACAAAACCAAAAACCTGTGGTCCACAAAACTTGTCTTTGCTCGCTCTCTCTCTCTCTCTCTCTCTCTCTCTCTCTCTCTCTCTCTCTCTCTCTCT
>NW_021620397.1:128460-290960 GCF_004785775.1 Grammomys surdaster
TCTCTCTCTCTCTCTCTCTCTCTCTCTCTCTCTCTCTCTCTCTCTCTTTCTCTTTCTCTTTCTCTCTGTGTATGCCTGTATGTGTGTGTGTTGCCTTTGCTACTGTTTGTTGATCCCAAAATTAGTATCAACAATGACTTATAAAATGTGTGTGGTCCTAGCGGAACATGTTCACCATATCTGTTGATGTGTAGTCATTAAAGATAGCAGCCAAGAATTTTCAACAGAAAAAAAGTATATATACATGCCATTAGGTAGGCTACCTCAGAGAACTGGTGAATTCTCGGATGGCAGATCTTCAAAATCCTCACCCATAACTGTGCCTGCTATTCATTCATGAGCCCGGACAACTATGTGGTTTCAGTTATTTCCATTTGTAAATGGAAGATGTGCTTTTTTACTTAACTGTTGTGAATTATTTAAATATTATGTATGTGTATAGGTGTGAATAATTTCAAGTTCTCAAGGGAAACAACCACTGAAAGGTACAGAAATTTATGTACATATTTTATGTTCTCTTAATTATCTAAGTATACTGACTAGTATTGTGAGTCAACTTGATACAAGCTGGAGTTTTCACAGAGACAGGAACCTCTCTAGAGAAAATGTCTCCATGAGATGCAGCTGTAAGACATTCTCTCAATTAATGATCAAGGTGGGAGGGCCCAGCCCATTGGGGGTGGTGCCATCCCTGGGCTGGTAGTCCTGGATGCTATAAGAAAGCAAGCTGAGCAAGACAGGGGAAGCCATCCAGTAAGCAACACCCCTCCATGGCCTCTGCATCAGCTCCTGAGTCCAAGTTCCTGTCCTGTGTGACTATGCTGACTTCTTTTGGTAATGAACAACAATGTGGAAGTGTAAGCTGAATAAACCCTTTCCTCCCCAACTTGCTTCCTAGTCATGGTGTTTTGTGCAGGAATAGAAACCCTGACTAAAATAAACTGGTACTGACAGTTGGGTATTCCTGTGACAGCCTGACTGTGTTTTGGGGAAGACTGTGGAAATAATTTGGAACTTTGAGATGGAAGAGCCATTGGGATGTTAAGAGCTCAATGGGATGTTCTGTGAGAGCATGGAAGATAATGTTGAGAACAATTCAAATGATGGAGACCAGGCTTGTGAAATTTCAGAGGGAAAATTAAAAATTCTTATTAGGTTCATTGCTGTTTTGATTGTGAAGATTCTCTGGTTTTGGTTAGCTGGGGCTGAAGAATCAGCTGTGATTAACAAGATATCAGAACTACTAAAGCAAAACCTTTGCACTACTGAAAAGATTGATGCTGGAGCTAAGATATTAGCAGTGATTAAGAAGATATCAGCATCACTAAGGTGAAATCTTCTGAGAAGTATTTCCTAAGAGCACAGAGAAACTGTGTTCTACAGGCAGCCATGGTTGTACCTCATGTTGTCAGCCAGACTTGGAAATATATAAGAGTGTCCCAGGTGGTACTGGTTTTTAAACATGAAGGATTAGCAGCTGATGCTTGACACTGTGAGATGCCAGGTGAGGCCACTGGTAAAGGTGCAGCCTCAGTGGCAGTTGAAGGCCCAGGACTGAAGGGGCCCTACAGAGAAGATGAGGCTTAGCACCATGAAAAGAGCCTATGAGAGGCTATTTGTGAAAGTACAGTCCAGTTACAACAGAAGACAGCAATGTTTTGGAGACGCTAATACCATGAGATGACCACCAAGAACAGCAGCAGCAGTAGAGTACAGGCAGCCGGCACCTAGAAAACAAGGTCTGGCTACAAAGGGCAGAGCTGGAGAAGTGATCCAAGCCCTTGGAGGAACCCAGAAAACTGTGAGTGGATCCCAGACGTTGGATGGTTAGAGTTTGATTTTGCTTTTGATTGTGAATGTGTCCTGATATTATTCCTTCCTGAAGTAAGAAAGTATTTGAGGGACGCCACAGTTAAGAGATTTTGAATTGTAAAAAGACTTTGAATTTCAAAAGAGGTTGGATATTTTAAAGAGATGGAAATTTTAATATGAAAGGATTGGCAAAGACTGTGGGACTTTTAAAGTTATTTAGATCTTGGGGAGGAATAAGAAAGGAAAAGTTGAGGGTTAATAGTCTTTGCATGTCAAATTGACTAGAGGTCAGTTATACTGGCTGGATTTGTGTGTCAACTTGACAAAAGCTGGAGTTATGGTGAAAGGACCCTCCCTTGAGGAAGTGCCTCAATGGGATTTAGCTGTAAGGGATTTTTCTCAATTAGTGATCAAATGGTAGGTGGGTTGTGCTTCTCTGGGCTGATAGTCCTGGGTTTTATAAGAAAGCATGCTGAGCAAGCCAGGGGAAGCAAACCAGTAAGCAGCACACCTCCGTGGCCTCTACATCGAGCTACTACCTCCAAGTTCCTGCCCTGTGTGAGTTCCTGTCCTGATTTCCTTTGGTGATGAACAGCACTGTGGAAGTGTAAGCTGAATAAACCCCAAATTGCTTCTTGATAATGATGTTTTGTTTAGGAATACAAAACCTGAGTAAGACACTAAGTATTTATTTTTAAAGATAATATTCATATATTTTCTATTAATTGTTTTATTTACATTTTAAATGTTGTCCCCTTTCAGGCCCCTTTCCACGAGCTCTCTACTTCATCCTCCTCTCCTTTGCCTCTAAGACTGTGCTCCTCCTCCCACCTACCCACACCTACCTCACCTGAGGCATCCCTATTCTCTGGGGCATCAAGCCTCCATAGGACCAAGCACATCCCCTCTTACAGAGCCCAGTCAAGGCAGTCCTCTGCTATGTAGCTAGAGCTATGGACTGGCCAATGTATGTTCTTTGATTGGTGGCTTAGTCCCTGGAAGCTCTGAGGGATCCAATTACTTGACATGGTTGTTCTTCCTTTGGGATTACAATCCCCTTCAGCTCCATCAGTCTGTCTGTTAACTATTCCTTTGGGGTCCCCAGGCTCAGTCCAATGGTTGGCTATAAGTATCTGCCTCTGTCTCAGTCTATTCCTGCAGTTCTTTCAGCCAGGAACAATTCTGGGTCAGAATTTTTGACTGTGGGATTGCAAACCCCTCCCTCAGTTGAAGCTGTGTCTTCCCGTTGGAGGTGGGCTCTATAACTTCACTCTCCCTAATATTGGGCATTTCATCTAAGGTACCTCACTTTGAGTCTTGAGAACCTCTCACCTCCCAGGTCTCTGATACATTCTGGAGGGTCCCCCCAAACTCCTACCTCCCAAGGTTGCCTGTTTCCACTCTATCTTCTGGCCCTCAGGGCTTTAGTCCATTTCTCTCACACAATACCAGATCAGGTTCCCCTCTCCCCCCTACCCCACACACACTGTCCACTTTCCCTCCCTGGTTGCTCCATCCCTCTCCATTTGTGATTGATTTCTTCTCCCACCGATGTGGGACTGAGGCATCCTCATGTGGATTCTTCAGGTTGTTGGCAGTTTTGAGGTCTGTGGACTGTATCTTGGGTATTCTGTACTTTTTTATTGGCTAATATCAACGTATTAGTGAGGACATATCATGCATGTCCTTTTGGGTCTGAGTTACCTTACTCAGGCTATTTTCTATTTTGAACATTTCTTTAGTTGCTTCTTGGCTATTTGAGATTCCTCAGTTGAGGATTCTCTGTTTAGCCTTGTACTCTGATTTTTTTATTTCATTTTCTGGAGTCTAACTTCTTGAGTTCTTTACATATTTTGGATATTACCCCTCTGATGTAGGGAGAGTGAAGAATTGTTTCCCAATCTATAGGTTGCTTATTTGTCCTATTTACAGTGTCTTTTGCCTTACAGAAGATTTTCAGTTTCATGAGGTCCCATTTGTCAACTGTTGATCTCAGAGCCTGAGCCATTAGTGTTCTGTTGAGGAAAATTTCCCCAGTGCCAATGATATCAAGGGTATTTTCCACTATCTTTTCTATTAGGTCCAGTGTATCTGGTTTTATGTTGAGATCTTGGTCCACTTGGACTTTCGATTTGTACAAGGAGATAAGAATGGATCAATTTGCATTCTTCTACATGCAGACCACTAGGTAGACCAGCAGCATTTGTTGAATAATCTTTCTTTTTTTCCCACTGTATGGTTTTGACTTCTTTGTCAAAGATCAAGTATCCATAGATGTGTGGGCTTTTTTCTGGATCTTCAATTGTATTCCATTGACTGACCTGTTTGTCTCTGTGACAGTACTATGTGGTTTTTAATCACCATTGCTCTGTAGTACAGCTTGAGGTCAGGGTTGGTGATTCCCCCAGATGTTCTTTTATTGTAGAGAATTGTTTTAGCTATCCTAGGGTTTTTGTTATTCCATATGAAGTTGAGAATTGCTCTTTCTATCTGTCTGAAGAATTGACAGGAATTTAATGGGGATTTTATTGAATCTGTAGATTGCTTTTGGTAAGATGGCCATTTTTTCTATGTTAATTCTACCAATCCATGAGCATGGGAGATCTTCACATTGTCTGAGGTCTTCTTCGGTTTTTTTCTTGAGGGACTTGAAATTCATATCATACAAATATTTTACTTGCTTGGTTAGAGTTACACCAAGATATTTTATATTATTTGTGACTATTGTCAACGATGTTGTTTCCCGAATTTCTTTCTCAGCTTATTTATCCTTTGTGTAGATGGAAGCTACTGATTTGAGTTAATTTTATATCCAGCCACTTTGCTGAAATTGTTTCTCAGCTGTAGGAGTTCTCTGGTAGAATTTTTGAGGTTGCTTATATATGCTATTATATCATCCACAAATAATGATACCTTGATTTCTTCCTTTCCAATTTGTATCCCTCTGACTTCCTTTTGTTGTCTAATTGTTCTAGCTAGAACTCTGAGTACTATATTAAATAACTAGGGAGAGTGTGGACAGCCTTGTCTTGTCCCTGAATTTGCTTTAAGTTCCTCTCCATTTAATTTGATGTTAACTATTGATTTGCTGTATATTACTTTTATTATGTTTAGATATGTGCCTTGAGTTCCTTATCTCTCTATGAAGGTCATTGTATTTTGTCAAAGGCTTTTTCTGTATCTAATGAAATGATCATGTGATTATTTTTCTTTGAGTTTGTTTATATAGTAGTTTATGTTGACAAATTTCTGTATATTGAAACATCCCTGTATACCTGGGATGGAGCCTACTTGATCATGGAGAGTGATCACTTTGATTTATTCTTAGATTCACTTTGTGAGAATTTTATTGCATAATTTTGCATTGTTATTCATAAGCAAAACTAGTCTGGAGTTCTCTTTCTTTATTGGGTCTTTGTGTAGTTTAGGATGTATCAGAGTAACTGTGGCTTCATAGAACGAATTAGATAGTTTTCCTTCTGTTTCTACTAGAACACTCCACTGTGTGCCATCTGACTCCAGGTATCTCAGAAAAAATAGTGATGTAGTTCAAGGCCCTGAAAAAAAAGACAGCCAATATGTCAGATTTCATAATTATCTTATGACCCAAAATTCAGAGAACAGAGCAGAATACAAAACACAGAGTGCAGCAGAAGACAAGCATCCTGGCGACTACTCTCAGAAAGAGTTAATTTAACCTTCTATATTTTTGTTATAGATACAAATTATCTCAGTGTTTAGTCCAAAAGTTAAAGCGTTGATCTCTTCTAGAAACAATGAGAATGTCGTACCCAGATGTAATATTTCCCTACCTTTTTGAATATTACATGATTTGTCAAGCAGACACTTAAAATTAACTATACATTCATATGTGTATTTGTGTGTCTGTGTGTTTGTGTGTGTGTGTGTGTGTGTGTCTGTTGTCTGTCAATTTGTATGTAGAATTAGTGTGCAGAGTTTTGTTTATATTTAAGTGCACAGTGTATAAAACACATTTTCTCAGAAGGGTAATTAGATTTGATTTATTGTTCACCAAACATGATTTGTAAAACTAATCAAATTGCAAAAACTATGTTTGTCTCATGGATCACAGATGGAGCAGAGATGAATAACTTGTTCACAATTTGCATTATGTCTCTTGGAAAAGATGTGAGATGTACACTTTGTTATTTGTAAGTCAACTATTATTAATAGTGATAGGATTTCATTTTCAAAATACTTCAAAAACTGAAATGAACAATGAATTGAATGTGTCTATAGTGTTAGAAATAAAGCTATGCAATTAAGACATTCTCATAAAAATCTAGAATATGAATAACCACTTAATATTCAAGTGAGAAGTCAGGTAACATTATGATGGGTAGAGTGGAAGGATCATGTGTAGAACTTTTAGATAGAAATGTAGATAAGGTCTCTAAAACCAAATGAAATAATTTTCTATGGAGGGTGCATACAATAGTGTTCTTTATGCATGGCCTATGAGTTCTAAGGCACGAGTAGAGGCCTTAGCTGCACTAAGTCTCACATGTACAATGCTTTTTTTATACATTCCTGAGATAAAATTTAAAGTTTAAAATAGATGCAGTAGAAGATCAACAGCAACAACAAATAATAAAATATAAAAAAATATAAAAAGTATGGGTCTGATACTACCACATTCACACTTTCACTTTACTCAAAAAGTAACACCTCATGGCCTTTCTTCATCTCTGATGTATTGCCAGCATCATTACCCTATGGGTATAATATTAAGAACTAGCTAACTTAGCCATAAGTACTCTGCTAATGTATCAAGTACTCTAATATTCATATAATATCTCAGATTATTATTGCATGACTGAGTGGTGAATACGTATACATTGGACAAAGTAACAATCCACAAAAGTGTTGCACAAACTAAAATTTATCAATTGCTGGGATTTTTAGTTTAATATTTTCAGTCCACAATTAATTAGTCCTCTGTAACAAAAGATGCAAAAATAGGACTTTAGGTAAGGGGATCTTTTATAATAAGAAAATATAACAGAAAAAAAACAGTGAACCTATAAAATACAACTATTCAAAGGAAGTTCAAAAAAAAAGACATTACTTGAAAATATAATTCTGTGATTCTGGGGAAAACTCGAAAGATATATTGAGCAAGTAAAGAAATAGATGAGTTTTAAGAAACAGAGTTGGCTGGAGGGATCCAAAAGGATCATAAATATACAATATTAAGACTAAAATATCTGCTGTTTGGCAACCAAATGACCATTGGCATTCACAGCAAGTGCAATTATTCCATGATTATTAAATTAATCCACATCTCTAAATTTGGAGAAAATTTAGAAAATCACCCATGGAAAGAGAGAGTAACACCTGTATATGTTATTTAGATTTATTTTAACTTTGTAAAATTATCAAGAACATAGCAGAAGGCATTAAAAAAACACATAATAATAATAAATTTGTCTTACAATCATATGGAATTATATGCATTAGTGAAAGCATGTTTTGAAACAAGCTGACATTTTTTAAAAAAATGGCACCTGCTTTTATTTTTAGAGACATCATTGCTGTGGATAGCTCTGGCCTTGTATTTTGATACTAATTCCCCTTTCCTGTGAAGGGCTGCAGAGGAGGTGTGAGTCATTACACAGGTAATTTCTAGTGAACCTTCTGCCCATCTTAATTTGTAAAATAAAGGCTGGAGCCAGTGATTGGGCAGAGGAAGGGGTGGTGGAGAAATAAAGGCTGGGGAGAGAAGAGAGAGAGGTAGGAAAACAATGGAGGAGGAAGACAAGGACTGGGGAGAGACGAGAGAGAGGACAGCTGGAGAGAAGAGAGGAGAGAGAAGATGACGGAGGATGATGGAGGAGATCGACTGGGAAGCAGGAGGTAAAAGAACAAACACAGGGTCTGGAAAACCCTCAGGTTATAAGGGTCTCATAGCTGGGGAACAGAGTAGTGTAGGGGTATCTGCCCAATCTAGGCTTACAGAATATATCCATAATTACTGAGTTGTGTTTTCATTGACCAGCCATATTTGGGTTGGAGATTTAAATATCTCTCACTACACAACATAACACTGGAATCAACAAAAATCATAGATGCTTGGATCTTCTAGACTCTCATTAGGATTGGGGGGGGGGGAAGAGTGTTCTGGTTTTTATTTTGTAGTCAGTAGAAAGACCTGTCTAAAGTCAATTTTGACGACTGTGTAAGTCAAGGTTCTTTCAAGAATAGAAATGCTAGAGCAAAGCTAAATACATAAAAGAAGGCTTTATTACAATTGGTTACAGTCCGTTTTCTCCCTAGTCCAACCATGGCTGTCCCTATGGAAAGTCCAAGAATTCAATAGTCATTTGGTCCACGAAGGTGGATTTGTAAGTTAGTGTTCTACACATGTTGGAAGCCAGAAGTAAGCTCTAAAACCAGTGCCAGAGTGAGGATAATTGGTTAACAAGCTCAAACTTCCTCCTTCCACATTCTTGTATATGGGCAGCCAGCAGAACATGTGGTCCAAAATCAGGGTGGGTCATGGGACATTAAATGATGCAGATTTACGGTAGATCTTCCAATCTCAAATAACCCAATGAGGAAAAAATCCCTCACAGATATGTCCAGCTGCTTGGGTTTTAATTAATTACAGATGAAAACCAGGAATATAACCATCACAAAAATTTCTAGATAGGCCATAATGAAGTAACAGTGCTGCAGGTTACATTGTATGAAATGATTGAGGCTGAAGATTGTCTGGTTTTTATTGTCAAACTAAAACATCAAATTCAGTCATGATAGTAGTCTTGTCATTCCCCGTTACACCAATATTATCTACAGTTATGTCCTGAAATTTCACTGGCTGGACATAATCACTTTTGAGAACAACAGTTGCAAAGAAAGCACTGTCAGAACCACCTGCAGCTGGAACCGAGCATGCTACCTTAACTATGCCAGCATAGTGATCATGAAACATTTTCTAGAGAAGGTAAGTTCCTATCATTTCAGAGTAAAAAAAAATAATATTTTTAGATAGAATATTCCTAACCAAATTTATACCTGTTGATACGGTATCAAATGTTATTTTCTAATAAATTCCACAGGGCAAATTGCATTTGATAATTTATTTTTTTTACTTCTACCACATAGTTTAAGAATGTGGCAGGAAAAACTCTTCTTCCTTTTAAGCAGGTTGTACCTCCTGAATGGCATGGATAAATTTTAATGTTACCTAGACAAGTAGATTAAGAAGGCAAATTTTCTTATTCGATTCCTCTAATAGCGCCCTGAGAGAAGTGGACCATAAAGAATGATTGTGCAAGTCAGTAGAATGTCACAATACTCACCCTGTCTAGCTCTTTATGAACTCTGGCTGGCTGGTTGGTTCTACTAAGGTCTTCTGGCTCAAACTCCTCTCCTAGCTGACTGATTCAATCTGGCTTCTCTCAGGTTCTCGCTGAATTGCTTTACTTGGTCTCAAACTAACGGGCAACTTGTTCTAATCTTCTGGATCCTTATTATTCCTCTGCTGACCTGCCTTGAACTACATGAACTCATAAATACACTTTTAACTCACTGCACTGCACTGACTGCATTGACTCCCGGCTGACTGACTTCTCTGTCTGAACAGAACTCCCCTGAACTGCAGTCACTGAACTGTTCTCAAATAGACATCACTTTTAAACATGGCTGCTTCCTTCTAGAAACTAACCTTACTTACATTGTTTGGGATTAAAGGCGTGTACTGAGGGTTTGTCTGTATTCAAATCTGAGAGATTAAAGGTGTTTCATTCCAGGCAGATTACACAGACCTAGACATTCTTTAGATATGATCTCTTGCCTGAACAGTCTGGTTGATGTATTAAAATTCCTCTAAATATATATATATTAAATAATATATATTTTATATATTTAATATATATTAAATACATATATATGTATGTATGTATGTATATGTGTGTATATGTGTGTTTATGTGTGTATATGTGTATACGTGTATGTGTATATATATATATATATATATATATATATGGCATTAAATAGTCATGAGGATACAATGAAACTCATTATCTTATTTAAGAGGTTTCCTGCTCATATTATTTTTTAAATGTTTTCAGGTAGTTGGGTGAACAGATGATATTGACCTTCTTACTAAACCTTTCATGAGAGGATATATCTCTGTATTTCCGATTGCCATGAGTTTAGACTTAGTATATTAGGTAAGTCTTACACATACCTGCAATACCAAAACATATGAGTAAAGATCTATAGCTATTGAATAACTGTTGGAATTTTAATCAAGGAGAATGGTATAAAATATTAAAGTTTATTTCTACTACCTAATATACTTATAATTCTATATAGAAGTATCCATTATATCTATGATATATTTTGAGTACATGGGCATATGTCTGGATATGTATTTTTGTTTAAAAATGACTATATGCCTATTCATATGACTGCTCTTTTAAGGATATGTACCTACATATGTATATCTGTGATTCCATGTGTCCATATGTCTATAATTTTTATGTGTATATGCATGAGTTTAACATACATAATCATATGTATGTATGCATATGTTAGTTGGTGTGCATATGTAGTATATATTACAATTTCCATTTGCTTTTTGTGGTTTTATTTCTGGCTTACATATTTTTACATAAATATAAGAGTGAATATCTGGATGTTCTAAATTGCACATGATGCTTTTAAAGTTACCTTACATTAACTTCTTACAAGCTTTCCCAGCATACTTAAGTGCTTTACCCATTAAGAAACCAAACCAATGCTGTACAAAATAAACGTGGTGTTTTAGTAACAACTGGGACCTTGATAATTTCCACAGTTATTCTGGTAACAAAGTCCTTTATTCAGATACTTAACTCTTTCAATGTGTCACATTAAGCACTAATTTAGACATTCTGCTCTCATGTAAAAAACATGACAGTCAGAAACATGGAGAGATTGTCTCATTTTGAAAATATGGTAAAATAGTTCAGAGCAAGCTATTCACGTGTATATTCAACCTGCAACCTCAGAAACATACAGAGAAATGAACCAAATACCCCTCTTAGCAGTTAAAGAAATTAATTTCAAAACCGCCATCAATTACTTTGCAAGCATGTGAGATTTCTGATCTGCTAGAACCTGGTGCCCAGAGACATTCAACATTGTACAAGTGACTATTCTGATTTAAGTTATCAATTTCGTGTATGGAGATAATGTGCAAAGTCTATTGATCATTTTTTTTATGCCAAGGGAAGAAGTGAGATTCTTTTCAGAAGAAATTTCAATTGTTCATTTTCTTCCAAGTGTCTTTGCAGAATGTCTTAATTACTTTAGTTCATTAATCATTTAAACATTCCAGACTCTCTGGTTTCATGAAGACTTGCCATTTAGGACAGACTTTTATCCCGTCTCTTAATCTCAGCACATTGTCCAGTTGTAGATCTCTGTATTTGCTCTCGTTTACTGCAGTTTCTCTGATGGTGGTTGAGGCACTGATCTACAGGCATAGCAGAATGTCATTAGGAGCCATCATTTTATTGCTACATTCCTTTAGCAGAACAAAAGTATTTGGTTTTCCCCTAGGCCTATGGCCATTTAGCCTCAGGATCTTAATCACCAGAGCATTTCAAAACTGGGTTCTTTCTCATGAAATGGGCCTTAAATTCCATCAGATATAGTTTGTTTAGTCCCATAATTTTTGCACCACTATTTCAGCAGCTTACAGACAGATGACCCTAATGGATCACAGAGTTTGTAGCTGGTCAGGGAGCTATATAGAACAGAAGATAGAAAGACTGTCAGAGGCAGAGGATAGCCATGCCCTCCAGACATAACAAGACTGGTGCACATGTGAATTCACAGAGACTGCAGCGACACACACAGAATCAGCCCAGATTCAAGTCAGACAGGGTGCTAGTAAGGGGAGAGGGATGTGGACATGACCTCTGATCTCTAACTAAGAAGCTCTCTCCAACTAACATCTATCTGTAAAGAAAACAATAGTTTTCTTTGATGGAGTCTCTCTAGGGTTATAAACCACACCCATGCCCAGCAATAGATAGCCAACACAAAATGAATTCTGTGGTGTTTGGGCAGACTTTGTGCCTCATATCATATTTTTGTTTTGTTTTCCTCCAAGACAGGAATTTATCTGTGTAGCCTTGCTATCCTGGAACTCATTCCATAGACCAGGCTGGTCTCAACCTCAGAGATCCAACTGCCTGTGCCTTTTCTTTGTTATTTGTTTTGTTTTTATTCAGATTTGTTTACTTGCCTGTTGGACTTACTTGTTTTCAAAAGTGAAAGATTAAGAAGCTGGTGAGGTACAGGAGTTTGATGTGGGATGGATCAAGGATGCATTGGAAGAGAGAATATTGTGATCAGAATACAGTGTATGAAAAACACCAATTTCAATAAAAGTGAATAAATAAAATAATCTTAGTCGAGGCTCTTATAAGAAGAACACAAATGTTATCATACTAAATATAATTTTTAGTTTCAAAGACATTCCTGCATCATCTATAATTGTCTAGGTTATGCAACCCAAATAAAATACGTGATAATATAATGGAGAATAAATTAGCATGTATCATATAGTAACTACATGCAAAAACAGCACAATTGATCCCTGACACACAGAATTATACACTGATTAAGTACATGATCATTAGTCCCTTAGTGAACAAATAAACTAACAAAATCCATTATTTAACTGAAGCAAATATCTAAAGTAATTAGAATGAAAAAGATATATTGTCAATTACTTAACAAATATTCTTGTAAATTGAAATAAATTACTAAATACACTTAGTAAAACTTCCTTTATTTGTAGACAATATCAATTCCATAAATGATCTTACCAATATTACTGTGGTTCACTGTTAATAACCATCACCTACAAGCCTTTTCCATCTTTTTTTTTGTTTCTACTATTGCTAAGGTATTATCATCTACTCTATTTGTGGTATATACTTATTGCCTTCAGTTTTGTCCCTGGAGAACAATGTTAAGATCTGTGTTTGCTTCTCTTATAATCACATCCTAAACTTCAGGTCATGTTAGACTCTGGACTCTACATGAACATTTAATCTGTCTCTACTTCCTTCATATCTGCTATTAGAATTCTAAAATCAGATCATTATATTTATGTATGAAGCACACATATCTGTATTATAGGTACTTCTAAATTTTTGGAAACGTGAAACACAGATCTCATTGAGTACTTAATGCCCCATGTGATACATGTGGGACCTCGAGCATGTGCACATGGCTCTGCAGGAGAATGAAAGTGAGTGAAAAAGTGGAGAAAGGCTAGAGACCTGAGCAATGATGGGAGCTCCCAAATGGCAAAAGGAAAGAGGCATGGGCGTTTCCAAATCAAAGTGGGAAAATAAAGAATAAAAATTATACGAAATGAAAGGAATGACCTGAGTATCTGGCAGGGGACCTAAGAAGAAACTGCAAATTGAAAATTGTTCATCAAGAAGAAATACTCTGAGGTAGGACTAAGGCATTGGATTGTACCCCGCTTGCTCCTCTCTCCAACATTATTCCATTCTATAGAAACAACCAAGGGCTTTCTATTCTGGCCAAGAACAATGGCAACAACAGCAGCAGCACCTTAGAAGTTTCATCTTTTCCACCTTTCAGCTCTAGAGCCATGCTTTACTTAGAGGAAAGCATACAGCCTATATCTCATGTCTCCCCAACAATCCACTGAAAAATCTCTCTTATTCAGCAAACACCACCATTTGGATCCCTATTCATATGCAGAAAATCAAGAATACATAAACCATGATCCCCAACTTGTTTCTAGACAACAGAAAACACAAGATAGTCAAGGTTTGTGTCTCTTCCATGAGCATTAGCACAGGACTAAGCAGTCGGTTGTCGCCACCAGTCCTGGTGTGATGGTACATGGATTCTAATCAAGGAGAAAAAGGTTTCTTAGAAGAGTTCCAGAACTCTACTGAGGGAATGAGATAAACTGAAAACTGAGAACATCTTGCCTAAAGAACAGGCAAAGGAGAGTGGTAGTCCCCAGATTAAAAATAAGGGACAAAGCAACTAAAAGTTGAATAAACTAGGGGAAAAGGAAACCAAGAAAGTATCTATAGATACAGTCAACTCTGGAAGTTGAAAAGACCATGTGCCACACATGCTAGGGTACAGTCACTTGGAACCACAAAGAAAAGAACATGTGCAGATTCAAAAGCTCTTTTCCAGTGATAACCAAGCCAATGAACAGAGGGTGGACGCCTCATTGGTAGAAGTTCCACTTCTGGCTCATGTTAGCCAAGCAATGTGAACTAGATGTTGTGATGTGGGAAATTCTTAGAAATCTAGGCTTAAAGTGAAAGTCACCACCGTCCCTGTCATAAAAGACTGATTGTACACAGATCATCAGAGCTTCCAAAGGGCTTTCCTTTTGTTTCCTTTTGTTTCTTGGTTTCCTTTTGTAGGAAGTGGAGGAGAGTATGTGAATTTACTGAACTGTAATGATGGCTACCAAGCTAGTCTTGCATTATCTCCTAAGGGGTTAAATAATCTACCTGATAATAGGCTACACTAGCTTTTGGGTTGGAAGTGCTTTATAGGGATAAGAAGATAATTCTTACATAGACAGTGGGAAAATGGAGTCCAAGAATAAAAGATCAAGTACGAATATTACATGTGTGCTGCAGAATGGATCACAAAGAATTCACACACAAAATTGATTTGCCCAAGTATCCTAAAAAACATACCACCTGTTTTCAAGCATGTAATAGCAGATTTATATCAAGTCACTGCTAGTTATCCAGTTGCTTCTAGTTGCATGTTAGTGTAACAATAGTTAACTACATATCAACTAGTAGTATATTGTTAAGACCAAAGTAGCACACAAATCATTCTGTCTTAAAAAGATTTGTAAAGACATTTCAAGTGACTTGAACAGAAAAAAATAGAACCCTACAGGTCACATTACTAAGAATTTCAGATGATATAATAATATATCTACCATGACTTCATTTTATAAGAGTAATTATATATGTAGATGACATTTTCTTGCTTTCATATAGATTAGATTATAATAAATTAAGAATGTCCAGTCCTAATCTACCTATGTATGCTATATGCACATGTCCACACATAGAGACATACACCCACTGATACCGACATTATTTATTTTAAAAAAGATGATTAGTTGAAAAATCTAAAAACCTGACTGTTCCTCTCATAAACTGCCAGTCACCAAGGACATTGGTGTTTTAAAAATTGTACTTATTTAGAGATGAAAATAAATTTAAGAAACTTACTATAATCTACTCCCTCATGCTGAGATAACCACCTTGACCAAATTAAACATAGTTCATAGTCTACAGCTGACAGGAGTCTGGGTAGGAACACGAAGGCAAGAACTGAAGCAGAGGCCAAGAAATAAAGCTGTTTAGTAGCTTGCTCAGCTTGCTTCATTTACAGACTAGGGCCACCGGTGCAGGAATCCACAGTGGACTGGGCCATCTCATAATAATCACTAGTCAAAAACAACAGCAACAACAAGCACAGCCAACAAATCAAAGGTTGGGAGACATGGCCACAGGGTCATTTCAAGGAAGGCAATTCCTCAATTCACATTCCTTCTTCGGAGATAATCCTAGTTTATGTCAAGTTGAAAAACAAACAAAAATACTACTATGCATAACAATTTATATAATGGATTCTAAATAAAATCTGGTAAAAAAAAAAAAAGACCTCTAGTTCACATTTTGGCATCTATCTAACCAGGAATGGTCCTAATATCATACCAGGGAGCCTGTTTGGAGATCAGGTGAAAGTTTTGGGGGGTTAGTTCCTTCACCCATGCTTCTTCTCTTTATATTTTAGATGTTATATTAGGCTTTTTTTTTGCTATTCTATTTTATTCCAAAACAATGTATAAAAATAGCAAGTTGACAGCTTCTAGAAAGTCCCCGTTTGTTTCCCCCAGTCCCTGAATATAAGTATGAAAGTGTTATGTATTTTTTGTTTGTATTAAAATTTTACCTCAATACCATTTTAAGTGTTCTGATATATATTAGAAAGTAAATTCATTTAAAATAAAAGACCTGAAAATTCTCCATCTAGGGTTAAATTCTTACAAGACAGATGTTCCTTTATTGTAAGGTTATTTTAGACATGTTTTAAAAGTAATATCTGTGTGTCTCATTTAAAAATACAGAATTGGACTGCAAAAATGGGATTTGTCACCATGCAAAGAATTCAGGTTCAATTTCTAACATCCTGATGCCATGTATGCAATACACATACATGTATGCATGCAAAACACTCATAAATATAAAATAAAATAAATATTTTAAAGCAACTTTTTGAATTGTAGCTTTGCTCTGAAATAGAGGTAACAAATAACTGTAGAGAATTCATTCCAGGAAATTTATCTCTTTAGGTCAGAGGAGTAAGGCATATTGCTTTAAACCACAAGAATATTTTTTACATTTACTCCTTGGGCTGAAACCTGTCCCTCTCCTTTTGTTTGTCTTTTTATTTTGCAGTAGGAGGAATAGAACCCAATGTTCATTCCTCTTAACCAAATGTCCAAACTAAACTGCACCCCATACTGACTTAGATCATCTATAATCCTTAGAGAGCAAATATCCATCATTTAGAACACACGAGCATCACACACTACTTAACACCAGGCACAGTCCATGTCAGGATCACTTCTTTAGTACCATTAACATCCTTATACAGACTGAAATCACAGGTATACAAGTATATAATGACCACAGGTATATAGTGACCACATGTATACAGTGATCACAAGTATATAATAACCATGGATATATAATGATCACAGGTGTGTATAATGACCATAGGTATATAGTGACCAGAGATATATAAATGATCACAGGTATATCTATATATCTATATCTATATCTCTATCTCTATATCTATATCTATATCTATATCTATATCTATATCTATATCTATATCTATATCTATATCTATATCTATATCTATATCTATCTATCTATACCATAGGTATATATTATAGATTGGCTGTCAGCATCTTTATTTACCAATTAAAAATAACTTGGGAGCAAAGTCACATACCATCACTTGTGTCTACGTGCAGACTCTCTCAACTCTGGTCTCTGGAGCAACCAGGTCTTAGGATCCTGCACTTAGCATGTATAGTACATAGCAACAGACCAAACCTCAACAGGTATATAATGGTCAGACTTATATAATGACCACATGAATATAATGATCATGGGTATTTAATGATCATGAGTGTATAATGGTCACAGGTATATAATGACCTTAGATATATAATGATCACAGGTGTATAATGGCCACAGGTATATAATGAGAACAGATATATAATAACCACAGGTATACAATGATCACAGATATATAATGATCACAGGTACATAGTGACCTCAGGTACATAATGAACAAGATCTTACCTAAAAATTTATATATATATATTCTCATAGATCACTTCAGCTTTAGTTAATATTAGCCAAAAAATTCAATTATCATTTAGAAAGCTAATTTAACTCATGATTTAACTGTAAGCCATACGTGTTACATTTAACTTGTCTGAGACTAATGACAAATTACAGCTTTTAAAGTACGAAGTTCTTGCCGCGTAAATCTTAGAAAAGACAGCACAGGAAGATTTTTTTTTCTTCTGCCTCACTTTTGATAGCTGCACCAAACTCCATGTTGTGCTTCCCTGTTAAGAGGGAAGAGTTCTCGCTATCAGTTTGGGTATTTACAGTTTCCACGAATACAACGAACACTGGAATTTGGAGAAAATATTTGTACAGCTTAACAAATATAGAAAGAGTAGTAATAAGTAGCAGAGAAGGAATCTACAAGGAGAAATATAAAACTTGACTTCATGACTGAGAAAGATTGCTTTTCGGTATGTGACACATTGAAAATGTGTGAAATGGTACTGTCTGAACAAGAAGTAGGAGGACTGAGTCTTTTACCAAGTTCTTTACTACTTTGGCAGTATGAGCATCTATACAAGAAAAGTTAATGGCAGAGAAATTTATTTATGCTAAGGCTGGCTGACTTCAGAACTTTACCCACTGCACACATTTCCTACTTACGTTATTGTGATCACTCTGGTGTGCTCTCCTTCATCCCTGCCTTATGTTTGACGTCATTCATGCCTACTCACAAACTTTATGTTATGTTTCATTTTAAGCTTAGTTTTATTGTATAACTCAGTATTCACAAAATGTTATGGGATAGACATAAACTAAAATGGTTCTTTTATGGAGAAGTAGATTTATATAATTATATTAAACAATGATGGTATTTTTAAAGAGAGGAATACCTGGGATTTTTTAGTAGTTAAAGCTATTGAGTTACTAAGTTGCTGTACCTAATCATGAATCTCCACATGCTGTACTATACTAAAGTTTTGGTAAGTTTTCTTTAGGTAAATTACACCAATTATTAAACTTTAAAGTCCTAATGATTATATAAGTTGGTTTTCTGTTGTTTACTATTTACAACTTGTATATGTGTATATAGATTTTTCATCTTCTTACATAAAACTGTAAGAAAGAACACATATAATAAAGGAATGATAGGTATAAAGACAGGACTCCCCAGTCATGTGTTAATATAAACTATGAATATTGGTAAATATTCAGACAGGAAATAGAAGATAGAAAATCCAATGAAAATGAAATATTAAAATAAAAAGGGGAAACAAATTATTGTGTAATTTTTTTAAGTCTAAAGAACACTGCTCAATACATTTGGATTAGTAACTAAATATACACAAAGGATACAAATTTAGTCTTTGCCAAAGACAATATTCAAGGGAAAATTAGAAGAATTTTAAAAAATAAACCATACTAGTATTTATTATAATTCTCTAATATAATGAAAATATCCATCCAAAATTTCTGAATATTTTGATTTTCTAAGCTACATACAAGAAAGTCTCCAGAGAACTTGTGCAAAGGAGAGGCCATGAATTTAGTTAGCTTCATTGCACGATCTGGTTTGATTTTCAGCGAAACAGAGGCAGATGGAGAGATGCGAAAATCTTCCAGTAACTGAAGGTAACAGAACAAAAAGCCCCTCTCTCTTATTATGGATAGTACGTTCTTGCATGTGAAACTTATTTGCATACTTAATAAAAAATTTATTTAACTCACACCTAAAAACAAATTTATATAGAACACACACATGCGCGCATTCATATGATACTTTGGTATTGTAGGTATGTCGATACTATGTAGAGCGATCATATATTTAAGGAGACATTTAACGGCTGTCTTTGAAACATTTATAATTTGTTTAAGGGGAAGCACTAATAGCCATTTCACACAGGTTATTAGAAACCATCCGTTTTACTCTTGTCATCTTGTCACGCACCAGAACTTCCTGCCCTGTCAGTTACTTCCTGTCAGTTACTTCCTGCCAGTTACTTCCTGTCAGTTACTTCCTGTTTGTTGAATACTCTCCCATCACTCTTACTTCCTGATCTCCAGTTTCTAACCTCCATGGCATTGCCTACTTCTAAGGACAATGTATAGGTTGGGTCACACCACATTTGTCTCTCTGTAGCTGGCTTGTTTTTGCTCATGTCTCTAGTAACAACTCATGTTGCTATAAACACCAAGATGCAAGCATTAACTAACAGGCCCTCTGAGTCCCCCAAGCAACCCATCTCAAAGCTGCTGTAAGCAGAGATACACTGAGAATAGCAACACTACTTTCCAATTTCTGTTTCCCCACAACATACCTCCAAAAGTGGTCAGATCATATATTAGGGCTTTTTTTTGTTATGTTTCCAATATTCTTTATATTATTGTCCATAATGGCCATACTGATCTGCATCCCCATCAACAGTGTGCAAGTGTCCCTCCTTTTCCTAGCATCTGGTCCAGTACTAGTTATATTTGGTTTTCATATTTCATATTTAACTTATGTGTCATTTCTCTGAGATGAAATTATATCCCCCGTCTTCCCTAGTCGCTTCCCCCGATGATTACTGTTGTTGAGCATTTGTCTTGTCTCAGACCTTTTGAATTTTTATCTGCCTTCTTTTGAAATGTACCTATTTAGGTCTATTTTCAACCAAAATATATAATTATTGAGACAGTCTATTTTTCATTTCCAAAGCTTTTAGAATAAATTCATTTGGTAAACAGCTTGTCTCAGTTACTGTTGAAGTACTATGAAAAATAAATCATTACCAAGGCAACGTATAGGAAAAAAAAACTCACTGAGTCTGGGGCTTGCTTATGGTTTCAGAGGGTTAGTCTCTTGTAATCATGGTAGAGAGTATGGCATCTTAACTCAAATATTTCTTATGTGCCAAATAAGTCTTTGGTAAACACTTTCCGTTCAAGTCACAGTAATGTTTATCTTCTGCTTTTCATTTTAGCTTAGGTCTTTTTTGAAAGATTGAGACTTCACTGAAGCAAAAGAAAGACAGTGAGCAATACGTGAAAATTATTTTCATATTTACAACGCAATATGAGATGTATTTACTGTAGAACAAGTTAAATAGCAAGGCTTGGTGGAACAAAGTGGCAATGTATTGTGAAGTGTCCTTGGATCTATGTGATTAAAGCTAATAACCACCCCTCCTCAATTTTACATAATGCAGGATGATAATTTTGTTTGGAAAGATATAGGCGATAGGAAAAAGAGGCAGAAATAATTTCCACTCCAGCAACCTGCAGAGGAACCACACAGCTAAACTTCAGAGCAGCAAACCCAGGCTTGAAGAACTGACATTCAAAAGTGCAGTAATAGGATGTTTAAATATGTTAGCCCTGTGCTATCCCTTCATATTCTTTATAAGCACTACATAATGTTTGGCTCCTGTGGGTCTGTCTAAGACAGTGGCTTTTATAGGTACGGGTCATAAATACTGTCCCACTGGTCTATGCTTTACTGAGGTTGAGGGTAATTGTGTGAAGCTTAAAAATATATTGGTAGCATGACCCCGTGCCCCTGTGAGTGCAACATGAAGAGAAAATCATGAGCATAGAAAGTTTCTGTTTTATTTGAGGGTCACATAGGACAGAAAGGGACAACATTGAGCCCTTTGGCATGCACAATGATCTAAAAACTACTTTATAGAGCTCACATTGACTGGGGGAAGGAAGGAAGTCATACTTCTGCTTCTTTTGAAAAGCTGATTAGTACATGTGAAATTTCTTCTCTTTTCATTTAGCCTGCGATATCTTGTAACTAAAAGGTGAGCCGTAAGTTAATGAAGTAGGCTCAGAGCCTCTTGGATTTCCCAAGTGTCTCAATCACATAGTCATTATTTTCAAATGGAAGTTAAGTAGTACTGGCAACCTGAAAAAAGCCACTGTGATAGTGAAAAAAGAAAGGAAAAATGGAAAATACATCCTCACCACCTCTTTCTGCAGTGAGCATGTCTACTGCGGCCTACAGCCACAGATCCAGGTCTCCTAAGTCTCACTCTGGGGCAGTCAACTATATGCTTCCCCTTTGAGGTCATCAGTTATAATCTCAACAGTATTGATAAGTGAATCTTTGAACAATTTTCTTGAAAGCTTAGTCAACTCAATACATTTAAATATCCTAAAAACACTCTACTGTTCTATCAGAAGAAAATGGCTGCAGCTCAAACAGTGATTTGAACAGTTCAGTGTTTACTGAGAGCCTTCATTTCCAGCTACTGACTGACTGTCCTTATGAAGATCCATTACACATGTTAGGGCATCTTTCAATCACCCTCCTGGGATGAATCTATAGCAGCTTAGAGAGCCACAAAAATGGGGAAAAAATCAAATCAACATGATCCCGAGCCATCCAAACGTAAAGAAAAATGATCTATAAGATGAAAGGCTCTATCTGTAAAAATAAATAACATTTTCCTCCCCTCTATCTCCATACATGTATATATGTCAATGTATGTGTATGTATGTATGTATGTATGTATGTACATATGTACGTGTGTGTGTATGTTTGCACATACACATATTATGGATGATAACTAATGCAACCCTTACCTTCCTGTAATGAAACACGAGAAGGCTGATTTTCTATCGTGAATACTTGTCATTAGAGCAGTAACTCCTTGCACTGGGTTTTCCCTCACGAGGGAATTCTACTCAGTGATGACTGAAAGGTACTACTGATGAAGGGGAAAGGCAGAATGGAATAATCTACTGCAGGAAGAAAGGCAGAGGCAACTGCTACTATATATAAATAATCTGTCATACAAAATTATATATATATATATATATATATATATATATATAATTAAAAACTGCTGAGTCTATTTTGTTGTTTGTGTGCATATGGTCTATCTTCCATGGTACCAGAAAATAGTATGCCAAATGCCAAGAGAGAGGAAATCATTAACAGTCTTACCCAACATCTGTGACACCTATGAATCAGAGCAATGACCAGCATAGCGAAACAGTTCTAAATGTGCAAGAAATGGCACTCACATGTTGGTGGTAAACCAGTTGTCTAATTGAATGTAAGGCCCTGTCTGGTAGTAGGAACCCAGCTCACTCCCTGGTAAAGTGAGCTGCCAAAGTTCAGGATTTCCGTATCACTAAGTAGTGATGCAGTGTTGTTTTTGCCAGTGTGCCAACTTTATGTAGTCAGTATGTGGTGCCAAAATGTAAATTTCTAGTAGTATAACATCAACTGGCTTTAAAATGCATGCTTACTAGTAAGAAGAAAAATCGTGTATAAATTTTTCATTACAGACTTAAAGTGCATGGTAAGCTTTTCTGTTCCCAATTTGATTTCTTTCTATGGATGTATCTCATCTAAACACACGCGCACTCACATTCAGACTTCCTGTTAACTTTACATGCTTGCTTTTGTAAATATTAAAAATGAGACTTGCGTACACTGTTCTACCTTTTTCAAAAATACCAAAGGAAGGACAAAAGGATGGGTTTTGTAACAGTAAATGATTTTATTGAAGTTTAATAGTTTTTTCCCACAACTTTGATTTTCCTTGATAAATGTTCGTGGGCTGACTTAGCAGCATTGCAAGGAGATCTGATGAGATGTGTTATAAAAGACAGGTAGTTTTTTGTAAACATGCTTTTTAAGTAAAGAAATCCTAATTCCATGCATTAAATACAAGTAATATTTCTCCCAAGTAAGGCACACTTATGCTTTCCACAAAAAAGTCAAAGAAAAAAATCATAGATTATAATAAAAATTAGTGAATGTACCATATATTCATTATGTAATACCTAAACAGTAGTGTGTAGATTATTGGACTGAGTCTATCTTTCCAAGTGCTCTACATTGTAAACAATTAGTAAAGTAAAAAGAAGAAATCAGAATATTAAGCAAGTCTCTTGAACATACTGGGGACATTTCTTACAAAGGTCCGGAGACTTGGGCAGAACATTTAGTTTTAAGCACAAATCTTTGTTCCAACAAGAATACTAAAGGGCATAGCAAAAAGAGTAAATGACAGTCTAACAATGTGGTTTGAAAAGGTCTTCATAATTTATCTTCTCCTGGTCATAAGTAACAGCTTTTCCATTTCTATGTATGTGGTTATTGTTATTATTTTGTTTTGCTTTTGATAGTCTAACTATGTAACCCCAGTGGGCTGGGACTCAATATGTAGACCAGGTTGGCCTAGACTTTCAGTGATCCTGCTGCCTCTGCTTATTTAGTACTGAATTATTTAGGTGTTGCTTATGCCTATGTTGCTCAAGATAGTAGCCTATTCAAATTAAATAGGCAGTGAAAATAATTAACTGGAAAGTTTATTGAAGGGACTTTAATGACACAGACTTGAAAACCACCCTTCCCATTTTATGTATCTGATTCTGCTACTGAAACTTGTTTCTTCCATTGGAGGAGCTGCCTTGATTACAGTCTGCAATACTGGCCACCAGATTGAACCTGAGAAGTCCCAGGATCTCAAACTCAGATATCTAACCAATTCTCAAACAGCTAGGATTAGTTTGCCTAATCCTTCTTCCATATCCATAACAATGGCTAGGAACATAGTTTTGATGCTAAATTCGTGATTTTTCAATTTGTATATGTGATAATCTCTAGGATGACTTGTACTAGTAAACTGAGCAGAGGAATATCATACATAAATCAGAGTATTAAAGTTAATAACACATATAAAGCACGTGAGAAGAATATAGGTGCTATTAAGAGGGACCCATAGATTTAAAAGCCACAGGCTCTCTATAGTGCTGGTTCTGGTCTAATGTATGAATGACGGCCTGCAAATTTGAAAACTCCAGGAGCATACTGGGTCTATGTTAGCATATCTCTATACAACGATTGAGATATTGTGATCTGAATGCCTTTCACTTCTCTAATGAGTGCATAAAAGCGACTTCACTAAGGAAAGTGAACCAGATAATGACAGTCCTCCACAGAAGCTATTTAAAACAAATTAAATGTTCATGATAGGTTAAATATATTAAATGAACACACACACATAAACATGATTGTGTTGCTTGTGTATGAACTTTATCTTCAGGAAAAATGAGGAGAAAACAAATAGTTTAAGTGCATTTATTTACTGAGACAGCTAAGAACAGAAGGATGGTTCCTTCTGGAGAGGCTAGCTTCTTCTACTCTGCAAGGTCTAGGTTTTGCAATGTCTAAGTGATCTCTCTTTGAAATGTCACCTTGATGCCCAGGTTCCATATCATGTTTGAGCTCTAATAACTAAGCCCCACATTCCCAAATATTATTTTATTTGTTTTTATTATTTCTTTCCTATTAATCATTTTATTCATTTATATTTCAAATTATATTCCCCCCTCCCAGTTACCCCTCCTCAACACCCCACATTCCATCCCCTTTGCCCCCCTCCCCTTTACCCCTATGAGGAAGCTCCTCCACTCACTCACCCACTATTGCATCACCCCTCTAGCATTTTCCTACGGTGGGGCATCAAGCCTCTCTCCCTTCCCAATGATGTCAGATAAGGCTATCCTCTGTACATATGTATTTAGAATCCTGGCTCCCTCCATGTGTACTCTTTGGCTGGTGGATTAGTCCCTGGGATCTCTGGGTGGTCCAGTTAGTTGATATTGTTCTTCTTATGGGGTTACAATCCCCTTCAGCTCTTTCAGTCCTTCCCCTAGCTCTTCCATTGGGATCCCCAGGTTCACTCTGATGGTTGGCTCTTAACATATTAAAGATAGGTAGATAGATAGATAGATAGATAGATAGATAGATAGATAGATAGATAGACAGATGATAAATGACAAGCACTCCTAATTTCTTATGCAAACATAGCTTCACCAAATGGAATTA
This sequence comes from Grammomys surdaster, assembly GCF_004785775.1. Taxonomy (NCBI): domain Eukaryota; kingdom Metazoa; phylum Chordata; class Mammalia; order Rodentia; family Muridae; genus Grammomys; species Grammomys surdaster. The sequence goes on from NW_021620397.1 coordinate 153,535, forward strand.
GAATGCTCCAAGCAGAGTATTCTCTCATTGTATTGCTTGATTCTGATATCTGGTGACATCTTTGTGATGATTAGCTTTCTGTCTCTGAATTAACTCATGTTTACACATTTACATCCCACTCCAAGTTTAAATCAGTTCTTAAAACTTGAGGGATCATTCTTGCTCCTTGCTCCTCTCTTGCTCCCTTGCTCTTCCCTTCCCCCTTCTCTTTCCACGTGCTCATGGACAACCTCTACTCCTCCACTTCTCCTTCTTCTTCTTCTCCTTCTCCTTCTCCTTCTCCTCCTTCTCCTTTTCCTTCTCCTTCTCCTCCTTCTTCTCCTTCTCCTTCTTCTCTTTCTCTCTCTCCCTCTGCCTTTCTCTGCTTTTACTACCCTCTTAACTCCCCTCCCCATGCCCTGTATAGCCTCTATTCTATACTTAAATAAATAAATAAAATTTGAGGGATCAAACCACAATGGGTCATAGTTTCTTACCTTGACATAAAGATCTCTAGAATCAACTGACTTTTTTTCTTTTTCCTTCTTTCTTTTTTATTTTTATTTTTTAAAGTGTTTACTCCCTCACAAAAAAACCTTTTTTTCATTAATGCTACAATGGCCCTCTATGTATAAAGCGAAAATCAGTTCTATAGAGGGTTATGTAGGAGAGATAATGTGGATTTTGTATTCATTTTAAAGGGAAGCATTATTGATTCAAGGGAAAACATACTTGAGAAAAGGAAAAGGTTTCTCTGAGATACTACTGTCTACTGTCAATACCTGTTCACCTTCATCAAAAGGAAATCTCAGCTTTCATTACAGTAAAACAGTAATATTGCAATTGTCCCTGTGCCATCTGTGTATTTCTCAGACTCCTTTGAAGTCACAAAAGGGTCATGAGATTCCTTTCCTTTTTGGAGAATGTTCTATAAACAATAATATATGGCCTTTAGATTGATGCTGTTAGGAAAGGTATGTTTCGGCAAGTCTGCCATTCTATATTAATAACCCAGAACTCATATATCTAGGTAGAAACTTCACCAAATTTGGTACTATGGACCTGGAACAAAGGCCTAGAACAAAGGAGAAATGTATTTATAACAACAAACTAATCATAATGGAATAACAGGTTTAGTATGCTCAGCTACTACTATTTTGAGTTGAAAACAATTGTACTTAAAAAATTATGAAAGATTAAACATTTTTAATAACATTTTCTTCCTTCTTCATTGTTCATCATGTTAATCTGTGAAAGAAATTGAACATTAAAATAAGTTCTCTTACTATATTTACATGTTTAACAGATATCACATGTCAAATAATCAATCAAATTATTAAAATATTTTTCAGTGTCACTAACTCACAGACAGTCACAGAAGCCAAGATGTAGTGATATTTAATATGTTAAGAATACACTTTCAGGGGTCACATTAATAGTAAGTTAATACTTTTTTAACAACTGTTGATTAGTTATTTAACCTCATTAAGCAAATATTATTTTAATATGATTTTAATGAGAAAAGATTTTGTATATGATGACAATGTTCATTTTGACATCTTATACCAAGGGACCTATAAACCATAGAAAAGTAACATAAAACTTTCATCACATAATTATTTCAAATAGCTTAAGTAATTTGCTCAACTCTTATAAAAATGTTTCTGATGTTATTAAAGAATAGTATGCATTCTCTATAATTAATCAGACTATGAAATAGAATTCTGCTGCCCTTTGCTTATACTTAAATATCTACTTTGGGGGTAGTTTTGACAGGGTTTCTAGTATATTCCTGGCTGTCTTGAACATACTCTGTAACCAGGCTGGCCTCAAACTCAAAGATCCAAATGCCTCTGACTCCTGAGTGCTGGGATTAAAGGTATGCATACCACTACCTGGCTAGATAATTCTAGCTCAAGTTATACTTGAGGAAAGAGCAGAAGAACCAGAGCAAATAAGATATGTTAGCTTAAAACATAAAGCTAGATACACTGAACCTGACAGTAGAGAATGTGGGGAATAGCCTTGAACTCATTGGCACAGGCGATGACTTCCAGAACAGAATACTGATAGCATAGCATTAAGATCAACAATTAACAAGTGGGATCTCATGAAACTGAAAAGCTTCTGTAAGACAAAGAGTAATGTCATTAGAACAAAACGGCATTCTACAGAATGGGAAAAGATTTTTAACAACTCCACAACTGATAGAGGATGAATATCCAAAATATATTAAGAACTCAAGAAACTAGATATCACAAAATCAAATAACCCAATTAAAAAATAGGTACAAATCTAAATAGTGAGTTCTCAATAAAGCAAACTCAAATATATGCAAAATAATTAAAATAAAATGATAAATATCCTTAGCTATTAGGGAAATGTGACCCAACACCTCTTTAATATTTCATCTTACATCTGTCAGAATGGCTAAGATCAATAACACATGTGACAGGCCATGCTAGCAAAGATATAGAATAAAGGGAACACTCCTCCATTCCACATGGGAGTGCAAACTTGTATAGTTGCTATGAGAATCAATATATTAGTTCCTCAGAACATTGGGAATGCCTCCACCTCAAGATTCAGTTATACCACTCTCATACACATACTCCAAAGAATGGTTCTACCACAAAGAAAGTTGTTCACCCATGTTCATTGCTGCTCTATTCATAATAGTCAGAAACTGGAAAGAACCTAGATGTCCCTCAACAAAATATTGGATAAAGAGAATGTGGTATATTTACGCAATGGAGTATTACTCAGCTGTTAAAATCAATGGCATCATGAAAGTTTCAGACAAATGATGGACCTGGAAAAAAATCATCCTGAGTGAGGTAATCAAGACCCAGAAAGATAAATATGGTATAGATTCACTTACATGTAGATATTAGCCATTAAACAAATGATAACCAAAACAAAATCCATAGACCCCCAAGAGGTTAGATATAGAGGATAGAGGGAGTGAATAAAAGGAACATACAGCTCTACCTGGGAGGGAAGAACAGAATAGGATTTACAGCTAGACTGGGACAGGTGGGGTGGAATGATGGCATCAGTGAGGAGTGAGAGGGGGATAAGTGTTGAGGGAGGGAATATGGGGGAAACAGCTGGAAATGATGGGCATTTGGGGAGTAATATGAAAACCTGGTGCAATGGAAACTTCTGAAAATACATGAAGGCAATCACAAGGAGGCCTTCAAATAATCAAGGAGACAAATTCTCAACAGGCCAGAAAATAGCTAAGAAAAGAGGTTGGTTGCTGTTCACATATTGACTGTAAGACTTCATTGCTAAAAACAACACCTACATAATTCATTGAATATGGGGAGGTCCAACTGGTTCCTATGTGGAAATTTCACATCCATGTTCTAGTGTCTTTGGAAGAGGAAAAAATTCTTCGGGCTACACACATATACACATGAACATACATACACACATCACCATCATCATATTATACACATATGTATGTATATGTGTGGATAGATGGATAGATGGATAGACAGTCAGATAGAGAGATAGAGGGATAGAGAGATAGAGGGGTATGTGTGTGTGTGTGTGTGTGTGTGTGTGTGTGTGTGTGTCTGCCTCCTCTTCCTTGGGGTTTATTGAGCTCTTATACAAGTGATTTGAAGATACAACCCATTTAGGGCTGTGCCTTCCAACACCTCTCCCTCTGTGTAATATTTGGCTGTGGGGTCTCTATTTGTTCTATCTACTGCAGGAGGAAACTTTTCTGAAATAGCTGATTAAGCCACAGATCTATGAGTATATCAGAATATTATTATAAATCATTTTGTTACTACTTTGTTTTTTAGGACCAGTAGTTTTACCCTGGGTCTCTGGGTTATCTTGTCTTTCACGTTCGATCACTGAAGTAGTGTCATGTATGGGTTCCATCTCATAGAGTGGGCCATAAGTCACATCATAGGTTGGTTGGTTACTCCTATCAGCTTTGTGCCACCATTGCCTTAACATAGTTTGTAGGCAGGACAGCACTGTGAATTAAAAGTTTTGTGGCTGTCTCAGAAAAGGTACCTCCTGGAGCAGATAGAACAAATAGAGACCCATGGCCACACATTACACAGAGGAAGGGCTGCTGGAAGACACAGCCTTAAATGGAATGTTTCCATCAAGTCCCTCATATCATTGCCAAGGAAACCCTGAAGAGGAAGCAGAAGAGTGTAAGAGCCAGAGCAGATGAAGGACACAATTAGAATACAGCCCTTTAAGTCAAATGAGCAAAGCTCATAAGAATTCACAGAGACTGAAGCAGGAAGCATGGTGTCAGCATAGGTCTACAACGAGTCCTCTGAGTATATACCATAGCTTTCAGTTTAGTATTTTTATGGGACTCCTGAGTGTCTGGATGAGAGAGTCTCTGACTCTTGTGCCTTCTCTTGGGCTCTTTCTCTCCTGTAAGGTTGCCTTGCTCAACTTGGATGTGATGGTTTTTATTTTATCTTGTTATATTTTGTTATGTCTTGTTCTTTTATCTTAGAAAGCTGTTTTTTCTAATGAGAGACAGAAAGGGAGTGAATCCTGAGGGAAGGGCAAGTGGAGAGGAACTTGGAGGAGCAGAAGGAGGAGGAAACTATAATCAGGATATATTGTATAAATAAAGAATGTAGCTTTAACAAAAACAGAGGAAAAAGATAATCTGAGCTTAAGTAAAACTCATACATTTGTGTTGCAGGTATGATTGAATAACTCAGCTATTGGCAGCCTCAGTTTGCCTAACAATGCAATCTTCATATAACATATTGTAATAACTACAACACTTTGAACAATGACCAGAGGACATTATTAATAATTTGGCAAGGGAAACAGAAGGAACCCAGGATCATCGTGATAATGAGAAATTTATAGCCTCTCAGTCATTATGCTATTAAAATGCCCTAGTAAAGTGAATGTAACAAACCTTCCTTGAAATGAAAATATTGAGATATAGGATTTATAAGAAGTAATGTGGTAACACATGGCTTTCAGCCTCTCAAAGACTTTTATCAGAGTATCTGAGACACCGAGAATAAATTGAAGTCCCTACTTCTGACTCATTATTCCAGGCACTGAGCATGTTAGCATTTGAATTATTTGAATTCCAGGAATAATCTCTAGGCTTCAGAGAATCAGCTCTTAATATATCGCCCCATTTCTGTGCAACAAAAGTCAGTGGATTCTCAGGGTTGTGAAGGTTTGTAGACTGATTCCTGGAGTAGGCTTAGGAGCTCATATAAAGAGGGGTTTCATTAATTTAATTTCATTAAAGGTGATGCCATATTAGTTTTCAGATTATCTCAATACAACCAACATTGACTCATTAGGTAAATATCCTTTTCTCAAAAGCCTAGCAACTTAAGTTTGACCCCCATTAAACAAGGGGTGTCAGGAATGCATGCTGTGGCTTACATCTGTAATTCCAGCATTCATGTGGGTTAGCCAATCTGGAGTGTACACCACAGCTTTGACCTTTGACAGCATGGAAGTTGTGCTCTGAATAACACACACACACACACACACACAAATATATACAGTAAACACATATATGTGGGACTGTGTAAGGGTATTCTGGTTCATGGTTGGGCATGTGCCTAGAACCCCGAGACTTTACATGAGAACCAGCAGGAGTTCAGAGCGCCCCAAGAACCCAGGGTCCCGAAAAGCAGTCTAGTCTCCATAGAAATACATTGTTCAGTCACATAGGCCATTACAGCCCCTCCCAAAGTGCATAGGTAGAAGGTGTGACTATAGGTCTCAGGCCCTAGGAATTTACATACTAATGAAGGCCAGAGGGTGGAGAAAATTAAGCATGCCTCCCCAGATCCTCCCCCAATCCTCCCCCTTTCTCCCTCCCTATTTAACTTGAGACTGGCCTGAGTTTTACAGGGGTATGCCCAGATCCATCCACCGTCCACCATGACAATAAACCCCCTCCTGGCTGCTGGAACGTTAGACCTTCCTCCTGCATATGAAACCCACCACACCATGGAAACCCCCCGGGACCTCCACCGCAGTGGTCTATATTTTTCCCCACACATATACAAGTATATCCTAGTTGAGACACTATTCATTACTTACTACTTTCTGTCTAAGAATTCCTACATATAGGAGTATGGCAAAGTGCAATATTTGCAATAGTCTGAAGGGGCAGTGGAGTTTTTTTTAATCATCTTATTTTTATTTACTTTACATGATTCTGTAAGAATAGAGTTAAAATTCACATAGTTGCAATATTGCTTCATTTTACTTTGATTCAAGGATTTTCTTGTCAGTTACCCAATCTCTGGCCCATAGTCTCATGACAGTCAGGCCTTTATACATTCTTGTAGTGGGTGCACATAATTTGGGGAAGTAACATGGTGAAGTGAATGGGCAGGGGGAACTTTGTCAGGATCCATGATGGTTGTTGGCATTTCTAAATGAAGAGGTGAAAGCACAAAGCCATCACTCAAGTATCTTTGGATCCAGACATTGTGTGGAGAATACTAGAGAATTTATGGAAATCATTTCTATAAATTTGGCAATATATAGACTCAAAAATATCTGAGAAGACTTAAAGACCCTACCTCAAGGTGCTCTGAAACAAAATATTCTGTTTTTATTGGAAAAACAAATTTGTGCCAAAACAGCAAACAAGCAAACAAATAAACAAAACCCATTAGGAAATAAGAAAGTCATCTGTAGAGTTTCTATCATCAGTCTTAAATTTAATTTTTAAGGTAAATACTGCCAAATACATAAACCAGAAAGGTATTGATCAATCAAAAACAAAAACAAACCAGCAAATTTTTCCTTGATAAAGGTGAGTTAGTGGAATTTCTCAAAGAATCTAGTGCCTTAAAATAGCCCAAACTAAAAGATATCCCATTAATGATCAAGACTATCGTGGGCTTCAGCAAACTCATAAAGACACATAGGATGTGACCCTAAGCTCCCTGTTCAGTCAACCTCTATCTTCTTTTTCATCACTCCATCATGTGTGTGTGTGTGTCTGTGTGTCTGTATCAGTGTTTATGTGAGTGTCCATATGTGTTTGTGTATGTGTGTTTATTCATGTACATGTGTTGCAGAATACCCAAGGTGTTTGTGACTGGACATAGCCTTGTACAACCACAAGTGTTAGACTGATGATCAGTGAAACAGTAGCAGCCATGGCTGGCTATCTCAGGTTTTTTGTAGCTAGACTGATGTACTTTCCCTTTCTCACCAGCTAGACTGGAGCTTTGCTGGCAGGTCTGAGGCCGTTTATGCAGCTAAGACCCTCATGATGTCAGGGATAATGATATCTGTGGGTAGAGGAAATGCTATCATGTTCATGAACAGAGCTGAAACTGTGGCTACTATCTTCTGATGAAGCTTTAGATGACGCTTTAGTGGCATCAAGATTGCATTTGGCCCTGAAAATTTGAGACCCATGTGGACAACAGGGGCTCTATCACAGCTGAACTGCATCTCTGTTAGACTTTATGTAATTGACTAGTTCTACTTTGAGCTTTTACCTCTGTAGTAATGGGGACAGGTCTGGCAGCTATTAAGTAGCAGACCTGATTGATTCTGGAAACTTTGGTCATTAAAAGGAAAAGGAGGAGAGTTTGTAACAAATAGAATTAATGGTCTTTCTTAAGCAGACATTAGGTTACAGATCATAATGACAGATAAATAGCTTCAGGAAAGATTCTCCTTAGTATCTTCATTGGTAGAATCACTTACGAATATTATGTGGTGATATAAAGTATGATAAAAAGAAAACTTGCTGAATGATAGGTGCCTGGATATTTCCAGGCATGTAGCTTTCTTTAGTCCTCACGGGGGTTATGCCTTTTAGTGACATACCTACCATTGAGATATCCCTGTATGTGTACCTGAGGCCTCACATAGTCTTATAAGAAACCACAATTTATTCTCTGGTTCACTAAGCTGGCTTAAGTGGAACTATAACTTTGGCTTCTTGTCAGTGCCTTCTCTGCGATGAGGAGATATTTGTTTAGTTTGCCCCAGCAAAAATCACATGACACAATTAGTGTCTAGCCAGGTACTAAAAGAACCAAAGATGAGTTGATACTTAAGCATTAGAGGGTATGTGTGGATCAATCACTTGATAACTGGTAAATATTTGCACCTTAATGCAATTTCCTGATTTTTCTTGTTACTTGAAATTGCCTGTGATGGTTTGAATTAAAATGAATAGTCCCTCAGGGAGTGGCACTCTTAGTAGGTGTGGCCTTGTAGGAGAATTTATGTCACTCTGGGTGAGCTTTGAGGTTTCAGAAGCTCAATCCAGAACCAAATATCACTATCCGTTCCTGCTGCCTACATATCTGAATGTAGAACTCTCAGTTACCAAATTTCTTGAGCATCATGTCTCCCTGCATGCCACCACATGCTTCCCACCATGATGACAATGGACTAAACCTCCTATTGTAAGGTAGCCCCAATTAAACATTCTCATTAATGAGTTGCCATGGTCACGGTGTCTCCTCTGAGCAATAGAAACGCCAACTAAGACATTGCCCAAGTGTTGAATTAATAATCAGCCTATTGACATTTTTAGTCATTTACTGTATTCATTGAATTTTGTTGGGGTGATTAAACATCATGACCAAAATGTAATTGTAGAATTATTTATTTGGCCTAGAGTTCCAGAGATAAAATTCACAATGGCAGCAAGCACCTTGAGTAGCAAGATGAGCAAGTTGAGCATATGTTCAACTGAGAACAATAAACAGGGAGGCTAACTGGAAGTGGTAGCACAGCTATGAATTCTCAGGGTCTATTTCTGTGACGTACTTTCTCGAGTAAGCCTCTATAACTTTCCCATAAAGCAACATCAATTAGAAACCAAACATCCATACACCTGAGCCTATGGCAGCCATTTCTCATGCAAGTCATCAGACTCCTAAGAGTATATTTATTGTGTCTTTATACGTATATGCTCAAGGCATTACATTGAAAAGATCACAGATTTCAGAATTCAAAAAGTTCATTCATTGAACTCTTAGGTATTGAAGTCTTGGCAATTACAAACTCTATTCTAGATAATTTCCTACATTGCCACCAATCTCTTTAGCTCAGAAATTCAATATCATAATTATTCTCTGAGAAATAACTTTTTAAATCATAGTCAAGCCGGGCATTGGTGGCGCACGCCTTTAATCCCATTACTTGGGAGGCAGAGGCAGGCAGATTTCTGAGTTCGAGGCCAGCCTGGTCTACAGAGTGAGTTCCAGGACAGCCAGGGCTACACAGAGAAACCCTGTCTCTAAAAACCAAAAAAAAAAAAAAACCCAAAAAACAAATAAATCATAGTCAAAAAATAAAATATTTGACTGCCATTATAAATACTATAAATAAAATAATGTCTTTATAATATCATTTGATATTTGATGATGATATAATATCATCTTAGATTAAATATTCACATTGCTTTTTAGTGAGTTGTCTCATTTTTATAACCATATTTTCCCCTTAGAAAAGTCTTACTAATAAGTCATTTGTGATAACATTTTTTTAAAAAAATAATATTTTTATACTTTTATAGTAATTGATGCTGTTCTGGAATTTTTTGTACTAGTTTTTGTTTACTATTTATTGAAAAACGTTAGCAGTGAAGATAGTACAGTTAGCTAAACATGTTTTATTCTGTCCAGTAGGAAATTTAAATTTTTAGTAAATAGTGACATCATAAGGTGGTTGAATTTACAAACTCATTAGTATATTTTAAGATTTCCATCAAAGAACAAATCCAGCATATTAAAGAAATTACTTATTACTGCATATTTTAATGTTAGTGATAAAGGATTTCGAACAAGTAGGCAACAGATATATCAGTTAACTATATATGGTACAGGTAATACAGAGTTTTATCATAAGTGCTTGCAATAGATCTTGTACTCAAATATTTTATGTTATATTGAACATAACATTTATATAATAATAATTTAACAATTATAATTATATTAACATAATAATTTAACATTTTATGTTAAATTATTTTATGTTATATTTCTTTACTGAGAAACTAAATTTAACTTTACAGTTACGAAAGTACATGACATAATGCATGTAATATGGTAATAGATTTCACGATGACTCGATCCACACAGATGCCTCTCAGTCTTCACTTTCAGTGTATTCACCAAAATGTAATTGCATAGTTGAAGCAGTGTACCTGCGGATGGTGTGTTAATTAGGCAGCCACATTCTGCTTGTCATTGCTTGTTTCACTTCACGGAACTGCAGAAATTGCTACTTTTGAGCTTGATAATTTACTATTTGTTTATATGATTTTTTATTTTTTTCCCAACAGAGCCTCATTCCAGTATTACAAATCACTGTTATCTATTTTCTCTGTATTACATCACTTTTCAAACTTAACTTGAACAAAGAATGTATTTCTTATTACCTCCGTATTTTGTTTTAGTTGAGCCAGATTTACTTACTTGAAGAAAATGGGAACATTGTCAGAAATGCCAATACTAGATCAGCATATTTGCATTTATTTTAGTTAAGGTTGGTCTATCACATTATATAAAATATACAACAGTTTATTCTCTGAGTATAGAAGAATGTTCAGGAATAAATAACTTTGCAAGTTTAAAATTTTACTTACATTTTATATGGTTTAAACTTAAATTATTTTTATTTACAGTAATATGTAAATCATGGTTATATAAGTGAATGCTGTTTAGACATATATAAATTAAGAGCCTTCATAATTATTATTGAAAATGTACTGACAGCCTTAACTTAGAAAAGTCATGGTGAGTTTTTATTTATCATTTTCCATTGTTGGATAAATCTACTGGAAAGCCTTTTGTTTGCTTTCAAACTCAGGAATAATTTTTTTCTCATAGACCCACAAGCCATGACTTTGATAGTCTAATTAGGAAGACAGTCCACCATCTCTCAGTTTCTTTGTAGGCAAGAGTTAACATTCCTGAGCAATGATCTCTGTCACAAAGAGATTATGTATATGTATATGTATGTTTATGTGTATGTATATCTGTGTATATATATGATGTGTACACACACACATATACATATACATATACATATACATATACATATACATATACATATACATATACATATACATACATCCTCTTTATTTATCCAATGTGCTTACAAAGATGGTTGTCCTAACTCTTGGCTACTTCATGAATGAGGTACATAGAGTGAGCTAGGTTGTTTTTATGCCAACTTGACACAATCTAGAATCATCTGAAAAGAAGAAACTCAAACTGAGAAATTTTCTCCACTAGATCAGACTTCTGGCAAATCTGTAAGGTATTTTTTTAATTAGTGATTGATGTCAGAGGGTTCAATCCCTTGATGGTGGTATCACCACCCTGGGTTATGGGTTCTATAATAAAGTGACTAGGCAATCCATAAGGAGCAAGCCAGTAAGAAGACCTCCTCCATTGCCTCTGCATCAGTTCCTATTCATAGATTCCTGCCTTATACTCATCTTCTGACCTCCTTGGATGATGAACTGTGATATGGAAGCATAAGCAAAATAAACCCCTTCCTCCCCAAGCTGATTCTGGTCATGGTGTGTCATCACACCAATAACACTGTAATAAAAGTCAAAACAATTCTACTGAAATGATAATAAGCATTCATAATTAATAAATATTAGGAAATGTTTAATATACCTGATAATATTGAAGGTTGAAAATCTACATACTAGAATAGATATAGAATTGACTATATACCTATTTTCTACTGATTGAAACATTTCTTTTAAGTAAAAGAAGAGACAAAAAATCATTAAAAACCACATGAAATTTACAAGACATCAGAACATCAGAAGTCTGCTACAAAATGGACCAATTCCCTCCCCAGGGATATGTAAAGAATAAACAGTTACTGGGAGGAGCCTATTTTACGTTAACTGTATTATGTATATACATATGTCAAGGAGCTTTGATGGGTAATCATTCACACTGGAGTGTACTTACAGTGACATGCTTACCTTTGATTCAACTCCTCATATACATTCCTGTAAGCAACTAAACAAAAAAGTTTTTTTTTTGCCGTTAGTAAGTTCCCAGTCTGGCACAAATAAATGTTTATTTATATTGTCTCAAGGAAAGTCACTTAACACAGTTGTGTTTCAAGAAAAGAATAATAAAGCCGAAGAAAATTGAGGAAGAAAAAATATCACATGGTTCCTTCATTATATGTTAAGACTTCCAACAAAGACTGATCTAGCTAGGGTTGGATTGATCATCAAAGGAGATGATGTTCATACAGTTGACTTTCCACAACTGATATAGATGGTGTAACTACTTCTGTATATTATCCCAGAGTGACTGTCTTCCTCTGTGTATGGTAAGGTGCTATGTCTTCTTGATAAATGTTGTCTACCATATGAGTGTGTGTATGCATTCCAAATAGCTGTTGGACTAGATGCTATTTTCAGTTCCCATGTGTAGCACATATAGGATAGGATCCTGTGATATTATGAGCAATAAAACCTGCAACAGAAGCTCAACCATATTTCCCAGAAATAACTTGCTTATATGAAGAGAAGAACTACAAAGAGAAAAGGACACACAGATGCTATCTTTTATGGTAACTTCTGATTTGGCAGGAAAATAAGGAGAAAAACAGATGATGATATGGAGGTGTTGGCTTGATGTTTCCTACATTTGAAAGGATGTGTGACAATGAGAGTGCAAAGATTTGGGCTAAGGAGTGTTTCCAGAGATTCAAACATTTGAGAAAGATGGGAAGAATCAGATAGAGGAGGAAAGCTAGTAAAATAGGTAGAAGATTTTCCTCAGACACATCCATTGATCCAAAGAATAAAAATTTGTGATTCAGCATGCAAGCCTACAAGGAGTAGGCAGAAGTAAAGTCCCAGTATAGGAAGCCATGATAATCAGCAAACACTGCCCATCAGAAACTCTTAAATCATGAAAGACTTCATAAAGAGATTAAAAAGAGAGCTACATTTTAAGTTTTCTTTTGAATTTATGCATATGGGACATGAAGATGGAAGGTATCAGTGTAAGGCTGTGAGAAGAAAGATCTTGAATTATTCAATTACCCCTTCTGTGACAAAAGCTGCAAAATTTAGTGTAAAAATGGGTAAATTTTATCCAGATGGAATGATTTATGTGAGTCATTGGAAATATGTGTGTATTTGCATCTGGGTCTTCATAAATATTAGGGAATGAGCCACAATGGAGGAAGGAGAGAAATTAATGATGAAAATGGGCAGGAGAAAGGCAGAATCTAAAGCCCAGCTTACTAGAACTTATAGGACTGTGTTTACAGAGGATGAAGATGACTAAGCCAGGAGCTTGAAACTGACACCGGTGTTTAGACATTGCTGTTTGCTATTGGGAGGCCTGAGCTGTAATATGGTAGATCTGAATATTAATCAGATTGTTAAAGTGCTTCAACTATAAAGAGAGGATATGAAAAGGGAAGAGCAGATAAAGAGAATGCCACAGATCATTCCAAACAAACAGCTAGAATTTTGTAGAGCTCATGTTAATAGGCAGGAAAAAATGACAGAATGCAAAATTCATAATTTCTGTGCTTCTAAAAGGCCTTAAAAGCTAAGTAATAGTTTACAAAATGGGCTAAATGGGGATAAATGGCAATTCTGTGTCAATAAAATAGTGATCTCCTCTATATTCATCAAGGTTATCAAGAGAAACAGAACTAGTAGAATGAACCTATCTATATCACACACATACACACACACACACACACACACATCTCTATCATCTATCTATCTATCTACCTATCTATCTATCTATCTATCTATCTGTCTATCTATCCATATATCCATATCTATATCAAAACAAGATTTATCATTGTATTATAGGCTGTGGTCCAAATATTCCTAATGATAGCTATCTCCCCACAGAAAATTCAAGAGTACAGTAGTTGTTCAGTCTCCAAGGCTGGATCTATCTATTGGTCTTCAATATACAGTGGAATCCAAAAAATGTAGACGATAATACCAGCAAAAAGAATAAGCTTGCCAGCAAGAGCAAGGGCAAACAGGCTGAGAGCAAAAGTTTCTTCCATGTTCTTTATATAGTCTCATGCAAAGCTATGTCCCAGTTGTAAGGTATGTCTTTGCACCTCAAATTATCCAATCAAAAACATTCTCACAGGTGTGCCCAGCAGCTTGTACTTAAGTTAATTCCAGATCTAGTCAAGTTGACAACCATGCATAGCCATTACATTCTTAGAGTATGTTGTGTATGTTTTTCTACTGTCCAGGAATACTTGGAGAAATTCTGTTTTCTTGATTGATGAGCATACCTGTCAAGTTGTCTACTAAATTTGAGTTTAAACCTGAAGATTACTGGTGCTGTTGATTTCAGACACAGAAGGAAAAATTGTTTTTGCCTAATTGGTATTGAATACTGTGGAATTCATAAATAGTTTACACACTAAGAATATATAACTATTGCTGTGATACAGTGGTCCAAGTCTTAACCATAAGTAGAAGAAAATATAATCAGAAATCATGTTACTTCTCCAAGGCTAAATGGACAATTAGAATATAAGAACCAGAGGACAAAGGGGTGACTGTTGTGTAGCAATGTCTTTTAAGTTGAAATATTCCCTTCTGGAGGGTGGAACAATATTTGTCAACACTGGAAGTTAGATGAACTCAGGAGAAATCTACAGGATTTGTGTGGCAACTTACTGAGGGTACAGAATGGTAAATTATTGCTGGTGAAGAAGCTGCCTGAGATTGTGTGTATGACTACAGAGAGGCCACTTTCATGACTCATCACCCCTAGTATGGACTGATGTCCAGAGAAGCAGCTCTTTTGGGTCACTCATATTTCTACACATAAACCTCAGTCATGTTGCTTTAAGCAACCCTTTACTCATGTTCTAGAATTAAATAAACCCATTGCTTTACCAAGCTATGAAGAGGTTGTTTCTTTTGTCTGTTTTAGTGTCTTATGTTGGGCTAAAAGGAAAGCAAATTCTTCATGTGTCCCCAAGAAAGTCAGATACAAAAACATCATAACATTATTGTGTTCTATTAAATTGGTTACATTGAAATATATGTTTTATGACTAGATATAATCTTCTTAGTGTGTATAAATTTAAAAGTCTGCTTCCGATGAAACATAGGCATCGTGATGCTCCTTAAAGCTTTTAAGAGCTATAAATTTGAATAAATTTCAGATTATTGACTAACAACACTGAAGATAATATCTATAGATGGCAGACGTTAAATTTTTACCTGGGAACATAGAATTTAACTGATAATGATAGTATCAAAGAGTAAACTTTAATAATTCTCGTGTCATTGGATGCATGAAGAGAATGGATAAATAAAATGTCTTTATGATGTACCTTTTGGGTCCCATCAACCTGAAATTTTAGACTCAACTAGGCTATTCCCAAGATATTTTTCATCATCTTCAAACTTTTCCCATGAATCATTAACCAAAGTATAGAAGGCTATCTTGAAAATTAATTCAATTTAAAATGCCAATTCAAAATTGGAATCTAGCTGTGACCAAGGGCTAGAATCAATGTTACCTCAGCTGAGTTTCTATTAGGAAATGAGAAATATTTAAATAAATATATGTGTCTTTACCTCGGGCAACTCATATTTTCCAATGAAATATTTGATATTAATGTATTGAAATAATTAGCTTTAATTTTCTCCAAAGAACTAAAAGAATTAAAAGAACTTTGGCATGATACCTGAAAGATCTCATCCAGGCTATGATGTCTTACAGTCAAATATCCTAAAATAAGTTTCTAGCATTCTCAAATTTCAATTTACATAATTAATAATGAGCATACAGTTCATAAATCTATATGCTGTTGAGTGTTTCAGAATAAAATAGACAACAAAATCGATGTGTTTTGTGAATCATAATGTTTGTATAACCCTGCCACAATAATTTCATTTATATTTTTATATCACTTTGGTTCCTCATGAAGAAACAGCTCAGCAACAGAAAACCAATCAGGAGTATTTTACTTAAGAGATTTCTAGAATTAGTTGTACAAGTTTGTACTCCCACCAGCAATGCAGCAGTGTTCCCTGACTCAACAACCTCGCCTTCATGTGCTATCCTTTGAATGTTTTTATCTTAGCAATTCTGATGGGTATAAGGTGGAATCTCAGAGTTGTTTTTATTTGCATTTCTCTGATGACTAATGACATTGAACACTTCTTTAAGTTAGGTGCTTCTAGACCATCTGAGATTTCCTCTGTTGAGAGTTCTCTATTTTGCTCTGTACCTCATTTTCTGATTCTGTTATTTGGATAGTTGGTATCTAACTTCTTGAGTATATATTTTGGATATTAACCCTATGTCAAATATAGGGTTGGTGAAGAAATTTTCCAAATTTGTAAGTTGCCATTTTGTCCTAATGACTGTTCCTTTTGACTTGCAGAAGCTTTTTAGTTTCATGAAGTCCCATTTATCAATTGTTGATCTTAATACCCGAGTCATTAGTGACCTGTTCATAAATTTGTCTCCTGAATCAACAAGTTCAAGGATGTTCCTCAATTTCATTTCTATTAGACATAGTGTACCTGATTTTATATTGATGTCTTTGATCCATTTGGACTTGAGTTTTGTGCAGGGTCATGAATAAAGATCTATTTGAGCTCTTCTACATGCCAGCATTCAGTTAAACTAGCACCATTAGTTGAAGATGCTCACCCTTTTCCATTGTATGTTTTGGCTTCTCTGGAAGTCAATTTGGTGGTTTCTCAGAAGATTGGTAATAGTTCTACCTCAAGATTCAGCTCTGCCACTTCTGGGCATATGCCTAAAAGATGCTGCATCATTCCACAAGGGCACTTGCTCAACTATGTTCATAGCAGCTTTCTTCATAATAGCTAGAAACTGTAACCAACCTAGATGTCTCTCAACTGAAGAATGGATAAAGAAAATGTGGTATATGTACACAAAGTAATACTACTCAGCCATTAAAAATAAGGACATTATATTTTTCAGACAAATGAATGGGACTAGAAAATATCCTGAGTGAGACAACATAGATCCAAAAGGACATGTGTGGTTTTTAATCCCTTATAAGTGAATATTAGAAATAAAGTACAGAAAATCCATGCTAGGATCAACAGTCCAAAATGAGTCAAATAACAAGGAGAGTCCAGGGGAGGATGGTTGAATCTTTCTTAGGAGGGGAAACAAAATAATTGTCAGAGGTTGAAGGAAGGAGGGAATCAGGTAGAATAGAAATGTGGAGAGAGAGGGGGTGGGGTAGAGGGAGATCATATGTATGGGAAGAGCAGGGGAGAGAAAAGGGAGATTGGCGGGGGGTGTGGGGGGGGTACGTAAATCTCTATGACATGCCAGAGAACTGGGATGGGGAAAGGCCCCACAGAGGGTCTATGGGGGCAACTCCAGCTGAGACACCTAGCAGTAGGGAATATGGATCCTGAAGTGACCATTTCTGGCAACCAGGCAGGATTCCCAGTAGAGAGATAAGAACAGTAACTGACCCATAAAATCTTACACACAAAATGTGTCCTGCCTATAAAATGTGACAGATATAGAGCAGAGACTGAGAGAATGGCCAATCAATGACTGCCCCAAATTAAGACCCATTCCAAGAGCAAGAACCATTATTAATGATATTCTGTTATGCTTTCAGACAAGAACCTAGCATAGCTGTCCTCTGAGAGATTCCATCAGCAGCCAATGGAAAGAGATGCAGATACACCCAAACATTATATGGAGCTCAAGGAGTCTTTCAGATGAGTTAGGAGAAAAATTAAAGAACCCTATAAGGACAGGGACTCCATAGGAAGACCAACAGAGTCAACTAACCTGGATCCTTGAAAGTTTCCAGAGATTGAATCACAAAACAAAGAGTTAGCTCAAAATGGACCTTGGGCCCCCTGCACATATGTAGTGAATGGGCAGCTTGGTCTTCATGCAGATCCCCAGCTGGAGCAGGAGCTGTCTCTAAGCCTTTTGTCTGCCTGTGGATCTCCTTGTCTGGTCTCAGTGAGAGAGGATGCACCTAATCCTACAGTGACTTGACATGTGTGGAGGGGGAACAAAAGAGAACTGGAAGGTGTAATGGGGGAAGTGCTTACATAAAGGGGTACTGAGATGAGAGGAAGGGCTGATATTGGGTTGTAAAATAAATGCATAAATAATTTTTTTAAAGAAGAGATAGATTGTACATGGATTCATGGACTTAGGACAAGTTTTTCCTCTTCCCTTGTAATTGCTCTGATATCAGTCAATGTTTTCAAATGTTGTCATTGTTCCTGGTGAAGATGCTCATGGTTGTAGCTTAGAAATCCAAAAACAAAGATTGAAAACAAGAACACCCTGTGTGTGGAAACACTGGACCATGTGTTCCTTGTGCTCACACCCTAGGCATTAGTTTAATAGACTCGAAGCCTGGTTTCAATTGACTTTTTTCTATAGTGTGATACCGCCAACAAACACTTGAACACAGAATGCTTACAGAACTACATGCTATAGAGCTTAAACTACAGTAGGAGCACTCAGATTCACGCTATGATATAGACAGTCTGCTTTCCAGACCTTGAGAAATGTGTATTTTATTTTTGTACTCTTAGGGTCTTTTTAAAAACAGAAACTATAACAGTATTCTCAACCTTTTCTCCATTCTAACTTGTAATTAAGTCATTGTTAAATTAATGATAGAATAAAATGCTTGAAAAATGAGTTACATATAAGGTTCTTCTTTAGTTAATAGCATCTCTGGACAATGAAACATAAGATCTGGTGGATGAACAAGATATCTGAGCCAACTTCCCTATTCTAGCCCAAAGTCATTTTCATGTCTGAAGCCTATTTCCTTGTTCTAGCCTAAGATTTAGATTCCTGCCTGAAATTACTTCTTTGTTCTAGCCTAATATCAGATTCCTGCCTGAAGCCTACTTTCTTGTCCTTGGCCCATGTCAGATTCTTGCCAAGCAGCTCCAAAACCCTCTGCTTCTTCCCCTTTTTTATTTCATAAACAATACCTGATAAACTCTTAGAAACAGTGATCATGGGAGTGTTCCCGTAATTTTGTTTATTGCCTTGCTTGTTCTTTGACTATTTGTGTTTATTGTCTTGCTTGTTCCTTGACTATTTGCATCTATTGTATTGCTAGTTCCTCAACCTAGAATTGACCTTAATACTTGCATGTAATTAAAATAGTGTAAAAGCAAAAAGGAGGAGGGGGATGGGATAGGGGAGTTTTAGGGAGGGGAAAGGGGATGGCATCTGAAATGTAAATAAATAAAATATCCAATAAAAATTAATGAGGCCTGGAAGGGCAGGCAGAAATGTTGTTTTTCTTCAAGTTCAGATATAGTAAATCTATCTATCCATGATTAAATAAATTCTATCAGTTTTTGAACTGAATTCTATCAGTTCAAATCAAATGCAGGAAAGTCCTATTCATCCAAGTATGCTTTAGTGTCCCCTTTGTTCTGTAAGTAATGCTGATACATGTTCGTTTATTATGGCACCTACACAAAGTCTAATCATACTGTCTGCTTTAACCTTTTTAGAGCATCATTAAGAAGACAGTTTAGATAATAACAGTGTAACGTTCCTCTAATCCTGACACTTACATCTAAAAGTGATGATAGAAGACAGGAACTGGTCAGAGTTGACTAGTTGAACCTGCCAGCAACAAAGGCAACTTGAAATCGTTATCAAAGTTGAGTCCTAATTTATATCATTTGAATGTTGCTCTATTCCATTTCATTTCCTAAGAACAGTTTATAGCTTTTCAATTATATGCAAAGGAAATTGTTTTCTTCCATGCTAATAGAAGGCATTGATGGAAATAATCAAGATTAGGAATCAAATTCAATATGTTTCTGGAATTACACAATTTATTCATTTCTCCATAGTTATACCACATTAATAAAGATTTAATTTTTTTAATTATTCATCTTCTATATATTTCATTATATAGATTTCATTATGTTTTGGATTTTGTTTTGCTTTTGATCCCTTTGAGCTGGAAAGATAGTTCGGTGGTTAGGAACAGTTGCTGCTCTCACAATTATATGTAACTCCAGGTCTAGAGGATCTAAATCTCTCCTATTCCTGCTTTTGGCACAAGAACGCCATACGGTACACGTATACTTATTTACACATAAAAAATAAATTGAAAAGAAAGCCCCTTGTCAAATATAGAAAAAGGGCTCAGCAGTCAACCCTACACAAGGAACTGCTGGCAACTCAGTTTAGAATGGGAGAAGTGATCTTCCTCTCAGGAAGGAAATGGGCAGCCCTGAAAATATGTATACAAGTAATTATATAGAAACTGAGCAGATTATAATTAGGAAAAGATATGAATAAGTAAATGCATCGATGCCTGTAACAACAATAAATAAAAAATGGAGGCCATGAATTTGAAACGGCATGAGGAGGGATACATGGGAGAGTTTGAAAGGAGAAAGGGGAAGGGGAAGTGAGCTCATTAAAATCTCAAAAATGAAGTGCAGAAGACTTGCATGATGTTCCCAGCATCCAGATCCAAGTTCCCCATCACCTGTAAATCCAATTCAGGAGAAAGTGACTCTTTTCTTGTCTTTCCTAGGCTTCTGCATACACAAGTGCACATAAATTCAAGCAGGCACATACACGTAGTCACAAATAAAAGCTAATAAATCTTTTAAAAAGAGATTTCTTTTTTGCAAAAAAAAATCTCTTTTTAAATATGCTTCAAACTCTTTCAACTCTGAGATGAATGTTTTATGAAGCAGAAGACAATAAGACACAGAGAAGGAAAAGACAGGCTGATTTGAATGCAGAGAAAAATGTTTTTGTTGTTGTTACTCATAATTTAGAAATTCTCAGTGATAAAGTTCATTACCTGATTCCTTGACTAAAAAAAAAAGAAAACCATATTTAAAATTACAATCTTCACATGAAAAGATTTCAAATGCCAGAATATCAGGAAGCCCGTTGTGAAGAGTCTTTCCTAAAAACGGCTGCATAAACCAAAGAGAAAGAGGGTATCGATGGCCATGGTGATGCGGAAGAAGTCAGCCTTATGGGGGGGGGAGGGACACCTCTAAAAAAGAATTGATGGCTGCTGAGAGAAGACTAAAGAGCCTCTCTCAGCCATGGAACCTTCTGGGTTGTCCATTGTGGAGTGGTCAGCCCTGAAACTCTACACAAATAACAAAAATCCTCTCTCCCTCTCCCTCTCCCCTCCCCCTCCCCCTACCCCGTCCCCCTCTCCCTCCCCCTCCCCCTCCCCCTCCCCCTCTCCCTCTCTCTCTCTGTACGACAGTAAATAAAAGGAGGCTGTTTGAAAGTGATGGTGTATAGGAGAGACTTGAAGGGTATCAAGGAGGGACTCAAGGAGGGACTAAGTGATGTAATCCTATTTTGATTAAAAACATTTTAAAAAGGAAAAATGTAAAGAAAGAAAAAAGAAAAAATCCCTTAAAAGAAATGTCGTGAATTTGAGAGAAAGCAAGGAAGTGTATGGGATGAATTGGAAGCAAGAAAGATAAAAGAAAAAAAAAAAGAAAGAGGTTGATGTATTTATAACAATTTTTTAAAAATATTTTTAAAAGATTGATGCACACCATATCATTTTTGCTTTCCATGTTTGGAAAGATCTGATATTATGATTGTGATTAAAAGAACTGATCGTAAACTGATGATGGAAGGAATTTCTGACTCAGATAGATATCTTTATATAAACTCGGTTCTTTTTATTTTTAAGCATTTTTCATCAAAATACAATTTCGTCATCTCTCCTGTACCCTGTTCTCGACTCCCATCATGCCCTCCTTTGTTCCCTCTCAAATTCATGGCCTCTGTTTCTTCAACTGTTGTTGAAATAGGTGTGTGTATTTCTAAATATATTAATATAACACGCACAATCTATGTAGTGTTACTTCTATGTGTACGATTCCAGAACATACCACTTGGTATTGAATAACCAAATTGGAGGCTCTTCCTTGGGAAAAGTATTTCTACCACTCTCAGTATTGCTAGATTGCCTGTAGTTCTCTGTCTAAAATTGAGGCCTCATAAGATTCTCCCTCTCCATAATTACATTGCCTACAAATGTCAACATTGTTCAAGGTTTCTTTATGTAGTCATGAGGGTGATGTGACATGGATGTGCCTTCTTGGAGCTTGACTCTCAAACCCAACATTCCACTCCTTTTATTTATAATCTTTCTGTCCCTTCTTCTCTTGTGACCCCTGAATCTTAAGGGAGAAAGTAGTTTTACAGATGTATCAATCAGCTCTCTTATTTAAATAGAAATCATTAATTTGTGATACTATTATTTGAGTAAAAGAACAGGCAAGGTGGTAAAGGAAACAACTGAGACTTACTAACACACCCTTACTGAAATTAAAAAAAGAAATCTCAATGAGGGGAGGAATATGATCAAAAATATATTTAAAACTGAAATGCTTTAAATAATGAAAATGTAATATTAAATAAAAATCTCAGTGATGTGTTTCATCAAGAGAAAAGTTAACTTTTGAAACAGAAATAATTTGTAAATTATTTGAAGTCAACTAATTAACTATTATCATTACAAAATACATACACTTACGTAAGTTGTAAATAATAAAAACTAAATTGCTTTTAAGCACAAGTAAAATTTTCACTGAATAAAACAAGTTAAGGTTTCTCAGGAAGAGAATAGAGATTCTGAATAACTATGTTGTATTATGTCATTTTAATGTTCTAAGGTGATAAAGTATTTAATGATAATATATTGATTCAGGTATTAGGATATACATTAGACATTTAGAAAATGTCAAAATAATAGGAAAAGAGAATAGAACCAAAGGAAATTATGCTGTGTTAGCCCCCCAAAATACTATGATTAATAAATCAATATAAATGTTACTAGACAAATGTATATAATTAACAAGCTAAATATTTAAACTCATACAGACATTGGCTTATTAACTGATATTGAGCATGACCTTGATACCAATGTACATTGGATTTCACTTCTTCAAATCACAGATCTATGAAATATACGCTGAGCATAGGTTTCATAAGCACAAAGTCCTCACAATTCAACTACGTCATAAATACTACCTCAAGCAACTGTAATTATTTTAAAACTTCAATCTTTAGCCCCTGAATACTTGCCCAGTAGCTGAAAATTAACATTATAGCAAGTTTCTTTCATTTACAGTGAAATTAATTTAAAATTAATTCCATATTTAGCCAATGAGGTGAAAAAATTCTAATAATTATTTGGAACTTATAGGTTTCCAACTAATGCCATTAATGACTTAAATCAAGAAAAATGAGATGGAAAAAGTTTATTTATACTACCTTATTAAAAATTGATTATTTCTACTGAGTTAGCTCTTATCCCCATTTTAAAGATAAGGAAGTTGGAACTTAAAAGTGTAAAATACTCTGTCAAGGGCATTAATAAGACAATTTCAGAAATGTAATATGAAACCACTTGACCACAGAAAATGAAATATCCAAGATATTATGGTGAGGACCTTGTTATTCTTCCAAAATACTGGCAGTTATAGTCTATATTCCTCAAAGAAGATTCACCATTAAAAACCACATCTGTGGCTAGGGAGGATGGTTCAGAGGATAACAGCTCTTGGTGTGCAACCATGAGATCCTGAGATTAAATCACTGGCACCCATAGAAAAAATCAGGTATGTTGCTTTTCACCTATAGCCCCAGAGCTAGGAAAAAAACAGGGATGCTGAGAGGTCACTGGGGATTCCTGGCTACCAGAGTAATTTTCCCATCAACAATATCAAGTAACCGGACCACCAGAGCTCCCAAGGACTAAACCATCAACCAAACAATACACATGGATGGAGCCATAGTTCCAGTTACATATGCAGTAGAGGACAGCCTTACCTGGCATCACTGGTGGGGGAGGTGCTTGGTCCTGAGGAGGCTTGATGCCCCAGAGAAGGGGGATGTTAGGGGGTGAAGCAGGAGAGGGTAGGTGGGTGGGGGAACATTCTCTTAGAGGCAAAGGGGAGAGGGATGAAGTGGGGGTTTGCAGAGGGGAGACCAGGAAGGGGACAACATTTGAAATGTAAATAAATAAAATAACCAAACCAAAACAACAACAACAAAAAGATATAAGAAACAGACTGATAGAACAGGACATATGATGTTTCTTCTGGTGGTCTCTGCAGGGATGTGCACAGATGTATTTCTTTTACACACAGGTGACCACATACCATACACATACATTACACAAATAAATGTATAAATAAAAAACACGAAATCCTGGGCTCATAATGCGAAATAGGTTTTTTTTTAAAGAATTTTAATACGAAGATTCTAATTGTGTTTATAACACAGTCATAGAGCTTGAAAGGAGGCCAACTAGAGAAGGCCATGTGATCCCAGCTTAAGCAAAGCTAATGCAGGGACTGTAATGCTTTGCAGATTTCAAAATGTTCTCCATGTCCATGAAAAACTAAGCGTCTATGTGCATTAAATCCTTTTTTTTTGGTTTTCCCTGAAAGTGAATACATTTGCTTCCTGAGATGCACACACAAAAAGTATAAAAGCCTTAACTTTCAGATGTTTTACATGAATTGGAAAAATTATGAATATATTTTTCAGAAAATGAAACACTGAGTTGATGGTGGTCATTAAATGTTGTCCCCAAATGAGGCTTTCATAGCCTTGGAACATCTCTCAGATGGCTGTGCTGCCTTGTCATGTCCCTCTGCCAGGAGGTAGCAGAGAGGTATGACTGTTCCCTCGCACCGCCTGTTTTAACCCACACAACAGTGTATTAGGTCTTTATATATCCAGATGACTAAGTTCAGGGTTATCTATCTCAACATTCACCACAAAAATGTATTGGCTTGTTCCAACACTTTATTCAGAAAAAAATCAAAAAAAGAGAATTTAATGAAAGGTATCCATAGGCACTCTATCTTCATCTTATAGTTAACATCTTGCTTACTGCAAGGCTCGCCATGTTTCTATGCTTTCTGCTTATGTTACGGTTTGCTTTATCTGGCCTTTGCCCTTGTTTTTTTAATTTTTAATTTTAGTAAAACTTCATCCTGTGTACTCTGCAATGCACTTATACAAAGTTGCTTAATTTTTTCTTTCAGATGAAATTTAGATGTGATACAGAGCACAAACTTTTATCTGTCAGTATCAATCTTTTTATTAGAATTTTTAATTTATAGAAAATATGGATTATTCTGTAATTCATATCATCCTGAACATGTCTCTACATATTTATCCAAGCCTATTGGTCATGATATTCACTTTGGTAAGTCCTTGGGATTTTCTGTGTATTGTTTGTAGAATTTCCCTCACTTTCTTTAAAATTTTGTGTGCATATATGTCTGGGTGTGTGTGCACATGCATACATACCTTTCTTTAATAGCTAAGCAACCAATTCAACCAAAAAAGTGTGAAACTGGCATCTCGTTGGTTTGAACCCTTTAAAGGACTGAACTGATGAGGTATGAGTTATATTTAAAGTAAAATCAGTGTTTTAAAAGCATTAATTCTTTCCCCAATTCAGAGAAATTGTTTTAAAAAGTGATCTTGTTGACACTGGAGCTTACTCTAGGATGATCTGATGCCTTTGCTTTAGTTGGTTTTGGTGGGATGCGTTTAAGTGTTTTCACAGCAAAACAGTATTATATGGTAATATTATGAAGTAAACATACAGAAAGTAAAAAATAAGAAGTATATGTGATGCAAGAGCGATTCTTAAAATTAAGGCTCTGGCTCAAACATAAACGAAGGAAATTTTTCTGAATGACAACAAAATATTTTCATTATAAAGATATCTGACTTTGAAGCAGAAAGGACAAACTCAGCAAGCTTAGGTTTCAGTATGATGTAAAATAAAACTGTAAATTAAAACAGACTTTACAGGTTCATATCACAAAGTTCTGTAAAGGCAAGAGTTGTAGTACTGTAATAGGGTTTAGAAAGATTTAATGATATTTCAATTGGTGGCTAAAGGCACAAAAACATGTATATTGATTTAAGATATGAATATACGAAAGACACAATTGTAGAAGATACCACAGACTTGGGTCAAAGGACATGGAAAAATCAAACTGGTGCTGACCTTGAACCTTCATTCCCTACTGGTTAGAGTTAGTAGTACTGGAAGAGTGGATTTATGGTCATGGGGAGAAAAGTATTCCACAATGTTTTTTTAAAAATTTGTTAACCCCCTAAACCATAATAATGGCTGGCCTTACAAAATATGCCCACTGTTAAAGCAGTGATACAAATATTGTGCAAAGAAATTCCTGGCCTGATTTGAAGCCCACACGTAAAAGCCCTTCATAATCCAACTCATACCTCATATTTTTAGTTGAGCTATAACCTGTGGCTAGCTAGATCATAAGCATTAAAGGAAAACCCCCTACTGTTCGTTATTCTGCTAAATGGACCTAGTATTAAACTACCTCTAAGTTATTATCTTTATAATTTTATAATATATAATCTCACAATCTTTGTCAGATAAGTTTTGTTTCAAGGTAGATTAAAACTAACAGAGAGACGCTCAACTAGTCAACATATAAATAATGAGTTTGTGAGGCCTACTCTGCACTAAGTAAGATTGTCTATTCCATGTCCTTCCCTACAAGGCTCAAGGATCACCGAGAAAGAGAAGAAAACTAGAAGAAACATGAATAGTGGATTTCTGGAGTGAAATATTATTTTCTGGATATGTCTGGGCTGTTGCACAAATGGACTCCTAGTGGCTAAAACTGCATACATAAAATCTACACAAGCTCATACTAGCCCAAATCCCAGAATAAGTAAGAAAAATACTTAACAAAATTCTACCCTAGCAAAGAAGATATTGGGAATAGGAGCTGATATAATTTTTTTTCAAGGATATGGCCACCCATGCTCTAATAAGTGGTTCTACAACACACGCACACACACACACACACACACACACACACACACAGAAAGAAAGAGAGAGAGACAGAGAGACAGAGAGACAGAGAGACAGAGAGACAAAGAGACAGACAGAGAGACAGACAGAGAGACAGACAGAGAGACAGGGAGACAGAGAGGCAAAGAGACAGGGAATGAATTTAGCAATTTGAAATGGGAAAACAATGGATGGTGGGGGAAGAATTATTAAGGAGAAAATGAGGATGAATTTGATCAAAATATGTATGTATATTAAATTCTCAACAAAAATTGAATGGGTAGAGAAGCACCCTCATAGAGGCAAAGGGGAGGGGAGAGAGTGGGGATGGAATTGGGGGTTGGTAGATGGGTAACTGGGAGGGGGGATATCACTGGAAATGTAAACAAGTAAAATGATTAATAAAAATATTTTTACATAAAAAGACTAAAGCATGAAAATATATAACAGAAGAGCATTCAAGGCAGAAGAGAAAGTAAACACACATCATAAGCCAGAGGCAAGCAATAAGTGCTCCAGAAAACCCAGGTGGTGACAACCTAAGTGTCCACCCACCACAGCTATTAACCATTGTACTTTCATTGGACAAATTGCTCTGATTAATTACAGAAAATCATGTGTTTTTCACAGTATTATTTATGAAAATCTCAATCTGGAAACAACTTGACAACCCAAAAATACTACATCAAACATTATATTGCTTAGCAATGAAAACTATTCTTGCAAAATTACATTAAGAAATGAAAAAACAAATCATCTGTGAAATAAATATTAAAAATTAGATACATAAAAGATGATATGTTATTATTAGCAGTAATATCATCATCTCCATAATTTGAGAATGTATTCTCTGTAATATTTCAAGCTAGCCTACTTATTATCCTAGATACTTGCTATGCCACATGGCTAGTTTGATTCTGCCAGTGTTGTCAAACAGATCTGTTTGGTTTGACAGAAATAGCCTACAGCTGTCTTCTCTGGTGACCTTTGTCTACTGAGCACTAAATTGTAGCGAGTATTTAAAAAGGATGATTTTTAAAAAAATATAGTTCATGGAGTCGTTGTAGTCATGGTGATGATGATATTACTGCCAATAGTAACAATAACATATCCTCTTTTATGTATCTAATTTTTCTATATTTATTTCACAGATGATTTGTTTTTTGTTTTCTTAATGTAATTGTTTTACAAAAATTACCAGATTATCCAACTCCTATTTTCCTAAAATGAGAGTACGTAGGCTTGCATTAGCTTGGTTTCTTCAGTTCCTTTATCTACTTGTCTTGGAATCTCTATACATCAACCACTGTACTTGCATTAGACAAATTTCTCTGATTAATTACAGGTAATAACACATAAAATATAATGTATAAAAAAGAGAAACATTTTAAAGAATTACCATACATACATTCTGAGACTGTGAGATAGTCAAATATAAGAAATAACCATAAGTTAGTACTTAGTGAAAGGAACTAGGACTTCTAAAGTCAAGGGATCTTTGTTTAATTCCCTGATTTATGACTTAAATCTTTTGAAAATTTCTAGCCAGCAATGACACTTCTGAAAAAACAAGATGAAATAAAATTAACTTCTACTGTAGAACTATGTCCTCTGGCCATGGAATGGCTGTTGTTAGAACTGAACTCAGAGCAGCTACAACTAGTTACATGAGACCCAAAGACAAAGGGGCTATTAGAATAGCCTCATAGAATCATGGGGGCATTGTAGAATTCATAAGGCAGCACACAAGGCAGATCACAAATGTTCCAGGAAGTAGGTACAAAATACTCCTCTAATTCCTGAGGATACCTAAGTGTTCAGCAGTAGCTGGAGTCAGGGAGATTCTTCTCAGGAAAAGCCATCCATGATTTATTCATGATGCTGTAAGTAAGCCCTCACCTATGCACCTATAAATAATTCTAATTAAACTCTCCAGTTCACAAAACAAGTCTTCAGTGCTGTGTTGGCCAGTTTTATGTCACCTTGACACAAGCTAGAGTCATTTTGAATGAGGAAAATTCAACTGAGAAAATATCCCTACCAGATTGGCCTGTGAGCAGGACTGTGCTGCATTTTCTTAGTTGGTAATTGACAGAAGAGGGCCCAGCTAACTGTGGCAGTGTCACCCCTAGGGTCCTGGTTCTGGGTGATAGGAATAGGCAGGATGAGCTAGCTAGTAAGCAACATTCCTTCATGGCTTCTATTTCAGTTACTGCCTTGAGTTGCTGCTTTGACTTCCTTTGATGACGGAGTGAAATGTAGAAGTTTAACCTGAAATAAAACCTCTCATTTGCAAGTTGCTTTTGGTTAATATTTCACCACAGCAATAGAACCCTAAATGTGATAGGTGGAATCATTTCTGTAATTGCCTGATTTAACTCTACCTGGCATAAATAGAGATTTCTTCACATTATCCCAGGACACATAGCACTTGGTGTCCAAACAGGGACACAACCAAAACAAAGATGAGTTTGAAAGGAGAAGCATGGTTCATTCTCTGGGTTATTTATGATGCAGACAACCAAAGCTAAGTCATCCGAGTGTGGAACATCTGGGAGAACAACCACAATGTATCCAACTTTACCATTTTTGATATGTTAGAATTTATATGGCCCCTGATATAAGTGATAAGACATGAACTTGTGGTGCTTCATCTGAAGGTAGAGTGATTGTGATAAACCCCAGAAAGTTCATATTCTTTTATGTATCATTGAGTGGTATAACTCTTTGATTAGTGGAACAAGTCATGTGAGTAGAAGGACACCTTAAAATATTCTACAGACTAGGAATCAAAACCCAGTTGCTGAAAGTAGCATGAGGAAGATGGGTTTGTAAGCAGGATGTCACTACTGATACATGACCTTGGTTTTGGGCATTGTGGTATGAAACTGAGTATTAGTTGCCTTCACAGGAAAGGAGGTTGAAATATTCCTGATAAGAAATTAGTACAAGAGCAAAGCTTGTTCATGGTGTCCTCATCATTAGCCTCTAAATTGTCAGGAAATTTGGTTAAAAAAAGACAAATGAAATGAAGATGTTGGATTGCTATCTCTTCTGGTTGGAAGAAAGGGGATTCTTCTTAGGTGGTATAACCACCAGCAAGCACACTCCATTATGTAATCTGTCTCTCAAGTTATTTAATTAAGTTCCATAAACTCCTTCACTGGCAAAGCTAGACATAGATGGAATGATTTCTGAGATCTCTCCATGGTGTTTTATAGCTGTTCATCACATTTTTTTTTCTAGGAAAATTCATTTAACTTCTAATCTTCTATTCTCCTAATCAAGTCATAGTCTGGGGAATCTGTAATAAAAATATATCTCTGTGAACAAATTAGGTCGAACAAAATAGAACCTGTAGACATTATAGATAATGACGATGACGGTAATTAAGAAAGGGTTCTGTAGCTTGGTGCTCTTGTGGAACTCCTAACATTGGGAGTGGGGGTTATCTCTGACTCTTTAGCTTGCCTTAGAAACCTTTTCCTCTTACTGAGTTGTCTCTTCCAGGATTGATATGATAGTTTGTCCCTGCTCTTGTTATAACTTGTTATGCCATATTTGGTTGATAACTCTGGGTAGTCTACTCTTTTTTGAAGGGAAAAGGAATAGAAGTAGATGTGTGGGAAAGGGGAGATGTGGGGAAGGGGAATGGGAGAAACGAAGTGGGGAAACTACAGTTGATGTATAATGTATGAGAGAAGAATAATTTTTAAAAACAAAAGAAATATAGACATTCCACAAAATACACGTGGTAGTATCTACTCAAAAAGCAAATATGTTTTCACACTGAATCATCTCAGGATTGAGATACCATCTTAATGAATTTTTCTTTTGATTATGATAAAGTGTACTTTGCATTGCTTTTTATTAATTTTGGTTGGAGGTCTACTTTGTTAGATGTGAGAATGGCTATACCAGCTTGCTTCCTGGATCTCTTTGCTTGGAAAATCTTTTTCAAACCCTTTGCATTAAGAAAATATTTATCTTTGTTGTTGAGATGTATTTCTTGTATGCAGCAGAATGATGGACCCTGTTTTCATAACCACACTCTTAGCTTGTGTCTCTTTATTGGGGAATTGAGCCCGTTGATAGAGTCCAGAGAATAGCATAAAATGGGGGATACTTCTAAAACAACTGACATTGCTTTAAGCAGCTGAACATAGTTGTATGCTGTGATATGCCAACGTTATTTGATTCATGGCATGAAACTTTTAGAACTGTATACTTTTTGCCATAGATATTGTTCATTCGTAATGTAAAATGAAAAACAGGTTGAGCTACAGAATTTCGAGTAAAAGTTCTTCCCAAACTTCCATTTTTAAATGTGTTGATTTTTTTTGATAGGAATCTCAATCAGAAAAAAACGTGATTCTCTATAACTACTTCTCTAATAATTCTACTCTTATAATCAGAACGATCAAAAAACAAGATCTTCTAAGAAGAGGACAAAATGTCTAGGTCATTGGTAGATGACGTTATACTTCCTTTCTCATCACCTTGACTATTCCTTCTAAATTTTTGCATGACTTATTTTATGAAGTAAAATTAAAGAGTTTATAAAAAATATCTAAATAATCATAATCTGATTAGAGTTCAATTTTAATACTCTATTGGCCATGTTATTTGATTTTTAAAACATTAATCCACTGGCCCTTATTCTTAAAGAATTTTTCAACAAAACTAACATGGTGGTGCAGGACTTTAGTCCCAGCACTTGGGACATAGTAGCAGGTTACTGTGAATTTGAGACCAGTCTAGTCTACAGAGTGACAGCCAGGACAGCCAGGAGTATATAGAGAGACACTGTCTCAAAAATAAAAAAGAAAATTAAAACATATTTTAATAAAAACTAATTATAAAAATTAAATTATTCTAAAAGATAGCAAATTAAATGTACAGTGCTTGCTCATATGTCTAGAACCCTTACACATGTACAACCTGCCTCATTGTGAACATATCAAAATGCATTGAAACATAGCAATAATTGATGCACTCACAAGGCCAGATTATAATCTTCCAAAGTTTAGAATTTCCTCTTGCTGCATTCAGTAGGTATAATGACATGTATTCATTGTTATAGCATCACACTGCATAGTTTTACTTGCTTCCATCCAATATGGCTGCACTCCCATCAATCATACCTTCTACCATTGACCCCTGCAGTCTCTGCAGAGTTTCACTTTCCAATGTGCCATAAGGTTGAAATACAAAATAAAAAAAATGTTTTCAGACTTGTCTTCCACTTGATAATACATTGTTATGGTTCCCCCATGTCGTTCCACACTTTTAATATCACAGGGCTTTCTACCTGTGAATAATGTCCCATTAAATAGATCTCTTGCAGTACAATTATTATTTGTCTGTCTGAGGACAGCTTGGTTGGTTCAACATTTTGTCAAGCACAAATAAAGCTTGTGTTTTGTGTAAGCAGACATTTTCTGCTCCTTGGGGGTAAATAAAAAAGGAAATTGATTACTGGATAGTACAGCAAGAATTGTTCAGTTTTATGGGCAGCTGCTAAAAAGTCTTTTGAAATTTTTGTAACAGTTTTCATTTTTAATGATCAAGGGAGTTCCTATTGCTTCCCCTAAGTGCTAGCAGTTACAAAGTTTCTATGTCATATTTTGGCCATTTTCTGACAGATGGATTAAAAAGTAGGGTATTTAAGCTTTAAGATAAATAAAATGAAAACCCCACCAATTGATAGGTTAAGTGGCACAAAACTGTAATGTTTACTGTGAGTAGAAGTTGGGTTCAGTTGTGCCTTTCTTCACTATGTTTTGTCTTCCTTTACTTGTTTTGAATAGAATGGTTTAATTCCATTGAGCTCTTTTCTCCCATGAGCAATTCTCATTTTATTACCCAGCTGGAATTTTTGGTCTGAGCCAGTATTCTAACCATTCACAGATCCATCAGATCCCTCTGAGCAAAGGTTTCTACCTGTTGATAAAGAAAGCAGGGCTTCTCTGTCTCCCAGGGATGATGGCAGTGCACAAGCATAGCACATGTTTGTTTTGAAATATGTTCAGAGTTCACATAAAAATCCTTTATGAAGTATGGAAAACATGTATTTACGAGACAGTAGAGTAGTTTTGAACATCAACTGCAGAACAAAGCATAAAACATGGCTTTTGCAAAATCTGCCTCCAGAAAAATTAGGGGTTCACAGCTAATTCATTTGGTTTAAGAGTAACCAGGGATCTCACAGTCTGATGGGCATTTCCATAAAGGACTGAGAACATTTATGTGAACTTAGTGAAAAAGCTGTCAACTCTGTGAAATTATTTTGGGCGTATTTTCATAGGAAGGAATAATTTTTAATGTGGCGCCTCTAACAAGAACAAGGAGAAAACCATATTCTGAGAAAGTGCATGAAATGCTAAGAGAACCAGAGGTTCACAGTTGTGCTGACGACATGACTCAGTGGTGCAGAGCGATTCCTACGCTTCCACGGATTCTGGATTTAGAGCCATTACCCATGCCAGCTGGCTCATGGCAACCTATAACTCCAGCTCCAAAAAATCCGATGTCTTCTTGCAACTTCTGGAGGCACAAGCAAGGCATGTCCCCCTCCCACGATTCATATTCTCTCCCTCTCCCTCTCCCTCTCCCTCTCTCTCTCTCTCACACACACACACACACTACAAACCCCAAAATTTATTTTTTAAATATTTAAGGATTTTAAAATATTTAAGGATGATTATAACCCAGGATCATTCTAGTTATCTCCAAGTTTCTTTTTTAATAATTTTACTTTAAGCAGAAAAATCCCACAATTCTCTAAGTTTTACAATTACAATTTACAAATAGCAATGATATCGTCCTTATTTCTTTGGACTTTTACATTCAGTTTTGTTAGTTTATATGTTATGATTTGGCCCAGGAAACATTATCAATAGTAGGTATAGTTGTTCAACAACCGTAAAATTAATAGACAACAAACAAAGTACAAAACAAAAATATTTTAGTTACACTATACTACAATGTTGGGGTGTTGGTAAGCAACTTATATTTCTTTTAATCAGCTCTGATGAAATTAACCATGTCAAAGCATCATCTCTTCCCATTGTCGCACAATAACGTTAGGTAGCTCGTGACTATCAGCTAGTCTCGTTGCAGGTAATCCATCATCTTCTAAACAATCAGTTCTATAAAATTCAAATTAATTGATAGATTATGTTTTTTTTCTTTAGAATGCTTACTTGCTCTCCTGTTTCTCTCTTCTATATATTTTTGCTTAGAATCACAGAAAAACATGGCGTAGGCTCCATAAATGTACTTCAATAGAAACAAGTCAACACGCTTTTTAAATCTGAATTGGACCAAATATCTCTTAAGTAACTCATTCACTATTT
This sequence comes from Grammomys surdaster, assembly GCF_004785775.1. Classification (NCBI taxonomy): domain Eukaryota; kingdom Metazoa; phylum Chordata; class Mammalia; order Rodentia; family Muridae; genus Grammomys; species Grammomys surdaster. The sequence goes on from NW_021620397.1 coordinate 187,755, forward strand.
ATGAGCACTCCATTAACAAGATTCTTAAATTATTTAATATTTAGCATACTTTTAAAAAGCAACTGTGGCCTCTTTATCTAGAGCAAGGCGGGTGTATGACAAGGCTTCAGGGGAAGGAGAGAGGGAAATGACACAATTCTAATATAATCTCAAGAAATGAAATAACAAAAGCAGTCACAACCAGGAGTTCTTTTGTTCCTATAACACGTGTATGTGTAAGTTCATGTACATGTGCATATGTCTTTTAGTGGTCTCGGTGTCCTAGGCAAAGGTATCAATATTTATCAAAATGTTACATTCTATTTAACAATTCTACAGCGGCAAACTGATGAGTAATGATGTAGCCATCACATACTAACGTCATGTCAACCTTCGGTAACTGAGTAATGATGTAGCCATCACATACTAATGTCATGTCAACCTTCGGTAACTGAGTAATGATGTAGCCATCACAAAGTCAGCCCTATAGATTAGTTTTCACGATGCTGCAATGTGCTGTTTACACTACCTAAGGGGAAAAGTGATCATGACTATCACCCCAGTTGTGACTTCCTATGAGCTACAAAACTGGCTTTGTGAAATATGCCTGTTGCTGGCATATATGGCACAAATGTCATATGTAACCAACCATTTCTGGTTATATTTAAGGCTCACTCAACAAGTTGTCACCCACAATTGTTACCATTATCAGAATCAGGAACCTGTGTCTAGACATAGGACCAGGGAACAACTGACTAGTAGTCTGCTAAAATGACAATAGCATCAAACCAACTTACCATTATGCCAATAGATTAATAAATCTCTCAAACCTTATCAGGCAAGCTTTGTGTTGCAGTAGTTGCATGTTGACAAGTAGGTCACTGTGTTTATTGGCAACTGCTGCAACACAAGCTTCCCTGTCTTGTTGAGTGAGCCTTAAATACACAACAAGAGCTTAAGCTCAAGCTAGACAAAAGCCCACCATACAGAAGGAGCTGGTCATGAACTCCTATCAATAATCAGGGAGCTATTGGCACCTGATAGCTGCTGGGGAGGGAGAGTTCATTTTCTTGCAAAGTTTGGACTCTGGCAGGTGGAACATTCTGGAGTAGATGGCTACATCCCCAAAACAGCCAGCATATATATACTAGATATATTTTTTAAAAAATAAGAACACAAGGATGGGTGTGTACTGAGGGAGAGGGGGATATGAGAAGAGTTAGAGGAAAGGGTGAATATATTATAATACATGTAGGAAATTCTGAAACAAAAAAATGTTATTAAATTTCCCCCCCCCAAAAAAAAATAAGTCACAGGGAATATAGAAGTGAAAAGTCTTCATTCATTTAGAGCGTTAGCAACAAATTAATGGGGGAAAGTATTTTTTCACTCTCCTTAGGGAACATGTAAATGACATTCTGAAAATGATAATTTTGTAGGGTTATATCGTGAAAAGTGGCATTTTCAAATGAAACTACATAGGAATACGTTGTTTTTATATACGTACACATTTAAACACACCATGATACATTAATACATTTTATATTTATATATTTATCTAATATATATCTAAACTTTTATGTTTATATAGTATTTCCTACATATTTAAATCAAAACATTAAGTTTGCATTTGACCATTGTTGTCTCACATGTATAAACAGATACGTTAGCAAAGTATTTTTATTATAGGCCATTCAGAATTAAAATGTGGACTGGATCAAGGAGGAAATGGCGTTTTTCTATGATGAAACAAATATTTTATTACCAAGTCCATATATCCAGGATGCTGTTAGATATTTTTTCAACAATAATTTTAAAAATAAAAAAAGGAGTCAGTTTCTGATCAGACTTGGTATACATACTTCTAATCTCAGCAGATGGGATGCCGTTTGTTGTATCCACAATTCAAGGACACCTAATTGATATACATAGTTTGAGGATGTTAGCATGAGGTACATCAGTTCTTACATAAACAAGCAAGCAAGCAAACAAAAGAACAAGGGGTGGAGGAAAGGGAGATGGAGAGGAAGAGAGAGGGAAATAGGAGAAATGGAGGGAGAGAGGGAGGGAGGGAGGGCATAAGGAAGGAAGGGAGGAGAGAGAGAGAGGTAGAGAGATCTATAGATATCTACTTCTAAGTTTGTATAAAATACTTCCTTCTCATTCAGACTGTTGTTGTATATATATATGTGTGTGTGTGTGCGTGTGTGTGTGTGAGAGAGAGAGAGTTTGTGTGTATGTGTGTGTATGTATATGTACATATTAAATAATACTATGTAAAAGTCAAAGATTGAAGAAGCCAAGCATATTTAAACCTGACATTTCAGGCACAAAAAAAAAACTTACTAATGAAGCTATATAACTTCACAAATTTATATACACACAAATTTGAAATATTTTTCTTGATGGAACTAAAGTCTACCGGAACTTATGGGATAAACTGAGGAGAGAGTACAGGCTATGAGAAAATAGTCAGTAATTCAACGCTACCCAAATTTGACCCTACAAAATGAACACACTTACTTTACATCTAAACATATTGACAGGAAGAAGTCATAAAATTAAATTTTCCTGAGGTAATATTTCATTTCTGTACTCATGTCTCATTAAATAATTGTACCAGTGTTTTTGTGCTTCACGAATTTCCATTCATAGGAACTTGACTCTGAGAATAATTCTGTACTGAGTTACAGTAAAATGTTTTATTTCAGAGGGTTAATATAATAATTTGCCTCCAAAATTTTATTGCCCTCTGGCAAGAATATTACCTATGTCTATGATTGGCTTGGATCATCAGGAATTCTTATGTTAACCCACTTGTATAACTTGAGCTTTTTTGTGACTGCGATACAATACCTGGGGAAAATGTTGATGGTAAAAGGTACATTTAGTTCACCAAATTAGAGGATTTTGTCTCCCATGTCTGGGAGAGCAGAGGTGAGCAAATTTGCTCAATCCATGATAGACAAGAAACAGAGAGTAGATAGGAATGAAGCCAGAATAAAGACATGCCTTCATGGCCATGTTCCAGTTATCTTTCTTCCCTATAAAGGTCTGTTTATACTACTTCTCAATAGTAGATTCAAATTTTGAACCCAACCATAGATGTTGGTTAGGTCAATGTCCTCATGATTAAGGAGCTCTGGAGATGCATTGACAGTCAAACTAAACATATGTTTTGCTAATTGGCTGGAAATCTTTCAAAAGTCAAGATCAACCACCACACTATTCAAACATCAACTACTGCATCAACTTTTTACAGCATTCATTTTATGGTATTAACAACGAATATCTATCTTTAAATATACCTTCAGGTTAGTAATTTCTTTTCACTCTTTGAAGTTTTGGGATTGTCACAGAATCCTTAGCATGATAATTTTGGTGATAAATTTTTAGTAGTTAAATAGATGTAAATTTTATTTAAATATTTCAATATTCTAGTTGATCAGTATCCAAATAGATATGCTCTTTGTTATATTTTTCTTTGTTAAAGAAATTTAAAAATATAAAGTCATGTGGAAGAATACACACTGTTATTCTTAATGTCCAACAATTCACTGCATATAGTATATAAGGACCTTAATAATTTAGGACTATTATCAATGATTTCTATCTATTTAATATGTAACTGTCAGACGCCCAATTTGCAGGCTGTGTCACTGTAGATGTAAAAAAAAAAAGATGAAGAAACAAACCTAGAAGATCCTTAGATATGATCAAGTCACATGGCTTTCAGTTAAACTCAATCACACAGAAGTTATTTATATTCGGTTATGCTGAATCATCTGGTTAAAAAGCCTGGTTCTTCTGTTATATTATTCCACATTTATCTAACAGAGAAGACAAAAAACAATGACCGAGTGTGCTAAAAGAAAGCTGTTCAATTTAGACAAGGATTTGTATCACACTTAATTCCATCCACTCAAGTTACAGAGATTGATGAAGGTGGAATCCATACACTGTGACTGTGATGGTAGGTAGTGTACTACGGTGTCATCTGTGAGGTATACTGCCATACTGGGCAGGGAGATACATGACAGGAAGTACAACACAGTACAGACTATAAGAGTGAAAATTATGAAATTGCCTAAAAGGAATTCTACTTATAGAAAGGGTTCTACTTATAGCAATGTTTTCATATCATAGAGAAAAATAATGTGCAGCTTGGAAAATGCAGCATAGCAGGTATCACCTTGACTGCCACAAAAAATTTGTCACTGATATAAGTGCAGGAATATGCTGCACATATATAATTTAAAAGTATACAATAATGATATATGTTAATATATTAAAATTACATAGAAGACCTCTAGAAGAACTGTGATGTGCTAAGAGAGGTCAGGACAGAAAATGAAACCAGGATGCTGTACAAAGACACAATTGAGTCAATTTTGAGGTTTTAAATGGGTCCTACCATCCTAGACTTCTTTAACAACTGTGCATGATCACTTTAGAGATTAAAATAATGTAAAGTATGGGCCTGTTGCTTACCCCTGTTTTATAAGTAGGTATTAAAGCAATACCTACAAAGACCAGTACACACGACTCACTAAAGATGAATGTTTCTTGTGTGAGGGGGACCCAAATCAAAGCCATCCATCTCCTGCCGTGTACTTATATTCAGAAAATAGAAAGTTGTATCTGGTATCTATTTTCACCCCACTTAACAATTGTGACAGAATTTCCCCTGACAACAAACTCTGATGGTATCAGTCTTACAAAGAGCTCCTCAGGGCTTTTCTTCTTGTTACTTGATGTAGCAATTTTACAAAACCACAGCGTAGTCTAAGGTTCTGAAATTGCTCTTAGCTTGCAGTGAGTGGGAGCTCAGGTGGCGTTTTCTTCCCGCTCTTCCTGGTTCTGTACATTAATGGAGACCTCTGCTTGCTTCCCTGGAGGACGGTGATAGACTTCCTGACTCTTTGTTTGTAACTTAAATTGATTGACCACATGTCGTCAGACTTTCAACCCATACCATGCTCTGCCATTCTTATCAGTAGAATTTAGTGCCCACAGGAGGACACAAATGATAAAGTATTTACTATCCAAGCAAGAAGAATTTTTCTTCCCTTGCTTTTACCACAAACTTCATGATTTAAACTCTGCACAAAGTAATTTCTTCAAACAAAGACAGAGGAGTAGAATATATATATATATATATATATATATATATATATATGTGTGTGTGTGTGTGTGTAATATGTGTGTATGTAAATATATATGTATATATTATATATTTTAATAATTATTAATAGAGGCCAATTGATATTTCATAATATATTTAATAATTAATAATTATTAAAAATAACAGGCCTAAAATGGGTCTTGTCCAAGTAAATAAGAACAAGATATCACACTGCTGCCAGGGTAGAGAACATAGCCTGGTGGGTAAATCTGGGTTTCATTTTTAGTAGAGAAATACTTGGTGACAATTCTGCAGTTGGAAGAATATGTGCAAACAGGAGCCTCAAATCCTTGTGTAACGAGTTGACATCACAGCCATTGTAAGATTATAGGGATAGAATACTAAAACAACAAGTTTAAATCCCTCATATACCTGTATTGTTAGTCTATATAGAATCCAGAGAGCAAAACTAAAAAGATAAGAGTTAGTATTCCAAGCCAATGAAACCCCGAATCAGGAAAGAAAGAATACACATAAATGAAATGTCATACTTTTAGACACCACTAGTAGAGACAGACAGAAGAGGTAAACATGGTCAGATGAACAATTCATCAGATATATTGTGTATATATTTATATATACATATATAATGTATATATTATATATATTTCATATATACAGTGTATACTACAAATATATACTGTATATTCTTGATAGCTGAAATATATTCTAATTTCAAAGCACTGAACTTAAACTCAGGACTCTATTAGCATTAAAAGGAGAATGTATAATTTGTATGAGGTTAATATATCATATATATATTAGATGTAAATGCATATGTATGAGTATATGAGGGCTTTAAACATTTTGTCTTAGTGTCATATCCCTGAAATCTTATGATGGCTATGATATAAATTCATTAAAGGAGGATGTAAAGATGTTTGCACATATTCTTCAAACTTCAGAATTGGCAATCATATATATGAAAGAGAAAATGGCAGTACATTTCAATAATGTGGTATCTTTAGTGCATAAAGCACCAAGACCAATACAATGTATGAAGAAACCACATAAGAGTGAAACTATACTGTAGGCCAAAGGAGAATAACAGAATATTCCATCTAACAGATAAAGAATATACATTCTCTTAGTCTATAGGACTTTCTCTGCTCTAGACAATACATGAGGTTGGAAAGGAGTCCTGAAATGTTCCAAGAAAAATAAAGTTACTCAGCCAATGCAATCAGCGAAGAGAAGAAAATGAAAGAGATGCAAACAGGAAAGGAGAGAATCAAATCATCACTTTTAGCAAATGATATGATTCTGTATCTGAAACAAAGATTACATAAAAGGCTCTTATGACTTCTAAACAAATTGATACAAAATAAGCTTACAGAAATTAATGAAGTTTTGTACACCAATAATGAATTGTCTAAGAAAGCAATAAAGAATTCAACCCCATTCACAACAGCCACCAACATAAACTATCATATGAGAACTAATTAAAACAAAAAAACAAACATAAAAGAATTTCTATAATAAAAGTTATAAAACAATAAAGAAAGAAATCAAAGAAACAACAAACTCCTGAATTCATGAAATAGAAAGAAATGAGAATATTAAAATGATAACCCATTTGATCATGGAATTTTTTCATTGAGAGATTTTTGATGGCTGCATCTATTTCCTTGGTGATTATAGGACTTTTTAAGTTGTATGCCTGATTTTGATTTAACTTTGATAAGTGGATTCTATCAATAACATCATTCAGTTTATTTACATTTGCCAATGTATAGGTATATGAACGAAGGCCTAATGACTATTTGGATGACCTCAGTGTCTATTGTTATGGCTCCTTTTTTATTTCTGATTTTGTTAATTTAGATACTGTCTCTCTGCCTTTCAAAGAACAGCTAATACCAATACTCCTCAAACTAGGAAATGGAAAATAAGAGACGAAGGAAAATAGCAAAACTCATTCTTTGAGGACACCGTTACCCAGATACCTAAACCACAAAAAGACTCAACAATGAAAGAGTATTTCAGAACAACTTCCCTTATGAACACTGATACAAAAAAATATGGAATAAAATGCTCACAAATTAAATCCCAAGAACACATCAATAACATCATCCACCATGATTAAGTAGGCTTAAGCCAATTGCAAACATCAAATTAAATGGAAAAAAATGTAAGGCAATTTCACTAAAATTGGAGACAAGACAAGGCTGCTCACTCTCTCCCTATCTAGTCAATATAGTACTTTAATTTCTTGGTGGAGCAATAAGACAACTAAAGGAGAGCAAGGGGATACAAATATATACAAATATATATGTATATATATATATATAATATGACTCCAAAAATTCTACCAGAGAACTTCTATAGCTGATAAACATCTTCAGCAAAATGACTGGATACTAAATTAACTTAGAGAAATCAGTAGCCCTCCTTTATACAAATGAAAATCGGACTGAGAAGGAAATTGCAATTGTAGGGGAAAATATCTTTAATATTAGCCACAAAAATATAAAATATATTTGTATAAGCCTAACCAAACGAGGGAAATACCTGAATGACAAGAATTTCAAATCTCTGATGAAAGAAATTAAAGAAGATAGCAGAAGATAGAATGATCTCTTAAGCTCATAGATCTGTAGGATTAACACAGTAAAAATGGCCATCTTACCAAAAGCAATTTACAGATTCAATGCAATTCCCATCAAAATTCCAACACATTCTTTAGAGACCTTGAAAGAGCAATTCTTGAAGTATCTATTTCATACAAAAAAACCAAAACAACAAAAACAAAAGCAAACAACAACAAAAAAACAAACAAAAAGCAAACAAAAAACAGGATCGTTAAAACAATCCTGTACAGTGAAAGAGCTCCTGGAGGTATAACCATCCCTAATTTTGAACTCTATTACAGAGCAATAACAATAAAAAACTGCATGGTATTGATATAAAAACAGACAGGTTGATCACTGACATTAAATCTAAGACATAGAAATAAGCTCATGCACCTATGGACAACCAATTTTTAACCAAGAAATAAAACCACAATGGAAAAAAGAAAGTACCTTCAACAAACAGTGCTGGTCTAACTGGCTGTCTGCATGTAGAAGATTGCAAATCGACCCATATCATCATCCTGCCCAAAACTCAAGTCCATATGGACCAAAACTCTCAATATAAAACCAGATACACTAAATCTAATAGAAGTAAGTATAGCAAACTACTTTTAATGCATTAGTATAGGCGACAATTTCCTGAAAAGAACACCAACAGCTCAGACCCTAAGATCAATAATTAGTAAATGGAACTTCATGAAGTTGAAAATTATCTATAAGGGAAGGCAAACCATAAATATGACAAAACGGCAGCTTACAAAATGGGGAAAAGTTCTCCATCAACCCTATATCAGCAGAGGGGAAATAGCCAAAATACATAGAGAGCTCAAGAAATTAAATACCAACAAGCCAAATAAGCCAATTAAACAGAAATTATCTCTGATTATTAGAGATAAACAAAAAATTCTCAGCAGAGGAATCTCTAATGGCTGAGAAGCACCTAAAGAGATGTTCAAAATACTTAGTAAGCTGAGAAATGCAAATAAAAATGACCCCAAGATACCATCTTACACCAATCAGAATGGCCAAGATCAAAAATTCAGGAGGAAACACGGGCTGACAAGGTTGTGGAGCAAGGGGAACACTTCTTTATTGCTGGTGGGAGTGCAAATTTGTACAACCAGTTTGGAAATCCATTTGTTAGTGGTTTCTTAGAAAATTGGGAAAAGTTTTACCCTAAGATCCAGTTGTACCACTTCTGGGGACGTATCCAAAAGATGTTTCACCTCTGGATCTCTGCATCTGTTTCCATCAACTGTTGGAAGAAGCCTTACAGAAAGTTATGCTAGGTTTCTGTCTGCATGCAAAGGTATCTTGTATGTATGTATCAAGGTACCTTGTAGAAGAATTGAGGGAAGGATGAACGGAGCTGGAGGAGTCAAGGATACCACATGAAGAACTACAGAACAAATTAACCTGGACTCACAGAGACTGAACAACCAACCAAAGAGCATGCATGGTCTGAACCTAGGCTCACTACACATATGTAGCAGATATGCAGCTTGGTCTCCATGTGGGTTTCTTAACATTTGAAGAGGGGCTATCTCTGAATCAGACTCTGTTGACTGCTTTTGTATCTCTTTCCCCCTTTCTGGGCTCACATTTTGACCTCAGTGGGAAAGAGTGTACATAGCCTGAATGTGACTTGATATGGCCAGGGAAGTTTTATACCCTGAATAGGGAAGGAGGGCTTGTGGGAAAAGGGGTGGGAGGGTGGAACTGTGAGGAGAGGAAGGAAGGGGGCTGTGATAGGTTTATAAAGTGAATAAATAAATGAATTAAGGAAAAAGAATTTCTACCCAACCAAAGTGAACAGATTCAATGCAATCCACACCAAAATACCAAAGACACTCTTCATGGAACTGGAAGAAAAAAACAGGCCCTAAATTTAAATGGACCTAAAAATTGACCCATAATATCAGATCAATCTTAAAGAAACCAAAAGAGAAGAGAAGAAAAAACAAAGAAGGAAAGAAAGAAAACAATGGAAAAAAGAAAAGACAAGAAGGGAGGAGGGAAAGAAAAAAAAGAGAGAGAGAGAGAGAAAGAAAGAGAGAGAGAAAGAAAGAAAGAGAAAGAGAGAAAGAGAGAAAGAGGAAGGGAGGGAGGGAGGGAGGGAGGGAGGGAGGGAGGGAGGGAGGGAGGGACGGAGGGAGAAGAGGACGGAAGGAAGAAGAAAGCAAGCAAGCAGACAGGCAGGTAGACAGGTGAAAAAGGGGAAGGAAGAGAAGGAAGGAGAGAGGGAGAGAGGGAGGGGAGAAAGGTAGAGAGGAAAAGAACCACAAGACTGAAGCAATAACTACTTTCACAGTACAGTGCTGAGTGAGCTTCATAAGTGAAACAGAAAACAGACACAGATTGGATGAGCAGAATATAGAAGGCAGAAATAAATAATTCTAATTCTTCCATCTACAAACAACTGATTCTCAACAAAGGTGTGGAATCTATTTGGGAGAAAGTACACCATTCTCAAAACAAAAACAAGATGATTCTGGGAACTCTGGATCTCTGGATGAAGTATCCGATATTGTTCACCCAGCCCTAACTCACCTGGGATCAGATCAATGACCAGAGCATAAAAACAGAACCTGAAATCACTGGGGAAATGCAGAGTTGAAATGTGAAGATACTGATATAAAGCAACAGTATTCTCAACACAAAATCGTTTTCTGTTCAGAAAACAGAAGGGACAGAGGGCAAAATCTGACAAGTTACATCAAACCAACTGCACTTTACACCAAAGCCAGTAATCTACAGGGAAGATATCTCACAAATGGTTAATATCCGGAATACATTAATAGCTCAAATTGGACAAAGAAGCACATACCTGTAATCACCACACCCGAGAAACAAGCTCATTCTACAAACCAATACTAGGAATTAAAAAAAAAAAACATAAAAACATAAATGCAACCCAGTTAAAACTGAAATATAAATTGAAACACACATTGATAAAATGCTGGATATCATTATGAGAGTTAAAAATTAAAAATCAGAACTACAGTGTTATAGTATTTTATTCTAGTCAGGAGACTAATATACAAAAGTAATGCAGACAGCTTCTGACAAGGAGAGTATGCAAAAAAGAAATGATATGTAATGTTCAAGGGAATATAAATTAGTACAAATGTCAAAAAAAACTGAACAAAGGTTCTTAAAAATGTAAACAGAGAGTAAGTACCACATCGTACCTCTCACCCAGTTTTGCGTACATATCTCAAAGAAATGAAGTCAGCTCCCAAGAACGACAAATGCCTCCTTGTAGCAATATCACAACAAAGTATGGAATCAGTCTTGATATATATCATGAACAAATATAGTTATAGAGAAAATATGGTATATACATACAGTATAGTGTTCTCCATCTGTAAAAAAGTGAAATTCTTATATTCATAGTGAAATGAGTGGAAATATAGAATGTCATTGTAAATCAGGTGAAACTCTATAAGCCAAACACAAAAGGGAAATATGGAATGTTCTCTCATGTGTAAAAAGAAAAACAAGAACAATGTAAAGAAATTCATCCCTGTAAAAGAATAGTAACTACATAGGACTGAGAAACATTCCAGTAAGGGAAAGGTTTCAAGTGTGGAGAACAGACAGATGGCGGAATTTTTTTTGCCCTCTGTATTTATGTACAGAAGTACGACAGTGCATCCTGTAACATGTATAGATTTCAAAAACGTGGTAAAATAAAATACTTTTATTATTAATTGCTGTTGAATCATGCATGAGTTTGGTGGAAATATAATGGAGTAAGTAAAAATAGAACCTTACCAGATAATGTTGAACGCGTGGGCTTTAATTTTAAGTTAGGAAGGATAGAATACTACCTGAAGTAAGTCACCGTATTGATAAAGGGAACTAATCGGAGATTTGTCTTTCCTTTCTCAAACTACCTCTGTTACCAAATAACCCAATAAAAGATACCTTTTAATTTAGCATATCACAATTATTCCATTTCCAGTAGAGTTGGACATTCTCCAGATAAATCAAAAAGGTATAGAACATTGGAAGCACAACAAGACTTCTCCTTTGATGGATGAGACTAATTTAGAGCATCTTACATACAGTCCGTCCTGGGAGGTAAGACCACTAATAAGCCAGTTGACATGGTCAGAAATCATGCCAAATATAATGATTATTTTGGGGAGATCAAAAAGCTTGAGATGAGATGTCTCATAAAGGAGGGGTTGGGGAGAACTCTAAGAAGTTCTGGCTTGTGATCTGGCTTTACATGAGATGAATTATCTTGACTTTTCTTGTTTAACAAAAATGAAGACATGACCTACGATTGGTCTCCCCCCACACATTTCGGTCTCATGGGTGGTGTAGAGATGACACTTTTGGGAAGCCCCTATAGGTCAGTATATAGCTAAGTTGAGATCCTCTGTACCTGAAATATGTGGAAAACCGGGTGTCTGAACTTTTTAAGCTTATGGGCTACATTAAATCAAAGCCTTTGTGTGACGTCAAGACATTCATATAGATGTTATATGGATCCCAGTGAGAAGTTAAGACTTCCTCTGTATGTTTTAAAGAACACAATTCCCCCAGAAATGCATGTTTTTCTACTAATGAGCTCAGTGCCAGGAATTTTTCAGATACTTCCATAACTTCCTGCTGTAGCTAAGTCTATTTCTTTCTTGATAAATATTTCCAAGGATCCTTGTAATTTAAATAATACAATAATTTAAACACTGAATATATTCTGTAATACATTACAACCTATAAAATTTATTATTTTTAAATTCTCTACTATTACTCTTTCTTAAATTACCTCCAAACGATAACCAAACGTTTATATTTCTTCATACTTTTGAGAATCTCTTCCTTGCAAATATTTGTTTGTAACTGAAATTATTTTCTCTCTGATCAATCTTGAAACAAACTTTTTTAAACACTCTGTTACCCATGTCTCTCCACTGGTATATTTTGTAAATGACCTACGTGGCTTGATACTCTGTTGTCTTGTGTCATTCTAACTTATTGGCCTCCTCTTGTGTATCTAGCCCTTTCTCTAGTGGACACTTTAAATTAATTGGCACCCAATCAAACTACCCCATGTGTTTTACACTTCCTAATACAAGAGTTTCTGAGTTCACAAGGGAGTTCCTGCATTTTGGTTATGGATAAGCAATTCTATGTTTAAACTATTATGGTCGTTCCTCATTATGGGGGCCTCATCTATTTGTTTTCTTAATGGATGCAATCATTCCACACTGCTCTAATCATGTCGTCAAGGAAGTGGTAGCTATTAAAAATGCTATAAAACCTAAGTAACTAGTGTAATAACCTGGTGTGTCAACCACTCCCTTCCATTACAGATAATTGAGAGCTAATTCACTTGCCAACACTAATAAAACAGAATTCTTGTGTGCTAAGCCCACATTTAAAAACACATTTATATTGATAACAGTCTTTCTATAGCATTTCTACTACATGTGTGACACAGAATAGTCCACTTTAGCATTTACTGACTGGTTTCCATTTGTCAGATCCCTAAAATCATCACCAAACAATGAAAAAAATATTAAGAAGTCTGCCAAAAGCAATTTATTTTAGGTCACAACCCAAAGCTAGAGTAGGCTTTGTACATCCTAACTGCAGAAGTGTGCCCATACCTGGTACTACTACACAGAAGACAACCATCTAAGAAATGATCTACAACACATTGTTATTGTCGAATTACATTGGACTCCTGCTACCAGAACAAAGATGAAGTCCTAGTGATAAAGAAATGCATTAAATCCCTCTATATTTAGCAAATGGCTACACAAAGGCATACCTTTAAATCTTCTGAGAATAATAAAGTAAAATGTCAGGGCCATAGTTAATCCCTAATCCAAGTATGACAATATTTCAGTTGTTATAGTCATTTTTTTACCATTGATGAGCTAATCATGGCTGAAGTCAATTTGCAGGACAAACTAAAAAGGCCACTGCAATTCAGCTAAAGAAATATCTGTCATTTGACATGGGTTTGTTGAGGCCTTTACTAAATTCTCTTACTGGTATTCCTGAGTCCTGCTGTTCATAACTTAAACAGAAGATCTAATCAAAACTTTACTTTGTGTGATACAACTAAAAACATGGTTTTGGATAACAGAATTATCCAGTTGTTACATTTTCTTTTTTATAGAATCTGATTAAAAACTTTGGAACAACACATAATTTTCTTATGTAAATAGAATATATCAAACATGATTTAGCTTTGGCAAATGACTCATACTAAATTTAAATAGAAAACTTGTTCCCAATCTGTGCTTACTTTAGAAAAGATAGAAGGCTTATAAATTTTTCTTCTTTTAAATTATTTTTTGTTTTTAGAAAATTAGTCCCTGAAAATCTAAATTTGGTGTTAGATATTTTATGTTCTCAAATTAGCAGGGATACTTACAAAAATTTCTTTATTCTACATTTAACATTCTGAATAAGAACTTTCGGAAAAGATGACAATGCATTTTAATTACTTCTCAAATATATTCCATAACAGTTTTAGTCTTATTCAACCATAGCAAATTTATAACAATATTTGTAATGAAGCAAGCAATATGAATACTATTTATTCAGAAGATGGGAGAGGGCAACCAGGAGTCCCCGAAGTTAAGAAAAAAGTGTTCTTAGTGATGAATGCACAGAAGTCAAGAGGCCCTTCACCAGAAGAGACTATATCCTTACAGCACAGATGTGATGCAAAATGTTCTTGCCAATTCAAAGTAAAAGCAAGATGTCCCATAAAGAAAAGATTGTCTCTAAAAGAAGTATTATAATAAAGAAAAGGCTTATACTTACATGATAACCTCTCCCAATGACTGTACAGGGAAAATGAAATGTAATATTATAACAAATCAAGACTTTGACAGTCCGCATAACATTATAAATTCAATGTAGATTTTTTTTATTTCTCTAGAAAAGTGTTTGCAACAGAAATGTGTTTATTATTGGAAATATTCAAAAATATGAGACATTCTTTTTGAGGAACTCATTGAAATCATTGAAATGTCTTATTCAACAAAAAGCCCGTCTGTAATTAATGCAGGAGACCAAGGATATATACTATGGAACCCTGATGTAAACAGCGTAATTGCCATGACACAAAACACAGACAAATGAAGTTCAACAATTCATTTTCTCATATCAAAGCACTTCAGTTTTATTGCCTCTCATTTCATACTTCCAAGTATTATGAAAATAATTCTATAGGTTCCCAGTGGCTACATCTAAATATCCCAACTAACCATGGGATTCTTTGAATATATATTTTTATTTCTTAAATTATAGGTATGTGTCTCTGTACAAGTGTCTGTGTATATGCCAAGCATATACAGTTGCAAGCAGAGGCCACAGAGAATCAGGGAATCATGGTGTTGTGAGTTGACTATTTAGCTATCTTTCCAATCCCATAAAGAATGCTTTAATAGAAAAAAGTAGGTTTGATTTGTATATGGATTGAGTACAATTCCTGTCATTACGATTCAGTCAAACTATTTTTATCGCATTTTATGATTATTAGAATGGTAATGATAAAGTTTTTTAATTAAAATGTGCTAAAATTAGAAACTCATATTTGTGTTTACAGTATTTACAAAAACAATTCATAAGCTTTCCCCAAAGAGCATTAGAAATCTTAAAATACAGAGACAGCACTGCTATACTCACTGAAGCAAATAATATTTTAGCGAACACTAACAGTATTTACTGTCAGTAATAAATATTGTAGTTTTCAAAAATTGTTAAGTAATACAATAATTAATAATTCAAAGTACTGTATAAAAATATACTGTGACATATCTTTGGGAAAGTTTGTAAATATTCTATTAATTGTCAAAAGCTTATCTCTTAAACAAATAGATACATATTTAACATACTTGCGAGCACAATACCATAGCCCTTGAAGAACAACTTATAAAAATAAAACAAAGGTAAGGAAACAAATATAAAAGTAAAGAGGAAAATAAACCAAGAACGTGCTTTGCTACATCACAAATGATTTTCTGAACTATTGTCATGTTCTATTGCTTCTTAGTTCAATTTTCTTGTTGTCCTTTTGAATATCACGACTCTAAGATTCCAGTACTACCTTGGAAAGAAAAATGAATCCTAATATAATTGTCCTATAATATACTACATATTTCCTTCTATTTTATTTCTTTGGATGGTTTGTTTTAAACAGAATCTCACACTATAGCCTTAGCTGTTCTCCAACTAACGATACTTTTGGTTCTTTGGCCTCAAACTCCCAAGTGCTGGACAACAGGTATATGTCCCTTTCATCAACACTAATAAACTAATATATTTCATCAATTTAGTGATGGCTCAGGATTATCATTAAGATGAATGTAAGTTGTGGAAATTTAAGTCACCGTATATGAAAGCACTACAGATTGTCTATTCAGCTGGGTTACAAATGAATTCTCAAGGTCACAGGATAGGAAGTTCCTCTTTATTTCACATACACTAAATGATTAATTTAGAGGTTAAATACAGAGGGTCTTGTCCTATAAATATTGTCCTGAGCAAATGAATTCATGTTTTGCCAGAACAGACAGTTACAAGTAGCAAAAGTATTTAAAATGCTGATAAGATTTTCTATTCTAAAGTGTGGCTCTTAGTTCAGGATTTATAACTAGGAAAAAAAATAACACTGGATAACAGTGATCAGAACTTCAGGGTAAAGAAAATCCCTATCTGAACACTCAGAGGAACACATGGACACTCACAATAATCATAGCAGAAAAAAAAATGTCTGTGAAATGAAGGAATTTCTAAAAGCCATGTTTTTTGAAAAAGAATTATGGAGCAATACAGAAAATCAAGGATGTTTCCATAAAATATTATCAGAAAGAAAGGTAAAAGCAAGTTAAAATGAAGACAGAAATTACTGTTTCATAAAATAAAAAGGGGAGCAATAATATCATGAAATAAAGGAAGGCAGTTATCAGAACTGCAATCAGAGAAAAAAATGCAAGAAATACTAAAAGAACCTTGAAAAGTAATAGCTGCAAGACAGGTTTGATGTTGTTCAGGTTTGGTGGCATTTGAAGAGGCAGAGAAAGGATCAGTAGTCTCAAGCTACCATGTGCTGTATAGCCAGCCTTGAACAAATATACAAAGGATAACCTTGAAAAAATCAAAATAAAAACAAGAAACACAAAATCATCCATTATAATAGGAAAATAATCTGTCTATGGACAGTGGTTGTTCTCAAGTTTGACGTACACTGATGGCTTCTCCTGCTTCTCTTCCTTCCCCTTCTGTTCTGCTCTATGTTTTCTGTCTTTCTTCTATCCTTTCTTCTTTTTCCTTCTGATGGATTGCAACATCTGGCAACTCTACTTGTAGCAAAAAAAAGCAAAATCACAATGGAGATACAAGAACAAAGATATAGTAGAAACAAATCCTTAAGAGGTAAGCGTTAACTTCATGGAATGAAAAAAAAATAACAATATCATACTTTGTCTTTCTACTTCTGAATGGAAAATGTTGATGAGGTTTGAAGGAAAAAAAAACCAGCTCTCTAATGTGTTGCTCCTCGGAATGCGTGCCAGCATTGATCTCTGAAAGTATGATTCTGTGAAATGAAACCAAAATCACACACTCCTTCCGGGCTTCTATTCACAGATGCAAATTGCACAAGTGTATCGTATAGAATTGTAATACGTTGGACCCAAATGAATGGTAGGATTCCTGAATAAAACATAGTACGTGTGTGTATAAGACAGGAGGATGATTTCTGAATTGACATGGAATTATTCACAATGTCTATATATTCCATCAAGAATACAAAGAGAAAATAGTTTGATGGTATAAATAAGACAGTAATATGTGCATGCACCTGATAAGGCAAATAGATCCACAGACATGACAAAACAGAAATAGCTGCTATCAATTCCCTGTAAGGTACAGAATAGTAACCAGGTGGGTAAAATGGCCAAAACCAAAACAAAACCAAACAAAACCCAGTGCAGATGAGACCATAAGACTAGCACTCACATTTGTGTAATAACTTTTACACTTTTCATATATTTATATTTTTATTATTTAAAAACTTTAAAAATTTAAATACATTTTGATCATATTTATCCTCTCTTCCAATTCCTCCCAGGCACCTCTCCTTCCCTACATACCCAACTTTAAGTTCTTTCTCAAAAAACAAACAAAAATATAATATAGTAAAACCCCATAAAACCAATAAAACAACATTAAAGCAGAAAGAAAATAAAAACCATCAAACTGTAGCCATATACAAGCACAATATCTGGATTTGGTTAACTATTTGCATTTTGTATAGCTAGAAATATGTTACCTCCTGAAAATAAATACATGTAACAAACACGGATAAGAGTATAGGGGTTCAAGTGGAACATGACGGGACCAAATGAATTTAAGTATACAGGTAAAGAATAAACAAACGCACAGAGAGATAATCATGATGAGTTAAGTTCAAAAGCACTATCTTGACAATCCTTTATAAAACAAATAGGACAAATAACTGCATGAAAACGCCATATCCTACATGGTGAGATTATTAAAGATACGTGGATTAATCATTTTAAAACTACTCAATTATAAGTTTTGAGAAAAATAAGGAAATATATAGTACACAATGGGTGCCGTGCTTTTCACAAGCACTGATGATCACTGAATAAGCCTCTTTTAAAGAGTAAGATGAAATTCCTAGCTTATAAGTTGTATGTTGAATTTTATTATTTTGCTTAAATATTGATATACAAATATTCCTATCTATGTGTAGCCACAGAACATTGATTTCATAAAAATCTAAATTGAGACCATTTAAACGTTATATAAAAAGGAAACCAGTCTCAGAAGTTATGACATAAACTAGTTATCAATAAACATTGATTTCTAAACAAAAGTTAACTTTAATAAAAATTGAACACTCTCTCATACACCAACAGAACAAAGTTCAATCTCCTTGATGAAAACAGATTCAGAAGTAAAGGAATATACAGGGAAAGTGAACGGAGCAGAAATTTAGCTATTAAAATTTAATGAGTCTCAGACAGTGGAAAATAATGTTAATGTATACTATTTTCAAAGATACCTAACATGTGGTCATAGAATTAAAACTAAAGGAGCATCAAAGAAAGAGTAAGCAAATGTCAACCAAAGTATAATAATACCAAGACAGTAATTTCAATGTAAAAAAAAAAAAAACTCAAAATACTTCATGAGCCTAAAGAGGGTATTTTCGGTATGCATAAGGAAACACAGTAAAGAAAGCACACAGTCACATTACACCTAGAAAAATATACATTCTGTTCACAATCTCAAGTGTATTAAGTCAAAGTGACTCATAGTCCTTCCTTTTTGTTACTCTCAATATATTCTTGTTGAACTGTTCTTTTTTTAAAAAATATAGGAATTGTTCAATTACGTTTTCTCTTCTCTTGATTGATCTTGATCTTTCTAGACTTGGCTTCATATTTTCAATATTTCTACATAATTATTATTATCAGTGCTCCCTACTCCATTGCTATTTAGTTTATATTTACTTTGATTTTACCATCATAACTCTACAAAATTCTGGGTCATATTCTAAGTATATTAATTTCTCTTCTTTTTAAAAATATAGTATCATTGATGTATCTTCCATAATTACAGACTTTGCAGAGCAAGTTAGGAACTAATAAAACACCTGGATCCTATACTTACCTGGGTGGAGAAATTTTGAATTTTGTAGCCAAAAAAAAATTTAATGTTCCTGAGTATAAAAACATAAGTTGTCCTTCAAAAACGCAAGGAGAGACAGTAAATTTACCCTCGATACTCACGTTTGAGACATCAACTTTTCGTTAGGATATTTTCCACATTTCTCAGCACACTTCTTCTGGATATGTTCCTGAAATGAAATATTAAATACAAAGGGAAATAAGTGCTGAGGAGATGATTTTTGTCAGTAAAGTGTTTTTACACAAATGCGGAAGGACATGTGTGTAGATGCTCAAGGCCCATTTAAAATTCTAGCACGGTAGCATGCACGCCGGAACAACAGGGGCACCAGAAATAGAGCAGGAACCTAGAGCATCACTGAAAAATGTCTGTATATGTTTATGTACACACACACACACACACACACACATATATATGTGTGTGTGTGTGTGTGTACATGAATGTATGTATATATGTATATATGAATGAATGTATTATATATATTTATAGGATCTAGGAATAGAAAACAAAAAGACTAGGTTAATGTTTCAACAGCTGCTTTGCTATCTTCTTTGCAAGTATAGTGTTATCAAGCTTATCATAGGATAAAGAATAGTAGAGAGTGATGTTTGGAAACAGCAACATCATAACAGACCTTTTGTCCAGCAACTGTTTTTTGGCGTGGTAGGGGTGGGATGATTCTAATAAAATTACACCATGTATACCTTCCCTTTCCTCCCTCCAAATCCCCCCACCAAGACTCTTTGACGTTTTGGAAGTTCATGGTCTCTTCTTCTCATCCATTGCTGTTACATGCGCATATATGCATATGAATGTGCATGTACATACTTAGATATAAGCTGCTCAGTCTCTATTTCTTCTGATCTTACCATTCCCAGTTGCCTATAGTTCTTGGTATAGGTTTAAGATCTTATGGGATTTCTTCTGTCTATGTAAATATGCCTATTATTGTTGCCCTAGTCCATCTCATGTTTAATCAGTCATGCTGGTGACACTTTAAGTATGTAGTTTGTGACACTGCTAGGAGAGACAATCTTACAACCAACTCCGAAACGCTTTGCTCATGTAATCTATCTGCCTCTCTTCTGCCGTGTTCCCTGAGCCTTAGGTGCGGGATTGTTTTGTAGAGGTATCCATTAGGACTAGGCTCCATGACTCTAGATATTGATTGTTTGTGAGTTTCTGCGTGCTTCTGCTGCATAGAAGAGTCTCCTTATCGGGACAGGTATGGCCCTCATGCCTCACTGGACAACGACAGGGGAACTGGAGCCATTACAAGGTCCCCTTCAAATACTGGAGGTCAGGCCTCTATCCCCGCCTTCGCAAGTTTAGAATTGCCACAGCCCTTCTATACTTCGAGAAGGGAGGAGATGTCAGGGGCAGCCCTGCTTACACACTGTAGGCCTAAAATCAGCAGTGGGCCTGTCATACATGTATACTAACACCAAGTCTTGGGTCTCAGTGGAAGAACATTGAAGCAGATGGCTATAAGCTAATGTCAACGGGCAGCTTTTGTGGAAATTTATAAGCTTGAGTGGTCATGGACCTTGTAAATAGGTAGGCTTGGCAGATAATACCAGCTTAGATGGGGCCAAGCGAGTCATAGGCAGAGTCATGGTGACTTGTCCCCTCAACCTTCACCCAGCCGATACCCGGTTCTGAAGATATCTGTATTCCCCCTGAGCCCCCACACTCCAGTGTCATTCCCTTCCCCATGTCCTGCCTTTCTGTGTTTATACCCCTGTGTGAATTAATTATGATTTGAGAAAAAAATTTAAAAAAAAAGAAAAAAAAAGAAGAGTCTCCTTGCTGACTTGTGTGAAGACAACACTCATTGGTGTGTATATAAAAATCATTTAGATTGAAGTAAGTTTAGCTGTTTCAATCATTAACTCTTTAGAACCAGGGAGAAAGAAAAATGAACAGTAAAACCATATGGACTGAAATAACAATGCCACTTCTTAGTAGCTGTGGTGCTTAAATAAGTCATTAAGATCCCCAGATGTTGCCTTTTAGAAGAATATTTTTTATAAGTTTCTATATGCTTGTTGTTTGATGAATCATTAGTAATTTTACATAAATTTTGAGTATTTGGAAGAGACCACCAGACAACTTTGCAGTCATGCTTCCTTTCTTATCTCTCCATACCAATAGTGATAAGTATCTGCATAGTGGTCTCAGTTCACAGCGATTCAATATGCTTAGATTTTCCCAGGTGATGATGTAAACGTTATAAAACAGTGCCGTCATCTTCTGCCTAAATCTGACTAATTCTGACTGATAATGTATATTAAAGTCATACTTTTCACAGGTGACTACTTCACTTTCAATTCGTAATGCCGTCTCAAACAAAATACTTCTCAAATATCCTTCCTTATTTCAGATGTTCATCAGGTATATCTTGCCTGTGGTTATTATGTTGAATTATCCCCCAAAAGTTGTCACGAATAGCACTACTAGACTGAACATTTCAAGATAATTTTTTCCTCTCTCATGGATGTCAGACCAACTTCTGATCCAGAGTATGAAGACATATCTTAATCACCTGGCCTCCTAGGACAGAGATGATGAAAATTTCCCTAGATTTGCAACATATAGAAACAGTATCTGTGGGAAGCTCTTCCACTTCTATAACCAAAAATTCTAATAGTATTTGTGTAGTTTCATTCTATTTATGTTTTCTTTGTTTGGAGAAAGTAACTCTTCAAACTACTCTATTTATAAAGTAACTCTCCAAGCTAATTTATTGCTAAGAATTTCCCTTACTTTTTGTTATAGTAAGTATGTAACATCAATTGAGGGTTGGACCATTCAGTCCCTAGATGAAAGACACAAAACTTCTATACGCATAACAAGCCGTAGACACTAGAGCTGAGCAAATATCTAACCTCTAGGCTACTATGTCTACTGCCCTGCCAATACCCTCAAGCTATGACTTGCCATGTTCTGCTTGGGCGGCTCTTATTCCAACGGGCCAGCCCTTATGGCCATGTTTTCATGATTCATCTACCCCATGGCATCTTTATCTCTCCACACATCACTTCTCCCTAGTAGTCCTCTCCTCAGACCTCAAGCTCTGGGAACCAATGTTTCACCTACTTCTCTTCTTCCCAATTCTAGGCTGTAGGAATCTTTATTTAACAAATAATTTTAAAATAAGGAGCAAGGCTTCATTCATAGCATAATTTGGTGCATGTAAGCCTTTACTTGACTCTGGAAACAACCAGATCTTAGGGGTCAGTATTTAGCATCACAATACAAAGCAAAAGACCCACCCTCAACAAGTTTTATTGTTGTAAGCAATGTAATGGTAATTAACAAACCATGGAAAGTACTATGTGGTACCAAATTCCAGGGAACCTTCCTCAACAAACACTGGCATAGGCAACCATTATCTTTTAAGTCTTGTGTGTTGTACTTACAAATGTAATTTTCACATTTTTTTCAAACTGTTAAAGGAAGCATTTATTCTTTTATCTTACTTGAGCTCACAATTGAGAGGCTATGAATTTTAAAAGACTTTGGATTTTAAAAGAGATTGGCTGTTTCAAATGAACTGAAAATTAAGTATGTTTGAATCTGTAATGATGGTGAGACTTTTAAACTAATTTATGATTTTAATGTAAGATCTTGGGGATGAATAAGTAATGAGTTTCGGCTTAAGAGTGATGAATTTGTATATCTAACTGACAAGGGGTCAGTTGTACCAGGAAGTGTTATGCCAACTTAACAAAGGTTTAGTCATCAAAGATGAGAAAATTTCTCCATGAAATCCAGATGTAAGGCATTTTCTTAGTTACAGATTAAGGGGGGAGGACCAATATCATTGTGGGTGACTCCATTCCTGGGATGGTGGTATGTGGCTCTCTTAAAAAAGGTGAGCAAGCCAGTGAGCAACACCTCTCCATTGCCCATGTTTCAGTTTCTAACTTCAAGTTCCTTCCCTGTTTAAGTTTCTGTCTTGACTTCCTTTGATAATGAACAACAATATGGAAGTATAAGCCAAACTCACCACACCATCCTCAAAAAATATAAATAATTGAATTCTATATCACCCTCTCAGGAGATGATAAGAAAAGAGTGTTAAATTTGATTCCTGAGCAAGTGGGGCTAGAACAAGCAGAGCTGGAGTAAGAGGGAGAAGGGAAGAGGAAAAAATTAATTCTTGATATTTGTTGTACATTTTAAGGGTATGTGTGTATGCTTATGTATATGATTCCCCTTCAAGTTTTCTGGATAGGGTTTTAGTCCATGGAAACTTCAAATACATTGTCAGGCACTCTAACAAGGTATAGATAGATGAGAGAGAGAGAGACGGAGAGGGGGAAGGGGAGAGGGAGAGACAGAGGGGGGGGGGAATTCTACCTGGACTTTATTCTTATGGTATTTCCCAGGTTAAATTTTGTTTTGGTGTAAGTCAAACTAACAATTCTTCTTTTCTAAAATAATTTTGTGTTTATTCTTTGAGAACTTTAGATGTGTATATGGTATATTTTGATCATGTTAACTACTCCCTTTCTCCTCCAACAAGTTCCAAGTGCCACCCAACTCAGTCTCCCTTCCAGCATTCTATACCCCTTTGTTTTATCCTCAGTAGGTGCATACTCCAAGGGCCATCTACTGGAGCATAGGCAACTTATTAAGGGCCATATTCCTGATGGAAAACTGACTAATCCTCTCACCAAGAGTCATCAAATGCTAACACCTCCTCAGCTAGGAGTAGTGATTTGTGAGCCCCTCACCAACCGATGCTGGAATGTTTACTGGATTGATCTTGTACAGGTCTTGTGCAAGATAAACTTCTTTTCTGTACACTTAATTATTCATTTCTTGTATGACAATAGCATTCAACAAATGCTTTCAAAATATTTTGAAAGACAGCTTAAGACGGATTAAAATAGAAATTCAACAGAAAACTTAGATCAAGTTTTTTGATAGGGTAAGATTTTCCTATTTACTCCTTTAATATTTTTCATCCAAATACATTTCAGAAACTGTTTTATAAAGACAATTGTAAATAGATGTTCCTAGATTTAGGGGCAAAAGGCCTTGCCTATGTTGAGGAATCTATAAAACTGAATGAGTTCTAGTACTTTTTATTCTGAAGAGTTGAAAAGGTACAACCAGGTAACCTTGAGCTACTTTTCTCATTAATAGCATGAATTGTTCTCCTTTGTGTGGCCTAATATCTTTGATACTATTAGGTAAAACCTTCTGGAATGTAGTAACTGGAATGTAGTAAGAACACTCGTTTTCACCAAACCAAAAGCTATAAATCTCATCAAACTTATCTGAAACCTAAAACAGATTTTTCCTATATGTAGCCTGCCTACCTGATTTTTTTTTAACAATAGGAAAACATGGTCTTAATTTATCATTTTAATTTATTCTTTAATTTAAAAAAAGTCAGGAAAACCATTTCCATAATTGGAACATGTAATTTGGGATAAGATAAACCCATGTTCCTGGGGATGATCATACACTGTTGACTAAAGAGTAAAAATTCTTTCTGGAGCGTGATTCCGTCCTGCGTGTCTGTTCTGTGGAACAGCAGGTAGTTCTTTTCCATCCGGCTTCTCCCACACCGGAGTGCGCGCCTCCACCTCATGGAAGACTCGATTGACATGGACATGAGCCCTCTCAGGCCTCAGAACTACCTTTTCGGTTGTGAACTAAAGGCTGACAAAGACTATCACTTTAAAGTGGATAATGATGAAAATGAACACCAGTTATCATTGAGAACAGTCAGTCTAGGGGCAGGAGCAAAAGATGAATTACACATCGTAGAGGCAGAAGCAATGAACTATGAAGGCAGTCCAATTAAAGTAACACTGGCAACTTTGAAAATGTCTGTACAACCAACAGTTTCGCTTGGGGGTTTCGAAATTACGCCACCGGTGGTCTTAAGGTTGAAGTGTGGTTCAGGGCCTGTGCACATTAGTGGACACCACCTAGTAGCTGTAGAGGAAGATGCAGAGTCAGAAGATGAAGATGAGGAGGATGTAAAACTCTTGGGCATGTCTGGAAAGCGATCTGCTCCTGGAGGTGGTAACAAGGTTCCACAGAAAAAAGT
Source organism: Grammomys surdaster (assembly GCF_004785775.1). NCBI lineage: Eukaryota > Metazoa > Chordata > Mammalia > Rodentia > Muridae > Grammomys > Grammomys surdaster. The sequence continues at coordinate 213,262 of NW_021620397.1, forward strand.
AAAACTTGATGAAGATGAGGAGGGCGATGATGTAGATGATGAGGACGATGAAGATGATGATGATGATGATTTTGATGAAGAAGAAACTGAGGAAAAGGTTCCAGTGAACAAATCTATATGAGATACCCCTGCCAAAAATGCACAAAAATCAAACCAAAATGGAAAAGACTTAAAACCATCAACACCAAGATCAAAGGGTCAAGAGTCCTTCAAAAAACAGGAAAAAACTCCTAAAACACCAAAAGGACCTAGTTCTGTAGAAGACATTAAGGCAAAAATGCAAGCAAGTATAGAAAAAGGTGGTTCCCTTCCCAAAATGGAAGCCAAGTTCATTAATTATGTGAAGAATTGTTTCCGGATGACTGACCAGGAGGCTATTCAAGATCTCTGGCAGTGGAGGAAGTCTCTTTAAGAAAATGGTTTAAACAGTTTGAAATATTCTGTCTTACTTCATTTCTGTAATAGTTGATATCTGGCTGTCCTTTTTATAATGCAAAGTCAGAACTTTCCCTACTGTGTTTGATAAATGTTGTCCAGGTTCAATTGCCAAGGATGTGTTGTCTAAAATGCCTGTTTAGTTTTCAAGGGTGGAACTCCACCCTTTACTTGGTTTTAAGTATGTATGGAATGTTATGGTAGAACATAGTAATCGTGGTGGTCAGATGTGGAAATGGTAGGGAGACAAATATACATGTGAAATAAACTCAGTATTTTAATAAAGTAAAAAAAAAAGTTCTTTCTGGTCAGTAAGATGCATGATATGTGCACATGCCACACAAGACGGATGATCTAAACTCAACTCCAAACCTCATTGAGTTCAAAGAACTGGTAATGGCAAACTAGATCCCAAAAGGCGTCCAGTCACATCTACATACATACAATGGCATGCAGGTGTGTGTACATGTGCAGACACTCACACACATACTTCACCATGACTACCACCACTACAAAAATTATTTTTTAAATAATAAGTAGTTTCTACCTCTTTTGAGGTGAAAATTGTATTTAGTTTAATACAATGCACTATGTATTAGAAATTGAAATATAACTAGTTTCAATTAATAAAATAATTTTTAAAAATATTCTATCATGAAAACAAAAAGTCACCTCAATAGAAATAGCTTACATTCTCTACTATGTAGAGATATTTAATATTGAAGATGACATAGTTGAAGACAAAATATGAAAGGTACCTCTGTCAAGAAACTTATTTTTTAATATTTTTTGTAATTATAATTTATCTACAGTAAACAACAATACAACCTTTAGTAAAGAGATACTGTAGTTCATGAGAATTGCGACCTCATTTTATGAAGTTATCCTCTTGACAATTGAATACATATATGAGGCGTTTGTTTCACTCACAACCTTATTCTCTCTTTTCTCACTCCCACATCTCTTGACCTTCCCCATATTTTTCCAAGATCCGTTTTATAGTCATATCTTTTTATTGTGTTTGATGATATTTAAGTTTAACTAATGCTGTCTGTCTGACCGTGAGTTTACCACTGTCCTTGGAGACTGGTAGACTTAACGGTGTGTATACAACTGGAGACATTTCCCAAGAATCTCTCAGTAGCCAATGGTTTAGCAGGGAAGGACATGGCTCTCTGAACGCCTGCCTTACTCATGATGGACTGTTTTCAGGACCAGTTGTGTGCAGGCCCAGCCCAGGCAGCCAGAGCTGCTGTGTGGTTGTTACTACAATGACTATAGAATGACCAGAAGACAACATTGTCTTCTCCCTTCTCCCTTCTCCATACCTTCCATCTCTTATAATCTTTCGACTCCCATTTCTGCAGTGTTCCCTGAGCCTCATACTGTGTATTATCATTCTCTTGTTTAGGGCGGAGTACTTAACCAAAACTTAATCTCAGTATGGTGAACAGCAGTGTTTGTTTGCGTCTACAGCTGTCACTCCAAAGAGTATTCCTAGTTAGAGTGGAGATAGAATTTATCTATGGGTAAAAATATAAACACTTAGAAGGAAGTTTGGTGCTGTGTCAATTTACCTAAATAATAATAACTTCCCCCTAGTGCCTAAGACCTTCTCTAACAGGGTTTATTGTTCTTTTTTTAACCTAGTTTATAGCACAAGGCATACATTCTCTCTTTTGAAACAATTCTTAAATTGATTGAGATCTGTTTGTTAACCCATAATAGTGACATTTATACGCCCATGGATGCATCTTACCTGTCAGGTTGCTATTGTAGTTCACAGACTTTACACCCGGCTAACACCATTTTCTCCTGTAGAAACCTATATATCAGCTTTTGCCACTATGAAAGCTGTTCGGCATGATGTAACTTACTACTTCAATACTAGTTAATTTTATCCATTATACTTTCCAACTAGGGTATGCTTTCTCTTCAGCCCTAAGATTGTTTCAGGTAGTTCTGCTGAGCAATCAACATGAATGGCAGGAGTTTGCATTCTCTTAGGGAACTCTGAGACTTTCCTGATCAACAATGCATAAGGGGTAATACCATACTAACACTAGGATTTTTGTTTATTAGCTTTTGGCTCTTCCAGACTACAAGTAAAACATGTGCTTGGTATCACTAACTACCGAGATTGGCTACAGATCACTGTTTCTTGATTCTCCCATACCAGACTAACGATAAGTGCTCTATTATAGATCAATAGATATCAATACAGTAAGACTAGTATCACTCACTTATCTTGCAACATCCTCAGTTTCCACTTCTATGTATTTATGCGTATATACATATCCAGATGAGACCTTACAAATGGGTGTGTGTTCACATGTGTGCTTGCATGCATGCATTTGAATGAGTCAAATGCATGGGTCAGGAGAAGATTTTGAGTTCTATTAACTCAATTTGATTTTTACACGACAGTCATTGAGAATAAAGACATATCATTTAGGGAAAAGAAATGGAAAAATTATAGTGTGGAGGGTAATCCTTAAATTGACATCTAGAAGAGGTGGGAAATTTGGAACTTTGATGTTTATAGTTTTGATTGCTTTTAGTATATCATGAATGTACACTAGTTGGTCATCAATTGTTGTAGAATGGATTATCACAAACGTAAAAGCTTCAGATCCATTATCTTCCTCACATACTCTATCTGCCGCACTCTAGAAACAAATTGACTGTATTTCATATGTAGCATCTTCCAACACTGAGCTAGAGGTGTCACCTCAGGCTGAGCTTTCCTTGAAGTTCAGGATGTTTTTTTAAAGCTTATGAGACAGTTCCTGGAAACTGGTGTAGACAGAAGGTGACATTAATTCAAGTAAAAGTAAAACAGATTTAAGATGGCACAAAGTGCGGGAAATACAGAAGAGTGGTCAAGGATGCCATCAAGACAGGCATATCCTTCGAACTTGGCTCTGACAGAAGTACTTATCTGAAACTCAGAATGAAATTCAGTTTTCACTAAAGGCGGAACATACCTAGTCCCACATTTTTTGTTGTTATTGACAGCATCAGAGTAGAGTTATTCATCTATAAATATCATTGTAATGCTTTGTTTGTATAGAGTATGATAGGAAAATATTCAGAGAAAGAGGCTGGAATTACACAGGCAATCACGGTAACTATGACTCAGAATGGCTATTAGACTGGTCTATTTCCTTTCAAATGTGAATTTCATTGTGCCTATTTATTCAGTTATAACAGAAAAGCTTCTGGTTCCTAGAATGCCTGGAGTAGCTAATCTAATTAAGACTAGACTGCCTAGCCTTGTCTTCCTTTTTCTCATTAAGCTGTGTCAGGAAATAATCATGGATGCAAATATCCCTTTACCTTGTCCCATAACATAAGTAATTACAGGAGTAGTCCATCCTCTAGAGGTCATGTACATGTATGTTCAGCTAAAGTCATTTGAGGGGAGGAAACCTCAACAGAGACTGTGCCTCCATAAGATTGGGCTATAAGGAGGCCTTTAGGGCACTTTTTTATTTAGTGGTTAATGTGGGAGTGCTTAGACTAGTGTGGTTGGTGCCATCCCTGGGCTGGTGGTTCTGGGTTCTCTAAGAAAGCAGGCTGAGCAAGTCATCATGAGCAAGCCAGTAAGCAGCATTCCTCCATGGCCTCTGCATTAGCTTCTGCCTCCCGGTTCCTACTCTGATTGAGTTCCTGTGTCCTGAGTTCCTTCGGTGATGAAGAGTGTTGTGTAAGTGTAAGCCAACTAAATGCTTTCTTTTCCACACTGTTTTTGTCACGATGTTTTATCATAGCAATAGTAACCCTAACATAGATAGCATTCTACAAGAAAAGGTCATAAAGCAAGAAAGAATCAAGTTAGTACAGAAACTTCAAAGAGAGCTCTGTAAAGATCTGGAGAAAGATACTTGTTGTACAAAACCTAGAAATGATGAAATTGTTACTTGAGTTATATAGATTTACATTGTTACTTTTTTTTTTAAAGAAGCCTGAGATAACCAAGTTATAATGATTAAAGGTTTTTTGTTGTTTGTTTGTTTGTTTGTTTGCTTTTAATCTCATGATTCAGGAAATTCCGGGCATGACCAATTAACTTCACTAGTTTGAAGTCTGTGGTGAGCTATAACAGTAAGAGTCTCATAAAAAAAATAGCTCATGATCTGGAAGCAGAATGCAGAAAATGTAGAGATTAGGACCCTATAGTCTCTTTGAGGCCACAGACACAATGAACTAAATATCTCTAGATTCTATTCCTTAAAGTTTCCACCACATCCCAAGAGCCTCCCTGAGAAAGAAAGCTTCAACTGAATGGGTGTTTTGAAGCATACTCAAAATCCAAATTAAAGAGTTTGGATGCCTGTGGCTGCAAGAGGAAATATCTCCCATATCAGGAGGCAGAGTCCTGGGGGAAAATGGCACTAAATTACCACCTTCATGGGAAATACAAACAGGGTTATAGCATTCTTTAGGCTCTCAAAACTAGCCAAGAAGGGAAACCTGAAGGAACCTAACTTAAATATGAAATACTGTTCAGGAAAGTCAGGAATTTAGTAGAAATTGTTTGCAGTTGGTTGACAGAGAAGCTAGGCTTGCTTTGCATGCTGTAACACACAGGAGATAATACATATTTGCTTTCATTTTTCTATTTTCTTGTCTACATCTTTAAGTCCATAAAATTTGGACAAGTCCGTGTTCTAAGAATGATAAAATAACACAGAGTCTGAGAATTACAGTTAAGTGTCCATCTTTTACCAGGGGTTGTTTAATAAATACGGTCCCAGAAGCATCTTGGAGGGAACATGGTCTTTGTACCCAGAGCCATACAGATTTTGTATTAAGTTGTCTGTGTCTCCTTGGCCCTAAGGTTACACTCTCTTCAGAGTTGTTATATGACTTAAAGTAGATATAATCATTACTTCCAACACATGTGTAAGTTAGAAGGAAAAGTAAAATAATATTCTAAAATGCAATGATTTAGTGTTCCAATGACTATTCTGCTACCATATTATTGGTAATGTTCTTTGGGAACACACATACTTAGAATATCTGAGATGCAAATGTTTTTTTTTCCAAAATAATGATATGAGGCAAAACCCAGCACATTGTAGAAGCAGAACATTGACGTTATCAGTAAAAATTACACATAAGTTGTTATTTTAATAGAAACAAATGCTGTAATACAACTGCTCAATGCCCCCTCCCCTTTCTCACTCTGGACTCTGAAGCCAGAACAACAAAAATTCCTAAGTAATTCTTTCCTTTGCAGTGACTGTCAGAATCACATGAATTCTGACAACTTGAAATTGCTTTTCTCAGGAGAAATAAGAAGAAGATGCTTTTGAATAAGAGTCGGTATCATCTCAATACATAAGAACCCACTTCCTAATATGAAGATTATGCCTCTGTTCTCCCACAATCACCTTGCTTATGACAAACACTGAACACCATTTTTTAGAAATGGTCATCATCCATGTGTTTGATTTTGTGATTTTCAAAATTCTGCAAATAAGCTAGCAAACTATATATTTCTAAAGAGTGTCCTATATAACAAGTTAAGAGAACAAAAGGAAAAGAGACAGTTCTATTTTGTTGGTGAGAAATGTAAAACTGGCAGAGCAAAGATGCATGCATCCTACCTGGCATTTGCTTCTATTTAAAATGAAAGACAAATAATTAAAATGGAGGCAGGAGATATGGAAGACAATGAGATTTACAGCTCCTTCTGGTATGGGAAGAATGCTCTGTGTAATGCTATCTGTGGGGCACAGACAGCTAATCTTAGGAAAATCCATTGCATCTCCTGAGCCAATCCACATGCTGGCCACTGATTCTGTGATAAGAAAGCAATCATAACAACTACCTAGCTTTTGGTCTTTATTTGTGAACAGTAATTTTACCAATTTGCAAACATTTACATCAACATTTTAGGAAAAACTTTGAAGGTTTTTTTTCTTCAAGATTTGTCATGCTCCTTACCATATAAAGCCCCGTCATGCTGTGTTATTATTATTATTATTATTATTATTATTATTATTATTAAATTCCAAATGCTGCCTCATTTCAGATCTCACCTTTGCCTCTGAGAGGGTGCTCCCCAACCTACCTACACCTCACCCCAGCATCTCCCTTCCCTGGGGGCATCAAGTCTATGGAATTAGGCACATCCTCTTCCACTGAGGCCAGACAAGGGAATCTTCTACTACCTATGTGCCAGGGGCTATGAACCAGCCAGTGTCTATTCTTTGGTTGATAATTTAGTCTCTGGGAACTCTGAGGGGCCAGGTTAGTTGATATGGTTGTTCTTCGTATGGGGTTGCAATCCCCTTCAGCTCCTGCAGTCCTTTCTCTAACTCTTCCATTGGGGGCGTCATGACCTCAGTCCAATGTTTTTCTGTAAGTATCCACAGGTGTGACATTCAGCTGCTGGTAGAGCCTCTCAGAGGACAACCATACTAGGCTCTTGTCAGGAAGCACAACATGACAACAGTAATAGTGTCAGGGTTTGGTGCCTGCACATGGGATGGATCCCAAGTTGAGCTGGACACTGGGTGGTCTTTCCTTCAGTCTCTGTTCTATTTTTGTCCCTGCATTTCCTTTAGACAGGAACAATTCTGGATCAAAAATGTTGAACATGGGTGGGTGATCTCATTTCTTCCCTGGGGACCCTGTCTATCTACTGGAGGTAGTCTATTCAGCATCCATCTCCCCATTGTTGGCTATTTTGGCTAAGGTTATCCCCATTGAGTCTTGGGAGCCTCTCTCATCCCAGATCTCTGGGCTTTCAAGTAGTTCCTCCTGCCTCCCATCCAACACCTGCAGCTGCATACTGCCATTCATTCTCCTGGCACTCCGAGCTTCTCTCCTGTCTCCCTGTATACTTATTGATCTTGCCTCCTTTTCGTCCTTCCCCTCCCATTTCCTTTCTTGGTTCCTCCCTCTCCCTGCCTTCAGTGAATATTTTGTTCTCCCTTCTAGATGAGAATGAAGCATCATCACTTGGGCCTCTCTTCTTGTTAAACTCCAAATAGTCTGTGGGTTATATCATGGGTATTAAGTATGTTTTGTTTGTCTTACTTATCCACTTATCAGTGAATACATGCCATGCATGTCCTTTTGGGTCTGGGTTACCTCACTCAGGATGATATTTTTTAATTCCATCCATTTGCCTACAAAATCCATGAAGTTCTCATTTTTTAATAGCTGACTAATATTCCAAAGACCTCAGAAGACAGAAAAACCTCTCATGTTCATGGACTGGTAAGATTAACATAGTGAAAATGGCCATCTTACCATAAGCAATCTACAAATTCAATGCAATCTCCATTGAAATTCAAGCATAACTCCTCACAGACATGGAAAGAACATTTCTCAATTTCATATGGAAAAACAAACAAATAGAACAAAGAATAGTGAAAACAATTCTCAACAATAAAAGAACTTCTGGGAGGAATCACTCCTGACCTCAGGATGTACTATATACCAATAATAATATCAGCATGGTATTGGTACAGAGACAGACAGATCAATAATGGAATTAAATTGAAGATCCTGAAATAAACTCACATACCTATGGTCACTTGATCTTTGACAAAGAAGCCAAAACCATATAGAGGAATAAAATAAAAGCATCTTCAACAAATGGTGCTTGTCTAACTGGTAGTTTGCATAATAGAAGAATGCAAATTGATCCATACTTATCACATTTTACAAAGCCCAAGTCCATGTGATTCAAAGACCTCAACATAAAACTGGATACACTGAATCTAACAGAAGAGAAAGTGGGAAATAGCCTCAAACACATTGGCATAGGGAAAACTTTCCTAAACAGGAGACCAAATGACTCAGGCTTTCAGATCAACAATTGACAAATGGACAGTTTCTGTAAGGCCAAGAACACTATCAATAGGACAAAACAGCAACCTAGAGATTAGGAAAAGATCTTCACTAACTGTATAGTTGATAGAGATAATATCCCGAATATATAAAGAACTCAAGAAATTAGACCCCACAAAACCAAATAACCCAATTAAAAAATTAGATAGAGATAAACAGAGAATTCTAAACTGAGGAATTTCAAATGTCCAAGAAGCACTTAAAGAAATGTTCAACATCTTTAGTCATCAAAAAAATGTAAACCAAAATGACCCTGAGATTCCACCTTACACCAATCAGAATGGCTAACATCAAAACCTCAAGTGACAGCACATGTTGGCAAGGATGTGAAGAAAGAAGAATACATTGCTAGTGGGATTACAAACAGGGACAACCACTCTGAAAATCAATCTGGAGGTTCCTCCAAAAACTGGAAATAGATCTACCTGAAGACCCAGCTATACTACTCTTGGGCTTATACCTAAAAGATGCCCCACGAAGCCACGAGTTCCACTATGTTCATAGCAGCCTTATTTGCAATAGCCACAAGCTGGAAACAACCCAGATATCCCTCAGTGGAAAAATGAATACAGAAAATCTGTGTCTATAGTCACAAATCTAGCTTTCCAAATAAACATTTTTTGAATAGTTTAAATTTATAATCTCTGATATTTTAGTGTAGCCTCATGTAATATGCATAAAATTTTAATTTCAAAGTTAAAAATGTATTAAATATTTTCTCATAGATTACATATTTTCTGCAAAGTGATAAATCAAACAAGATAAATAAAGTATATAATTTATCTAAAATGGATGCAGTAAAGGAAATACTGTATGTGAAATATAAGTACCATTTACTGGTTTTAAGATGAGATGGGATGTAATTTCACATGAAGTTACCACTTGATCAAAAATGTAATTTAAAACAAAAGCATGTCTATGTGTTTTCTAACAATAAACAAAAGACTGATGTGTCTGTAAGACTAAGTAAGCAAGGAGCAGACCTGGGTGAAACGTGGAAACAGCAGCTATAGCCTAGCAGCTGTGTCTCATAATTCACAATGCCCCCTTCCAATAAATACCCTGGAGGCTACAGTTTGGTTCTTCCCAGTTAGTTAGAGGTGGACTTACCAAGAGACTTTCTCCCAAGTTCTATGTGAGTGCATTAACTAAAAACACACACTATCTCAACACCTTATACAAATTATAATATCAAGTGCATCATGGTTTTGATACACACATACACACACACACACACACACACTCACTCACACCTTGGTAAGCTTTTCAAGTCATTTATGGGTCAAAGTACACTAAAACAGAGATCCAGTTTACCAGATTTGAAGTAGGGTGAAAATTACCTCACATCCTGAATATGCCACTCATCTCAGAAATCTTCTTTTAACCTGTGAAGCTCACAAAGTAGAATGGACCCTTCCTTCTTTGAGTCAGCCACCCCTCTCTAACCCCTCTCTAATCTTTCTCCAATGTATGCTTCATTTTGCTCTAGTTTGTGTCGCTCAGCTGAGTTCTTTCTATTGAGGAAAAGAAATAAATAAACTAGGAGATGGCACTTTGTAATACTTTAGTCATTTGACAGACGAAGAAAGACGTATGAGGTAAGATCAAAGAAGTAATGCAAACTGAGAACAGGCAGTGCCTTGACTTACAACAAAAGACTCCAGATTTTACTCTCAGGTGAATTTGAAAGACACTTGTAGACACTGGGTATTCAATAAACATAAACTTGTGTTTTCAAAGGTCACTCTAGAGCAGGACTGAGTGTGGCTACACAGAGGGCAAAGACACAGATGGGTGCTCTCTAGGAAGGGCCCATCCAACACCTGAAGAAAGAATGCAGGCCTCAGCACACAGGGTGCTCAGGTATGTCCTGGCAAGCAGTAGGATTCTTGCATATATTTTAAGTACAGATTTAATTAAAACATATGCTTGTAATCAATCTTAGCATTCTTCCTGATTAATAATTTACCCAACTGGTAAAACTTAAAGGGAAAATGAAGTAACTCTAGAACAAAAGCATGACAGGAAACAGTAATATTATAGTCCTTGACTCTGTAAATTCCATATCATTATTGGCTGGTAAAGATCAACCAGAGTATGCTATGTGTCTCGAAAATTATTAATGATGTATTTCCTCCTTTTGCATTCAAAAACATATATTGATATGCAAAGCTAAGTGGCTTGACAGTAGCTTGAGACAGTTACTATACTAGTTGGCACCCAGCTCTAGTTCATGTTTGTCTATCATTACAAAAAGAGACTATGTGAACCTTTCTACAATTGCGAAAAATTAAGAAGTGAACTAATAAATAAAACCTAATCAGTGGTACTTTGAAGCAATAAAAAAAATGATTAGTGCCCTCAAAATTCTATTCCACATTCGACATCATAGACTCTGTGCTCCCTAAGACCTATTTAGAAAATTCGTATGTATGGTAGGAATCAGAATGAGTCCTGATTCTCAGGGCCTTCCATTACTATTTTACGAAAGATAACTTGCCATCTTCTAGGTTAAATCATGTTATCAGAAGCTTTTGTGTCTCTTATATAAATAGAGTTCTTCATTGTAACTTGTTGAAATATTTCAATACATGTCTGGTCTTCGTAATTTGCGTAAGTCAGAATCACATTCTAGCTCTGGATTATCAGGATGCACACATATTACGTGTGTATGTTTCTGTGTAAAGTGCACTTATATAAACATATACATCCAGCAAGGATGTGGTTTTGAAGCAACTCTTACTCTTGTTCCTGTTTTATGCAAAGTACTGTTGATTAAATGAAGGAATAATCCAAAGCCACACTTAATGATTTCAATGTCAGTACAAATTTATACAGGCTACATGCTGGAGTGTTAGAAGACGTTGGGATTGCAAAACTAATTCTTAGTTATAATGTTACTGAATATTTGTAGTTACTTTAAAATTAACCTTTATATCCTCCGGAGGTTTGTGTTTATAAGAGTCACTTGGTGTCTCATAGAGAAACTAATTAGTCAGCAAATGAGAAGTACAGAGGGACACAAATGAGTTCTTTGTTTACCGTTACATGATTGTACCATATAATTTGTATTGTAATTAAATGTTTTATATTGCAAATGGAAAAATATTTGATTCAGAGATAGATAATAGCAGTAATTTCAAGTGTCCCAATAAACATGTTGACACGTGCGTTGGGGCTATTGCATAGGCACTTACTGTTCAGAAAGAAGTAGAGAAAAAAAAAACCTACAATCTCCAGTATTATCAAAAGACCTTCCTATCTTCGACTGCCATTGTCTGAATCTCTGACTAAGGCCCTTGTTTCACAAAAGCCAGCAAATATTTTAAATAGACAAAAAAAGGGGGGGGGAACATCCAGACAGGCACGATGCGTTATTATCACTTCTTTTCTGTTATGCTAAAACATGCTATTCTACAGTATCTCAAAAGAGCCAGTGTTTTCAAATACACAGAGAAAAATGTTTACAGAGAAGTTCTGATTGTCTGTCAGTTCACCACAGTGAGTGGCAAGTGCCTCTATTGCACACCGTTAATCTACTTACCTTCTGACAATGGATGAAGGGGGCATAGAAATAGAGGTTGAATTTTTAGTTATTCTTACTCTGTTATGCTTGAATGAAGGTCTTGACATTTTTTCTCTTCTATTACTATTATTACTATTACTATTATTGTCATCATTAACTTAAAACCCAGCCCTTGCCTCCCCTCCCGATGCCCCCAACTACAGTTCCTCATCTCGTTCCTCCTCCCAGTCTTTCTTCTTATGACACCTTATTAACCCAGTGTCACTCTCATGTCGTTTGTAGTGATAATGCCTAGAAATACAGTGTTTGATATTTTTCACATAAGGTAAACTTAATATTTTGGACCTCAAGAGTCATTAGCTTCATTTTCAAACATTCAATTCAATCTACGAGAATTATAACTAAGCGTTTTGTTTGCTGTGTAGCGTACGATGGAGTTTTCATTCTGGATTCCATTTGTTATCTCGTAGATCATCCTTACCGGATCTGGTTTTAATCAATTGCATACTGTTCAAATTCTGTACTGTATGTGACATCTATTAAATTGCTTCTTTGACAGTGTCATATGTGTGTACAATACGTGTGATTCCCTTACCCCGTCTTTCCCCACATGCCCATCAGAACCTTCCATTCTTCTTACAATTCACTCCCCTACATCCCTCTCATTTAATACTGTCTTGCTACCACTAAGTTCAACAAAAGATAGTTCATGGCTCCTGAACTATCCACTAGAGCACACTGGGTTAATGGTTGCGCATATAAATATTTATGTTATATCCTTTCAACATAAGATGTATAGGTCAACATAAGATGAATAGGTCTTACCTATAACCACAGAGTAATTGGCTACTACCCAGTCAAGTGTACCACTAATGCCCAAGTAGCCAGAGCTTGCATATCATGTTGTACTAGGGTTTATTGAGTTCAGAGCTGAGAAAGATTATTCTCAAATCATCTCCCAAATCACAACGAAAAGCACCATGTGATTTCATGACAACTAACTGATGGATAGGGAACTTTATTTAGCTCAGATAAAATAAATATTATATAAAGAAAATAATTGCACTATCTCCAGAATTCACCACTAGTCAGTATTCAGCATGATTTGGTAAGAGCCTGTGATTGACTGTTGACAGACCCAGTCTTGTGCAGGTCCAGTGCAGACAACCACGGTTGCTGAGAGATTATGCTTACAGTGACAGTATCAGGAAACAAAGTAGCATTTTACAGTCTTTCTCTTGATCTTCTGGCTCTTTCATGCTTTCCTCCCCACTTCAATGATGTTGCCTGAGTTTTAGCTGGAGTAGTCTAGATGTTCTGTTTAGGCATGAGCTCTCAGTTATCACACATTCTTAGCATCTTTAGAAACATAAGTCTGGCATGTACCATAATTCATGAAAAAGAGATTATCTGACTAAATCTGGAGGCAGCATCTGTGAAAGGATGTAACATAAATATTTAGAAAGTAGTTTAGTAGGCTGTTATCTTAGCCAAACAACTGATGCCATGTGATCGCTTCTGACTGGTTTTCAAATGCCAGGTATGAATTTCTTTTGTAGAATAGGTCTTAACTATAACCAGAGAGTAATTGGCTACTACCCAGTCAAGTGTACCACTAATGCCCAAGTAGGCACAGCTTGCATATCATGTTGTACTAGGGTTTATTGAGTTCAGAGCTGAGAAAGATTATTCTCAAATCATCTCCCAAATCACAACGAAAAGCACCATGTGATTTCATGACAATTAACTGATGGATAGGGAACTTTATTTAGCTCAGATAGAATGCTATAAGACATGGATGAAGGTAGGATCTTTATAAATAGGACCCTGGTATCTAAAAAAAATAATGCCAATTTTCAATTGAAAATTGGAACGTCCTGAAATTGAAAAGCTTCTCTGCAGCAAAGTCAATCAAATGAAGAGGCAGCCTACAGAATGGAAGAAAATCATTATCAGCTACATAGCCAACAAAGGATTATGTTCTTAAATGCATAAAAACTCAAAAAACAATAAAGAACATAAAACAAAGATGCAATTTAAAATGGATTATTGAGTTGGGCAGAGAATTCTGATAAGCAGAAACTTTTAAAAATAAATGTTCAATTTTATTTTTAATTTACTATTAGTAAATAATTTGTGTGGGTGATTCGTGGTTTTAGTGCTTATTTGGGTATTATTATATGACTTCATAGTCTGCTCTATGTGGGGATTGCTCAATTTTTCTTCTATCTAGTACTTACCCTTTATAAACTAGCACATTTACAATTTTCTCCAACTAGTTCCTACAGGCATGGAGCTATACCAAAGACTCCTGCTAGACTGTCAGCATGGGGTTTTGTCTGCTTTCCCCTTCCATTCTCTAGATTTGAAGACATGAGGAAGCTGTAGCCTTAATAATAGTATAATATTTTCCAGCAATTTTTTATGTCAGTGGGAACCTTTGAGGTTTCTCATTCTGGCCCATGAGACTTGTGTTTCCAGGACTATGATGATTGTCAGATTTCCCTCAGCATGAACAATAGCCGTCCTTTACTGTAGCTCTTGACATCCAGTGGTCTCCTCCCTGACAACATTCCACTTGCCACATAGGACAGAGTATCACTGATTTGACAGTCTTCCATTTTTGCACTGTGAGATGAAAATTGAAGCCTGGGCTCTCATAAAGAGAATGCTTCCTCTCTTGGAGAAGCTATTTACACTTAGAGAACATTATGAAGTTTCAGATGTTTGACGAAGACAGACTTGCTTTGGTTTTAGCTGACTTTAAACATATTTGATGCTCAGTTTGTAACAGTAAACTTAGTAATAATTTTGTAAAAAGAAGTAATGTATGTATTCTGCTGTACTATTGATGTTGTGAATGTTTAATTAATCTGATTAAACATTTATATTTAATGTCTAACAAGAAACTAATAGTGGTTACATTAGCTAAATTATGTAATGCTTTTAAAAAATATTCATTGTTAGGCTAGGCAGATAAGGCAGTTGTTACAGTGTTTGCATCACAAAATCACAAGGATTTGTGTTTGGTTATCAGATCTCACCTAAAATGGCTTGGTAAATAAATACTGTATTTCTCATTCCCATAAGTATAAACAAACATTCTTCCGAAGGTTTTTAATTTTCAGGATGCATTGATTTTTGCACAAGTCCATAAATGTTCTTAATTGTAGATATCTCCTGTTCTTTGTCTTTTTACTTTTTCATCTGCTCCATAGTTACCTCTATTGAGTGTTGGGAAATAAAGAAACTCAATGAATTTGATGAAAGCACGTAATAAGCCACTTACGTATTTTCTATGGCATTTGATCTATTGATACACTATCAAAATATTGAGATTTGCTGATAACCCGCCAATGATAAAAAATTATAGGTAAGGTTGGAAATGTTTGATGTTCTACAGATGGATTTTAGAAGAGTCTTCCACAGAGACAATCAATTGATATAAAGAACAAAATAATGAGTAAATATTCTGCAGGTTTTGTCAATCAAAGAAGCTTGAGGTAATTGGGAGCATTTAGCCTTGAGGCTATGTGCTTTCAGCAAGCCGTGATTCCAAGTTCAGACAGCATGCCAAGTTCTCCTTCATGCAAACAGCTGCTCAAAAGGACCTTTAAAAAGTAATCCTTATACTGAATGTCTCTTTAATGATGTAGAATTTATTTCCCATAGACTTTGGATGGTTTAGAAGACTGCTTGTTGTTCAATATTGTGTGAAGGCTTATATAGAAAAAAAATGGAGGCATTGGTAAGAGAATACAAAGCAGTACGTCATAATAACAGATATGGAAGTTAGCAAGTTGAATGGGATCTTGTTACCTGCAGTCCCTTTATATTAGTTTTCTGTGGATGCTTTGACAACTCACCACAAATTAGGAATTGTAAATGATGTGTGTTTCATACATTGTAATTTTAGAGTACAGACGTACAAACTGAACATGTCGTAGAGCTGAACACTTTGCTGGAAGCTGAAGAGGAGTACCTTGCCCTTGATGTCCAAGGCTTAGCTACACACCCTAAATTAGATGTTATTATCTACACTCATAATTCTGTGCCCTTCCTAATTCCTTTGTCTCATCCTTTTCTGTTTCTCTTCCTCTGTCTCAGACATCAGTCATTCTCTTATATAAGCATTTGTAACATTATAGACCCAATTCAATCTGGATTATGGACTCAGTTTATTTAGATGATATACTCAGTTCAATCCAGCAGACATTCTGCCTGAGGATACTTAAGAATAGTCCTCAAACGGTCTTTATCCAACCATGGTGATAACTAAAGGTTATAGGGAATAGGAAATATACATATATTGGAGGAAGATTACCCTCCAACTGATGCACTTACATTCTGTCTTCAGATTAAGTATGATCTATCTATAACAGATAAACACATCTTAGTATTAAAGTTAAAGGAGAAGTGTTAAAAGTTTGAAAACTTTCTTCAAAACATTGCATTTATCTCACGGTGACAGAAAAAGTATATCACAGATTAAAAGAACTAAATTATAGAATTTTACATTTCGATGTTGTGTCAACAGAATGTGAACACAAGACTGTAGACAGTTGGTTAGTTTTATGTTAACTTGACACTCAATCGAAAATAATGCATGCCCAAAATTGGGCTATAGGAATACATGTAGAACATTTTCTTAATTAGTGTCTGATGGAGGACAGCCCAGCCCATTTTGGGTGGTCCTGGCTTCTATAAGAAGCAGGCTGAGTAAGCCAGTGAGCAGCACCCTTCCATGGCCTCTGCATCAGATCCTGCCTCCAGGTTCCTGCCATTTGTGAGCTTATATATAAATCCTTTCCTTACTACATGGCTTTTACCCATGGTGTTTCATCACAGCAATAGTATAAACTATACACCGAGGAGTATTTCATTCCCAGAAAACGGATGCAGCCAGATGTTTCAAGATGATATCTAACTCCTACAAGGAATTCTCTGATTAGTTGTTATCCAGGTTTCACAAAGTCCCATATGGTTCAAGATGTATACCATGACAACAGTGTATATGTATGTAAATAGTAAGATCCACACAATAGATTATTTATTTCTAAGTATATATAGATATAGACATAGACATAGACATAGATATAGATAGATACAGATATAGATTCACCAAAATAATATAATAATACTGTTTTAAGACCACTCCTAATTTAATACCTTATTAGATCCAACCCATAATACATAACTAATGTGTAATAAGTAATTAACAATAATGGGTATATTCTTAGTATGATGAGTTAGAATATCTAAAACATTATGGACATGTGTAAATATATTTTTATTTGTGTAAACTTAAATATCAAATGTAAACATGCATATCACAGTTGAATTTTTAAATTACCAATATCAATAACCAACCATAAGAAAGCTATATTTGTTGTAAAACTGACATCCATAACATGTATGAACTTGTATAATAATTTATTTGTGCAAGCCAGGATAAGAGAGGAGGGGCTTGACATCATGAGGCAATGGACACACACGTTTTCAGTCCTTAGTCAACCTCACAACATCATCCCAATGCTAGGAAAGTGGTACTTTTGGATGGGTCCACCTTATACATGAAAAACAGCAGTTGTTGTAGGCAAACCAGTGATGAATCTCATAAATCTGCATTTATAATAAGATAAGTTTAACCTTAAGTCTATTAGTTAAGTGAATATGTCACGCAAGATGTCTTGATCCATATGAGACTCTATAGCAAAATACGACAAACTGGTTGAATCATAAATTGTGAGAACTATTTCCCACAATTCTAGAGGTAAGAGAGTCAAAGATCAATGTGCCCGAAGATTTGCTGTCTACCAAGAGCTGGTATCCTATGGCTGGTATGGCAACTTATTTGTGTACTTGTAGAATATGGGCAAAGAAGAGAAAAAGAACTTAATTAAGGAACGTATTATTCTACCCAAAGTATTTTTTATAAGTGCATTCATCCCATATTGAATATTGTGAAAGCGAAATATTTAAGCCACAGAAATGGATTTATTCCTTAACATCTTTCTGTTTAGAGTTCCCAACATGGGGTAAAGGGTATAACGCGTCTCTTAGCATAACTATTATTAGTTAACATATGAGATCAGATACTCATGAAGAATTTGTAAGTCACAGAAATTATAATTAACATTATCATTTAGGAATATGTTAATACTTGGACGCACTCACTCACACCCTCTAATAACTTAAAATGTGGAGAAAGTAGGGCTAGGAGTTCAGGGCTAGCCTCAGCTATCCAGAATAAACAAAACCCTGTCTTTTAAAAAAAAATAAAGCAAAATATATTATTATAAGATTCATCAAATATTTTACCAGTAACTTCTTAATATATACTAGCAAAGGATGTCATATATAGTTAATAAATGTAATTAAGCACAAGAGACTTGATCTTAATAAACTAGAATAGTACACCCAATCTACCTAGTTAAATATATTCTCACAATATTTACTAAATGACTTCTCTGTGACAGCTATTGAGCTGGATGGTAATTGAAATTCAAATATGAGCAAATATTATTCTCAGCCTTCAAAACTTTTACAGTTTAGTTAGAGAGATAGGTAATTATACAATAACTCAATACAGTATTACAGGCAGTGCCACAAAGAAAGGGATGAGAACACTGAAGGGAAACTTATTAATTTTACCATTCGGGGATTGCAGTTCTGTGATTAAATGGGTTTCCGGACACTTCTTAAGATAGTCTTGAAAGTCAGAGCCCAATGAGCATGGCACATGAGGCAGACTGTGCCCACAGACTTGGGAGGAGTCTAATTGGAAGCAACGGACATTTATAATGGGCTGAGGGTAAATAAGGAAGAGCATTAACTGTGAGCTTTATTTACCACGCGGAAGACTCTGTACTTTCATCAGTGACAAGGAGAACTCATTAATGAATATTCCTTTTCCCTCGGTAAAGCAATAGCAATGGTGTACTGAAGCTATATTTTAGCAAAGTTTATCTGATCTGCATGCTAGGGTGGATTAAAATGAGAAAAAGGAGCTGAAGTAAGAGAATCAATTACTGAGCTATTTGTACACAGAGTAACAATGTACATGAAAGATAATGAAAGTCTAAACAACGCATATAAAGCGTGGGTGGAATATATAAATGATATGCGAAAGTAGAATCACCAGGATTTACTGACTGCCTGATGGAGAGAAATAAGTTACGTATCCCCAAATAGGTTGACCTCAAAAACTAGTTCTTTCCTTTCAGAAATAATATAATTAAGATATAGCTGTGTGTACAAGGGTAGGTTAGTTGTTTACGCACAACACACTTAAACTCTGAGGAAGCGTTCTAGTGTATATTACAATTAGAAAGAGGAAGTGGTGTATGGACGTGCTCTGAAACAGCGTCCGAATACTGTCAGGTGGTAGGGACCCGGACGAATTAAATAGGCCAATGCAAAGAGAGCAGACACAAAGGAAACAAACATCGATGAAAATAATGGATTTCCTTGAGTTGAGGAAAGAGGAGAATGATATTTAATAAATCAGGAAAGCAGCTTCCCGAGAAGAGTAAAACATGATAATAGATGAATAACACATGGTCATAAAACAGATACTTCTGCAAAGGAGGGGGATGCATCACCATCAAAGGAAACACAATGTTAAAAGAAGGTAGGTAGTGTGGTGAGGATTTTGGCAATTTGCTGGTTACTGGGAACTTCCCAGTATGTAGGATTTGGACTCAAACATGGAAATAAATTCAGCAATTGGAAGTATATGGATTCAGCTTTGGATGGCGAAGTGACAATGTCAAATATCAATGACATGAGACCTGGGATATCGCTGTGATTTCATATGGCTTTTATTTCACTCTCTTAAGACTACAGCAACTCTAACATACATAGGTGTAAAACATATATTTCTGCCATGTCTATATGATACTCACATACCTAGCAAGAAGCTATGAAAAAAATTCACAAGATTCAAAGAAAGTATTGTATTAATAATCTCAAGCACTTTAAGGGAAGACATATCACAGACGTCTATAGTCTATTTTCCATCAAAACCACAAAAACAACATGAAGGAACATAAAATTATGTACTTTTGTAAACTTCAGGTCAAAAAAAGAAAGTATCAATTTTTATCTTTTTGAGCGAGAACCATCCAATAAGAAATGAGTTTAATTAAAAAAAGATTAGTATTGGAGTTGTGGAAGAGAGATCACAAAGAAAACAACAGCAAGAGAAGATAAGAATATTCAAATATTGGCAAGGATATGACAACCAATGTCAGGGAAGCAACTAATCAGAAGGAGAAAATGACACACAAAAGGAGTAGAGTTCTATCAATTCTTCAGAATACACTGAAAATAATTCTACACATAACACAAATATATTTGCTTCTTTTGAAGAAATATCTCACTTAACCTGCAGATGTTTTATCTTCAGCTTTGCTTAGGAAAATTCCAGCATTCATTTACCTATCTTATATCTCCTCATCATCCAATATATTGTATACCATTAAAGTGCTCTGATATAAAATTTATCTAAGCATGATATAGCTATCCTTGTTATAGAGTCCATTGAATGATTACAGAAATAATTCTGAAATAAATGTCTACGGAGATAAGATACACAGACTTTCCTCACGTGGTATTCTATGCTCTTTTGAAAAGAAAAGGTGCTGATGTAGGTTGCTCACTCTTTTTCTTTCTTTCTTTTATAAAAATACTCTTTAGAAAATAACATCCTGCCTGAGATTGGCAGGAAAGATGACAGTAAGTGCATGTGCACAGTTACTGGAAAAGAAGTTGAGACCAGTATTGATGTCCCATTAGCAATCTTAACACAAGCACACAGGTTTATAGAAAGGAATATTTGAAGTACGTCATCCGATAACTAAAACCAGTCAGTGTGACCAGACAGCACTAATGAACAGGCAGGGAGTCTTGGTGAAATTCTCTAAGATATATTTAAAGATCTTCAACTTTATTCTTACAGAAATTGGATGTTACCCAATACACTGAAGTAGATACTGTTGTAACTTTTGCATTTTTATATCACTCTGGCTACAGATTTATATAAAACAGTGCTGATAAAGCTCTATTAGCAGTGTCGGGCTCTACTAGAAGAATTGAATCTGATTCAATCAAAGATTACAAGGAAATCTCCAGTGTACCTTTAGAATATTCGGAGGGGTTAGCTGGCTGGCTGAAATTATGACAGATGGCGTGGGAGCAGAAGTTAAGTTTTGGGAGAGTCTCTTATGCTTAGCACAGCTGGATGGATGAAGAACTCAAGGAGAGTGCCATGTTCCAGAGCAATTGATCGCAGGTGATCACAACACTACCTCAGGTGATTTAAATGAGATGTCCCTTTTATGTCTCAGAAATTTGAATATTTGGTCCTCAGTTGGTAACTGTTTGGGGAAAGATTAGGAGGCATGACTAGAAGAAGTATGTCACTGGGGGCAGTGAGCGATGCTTCAAAAGATTTGTTTCATTTGAGTTAGCTGTCTGCCTTCTGCTTTATTTGAGATATGAACTCTCAGCTTCTGCCTCAGCCACCATGCCCTTTGCTCTGCCACCATGGATTCTGACCCAGTGTAACTGTGAGCCTGTAATAAATCTGTCCTTCTGAGGTTGTTCTGTTCATGGTCATTTATCACAGCAATAGAAGAGCAACTAATATACTGCCTCTGCTATTCTGAGTTTCCTTAGTATAACTGTCAAGTTTGCAGATGAATAAAAACATCTACATTTTAGTGGAACAATCTAGGTCCAATCTATGAAGTTTGTTGAGTTTCTTGTAGCTGGAGTGGAATTATTTTCAGCCAAGGTATACATTGCAAAACAGTAGGAAATCAAGAACACTTATTATTATGATACAAAAGAAGCTGAGATTCATTTTGCAACATCAAGAATGTCCAAGTAATATGCAAGACTCCAATGAGTCTGAGAGAACAGTAGAAATATAAAAAGGGTAGAGAGCTCTTTAAATACCCAGAGGATGCAGAAGAAACAGAAAGAAAGACAGAGCATAGACAACCACTTCTACTAGAGACCTCACAAACTAGGAGAAGTCCCCTGAAACTTCCATACTCTGTCACTGTCTCAGCATTCTCCCACCTTATCCCCAGTTCCACCTCCTCTAACCTGCTAGGACCCACTCTCCAACAGTGGCATAGACTCCTTGCTGTACTAGAAACCACACAGACCAAGATAAGTTCAGGTATGGTGTCCTCCACCTAACCAGCCACTTTCTTATTATCTCACTATCCTGCAACCCTGTCCACAGTTCCCCACACTCCTAGTCACAATTCTTCAGCCTCCATGCTGGGCAGAGACCTACTGCTCTACCAGAGACCATCAGGAGGTGGAGACTCCTAGCTCTACCAGAGACCACAAAACCACAGACCAAAAAACAAGAGAGGGAACAGAATCCAAGGCACAAAACACCCATTCAACAAAGACAAACTCAGAAATCTGTACCAAGGAACTTAATTGTTCCAAACCCAGATGTCTGTCTAGAAGCCAGCATAGGAAGACAATAAACAAAAGCCAAAGCATAATGTCACCACCAGAACCCAGCTACCCTACCTCAAGGAGAAAATTAATAAATCCCCTAAGGAATAAATTGGAGGAAATGAATAGATCCCTTAACAAAAACCAAGAATAAAACAAAAACAAACAGAAATTAAAACAGTACTAGTAAAATCAAATGAACATTAAAATGGTAGTCTTCTGCTAGACAAAATTTTTCTTCTCCAGAACACTCTTGAAAAATGTGTGGATATAGATTGGTCTTTCTTTGTATTCTAGCTGTCTACAAAATGGTATCCAGGGACACTGTTATCTTCAAATGCATAAGACTATGCCTCACAGCAAAGGATTACCCACTAAAAGTTGCAACAATGCTGAAAACAGAGAGCACTTCTCTCTCTTTGGATATGGGAAATGTAATCCTGACACAAAACAGGATTCCTAAGCCCCAGAAGATTTCTATCTTCTGCCTTCTGAAGGAAAGCCTTCCTCCATTGCCTGGGAACAGCTTAAGCTGGCTGGGAGACATAATGGGCGTGTTGGTAGGTCCCCACCTGAATTATACATTCCTCAGGCTCCATTCCTCCTTCATTCTCTCAGAACTTTCCCACACACGGGGTCAATGATGTGTGCTCAGCCATTCTAGCACAAGTGACTACACAGCTGTACAAATGCTGTGTGTTTTTATCAGGGAAGCTCTCCACTCCTAGCACATTTTGCTTTTCACATTTTGAGTGAGATTAGGTTACTGACACGTTACACGGAGGCTGGTTCATTGTGACTGAAACTCATGTTGGAAACCAGTGTGTTCAGTCCTCTCTATACTGAAGAAAGGCCACCAACACTTGCTCATAAAAGCCCATAAGAGTTCTGGAAAGATGAATTTGTGGTTAAGAGTCTTATTATTCTACAAGAATAATTCCCAGCATCTATGACAGGAGGCTCACAACATTAGGTGTGTATGTCGATGCGTGCAGGCTATTTTCCCAGTTCTGTTGGAATTGTTTGCATTTGTCTGTGCATATAGTAACTAAATATCTTTGGCGGAAATAGATGTACAAATGGACTGTTTGAGATAATAGATTATCAGGTTACTCATGCGCAACATGGTACAAAAGACCAAGGCTAATACCTATGTTCTATAAGAATGCAGTAGGCTCGCCTAAACACATAACTAGGAAGGAGGATATAAAAGCAATGTCTTTTCTTCAAGTTCATAAATAAATAAATTCAGACTCCTTTTCATAAAAAAATGGCTTTCTGAATTGGAGAAAACTGTGCTTGATAATGTCAGAAATCTCTCAGCAGTCTGAGTATGTACACATAAGAGTTCATGAATTTATTGAGTTTCCTGTGGTGGACAGACTCAATTCTCAGAGTCGTTTATTACATTAAGCTGTTTCCATTTTGACTGGCAGTAAAGTCTTCCTAGAACTGTCTGGATGGATAAGACAAGCTACATTTTACTCTTTATGACTAAGTGCTGTTCACAAGACATAAGATATTTGAAAGCAATTTAAATAATATAATTTAATGAATGAAAAATACAGGGAGCAGGTTTGTATTCAACCTGATTTCTCAGTGAAACATGAATTTTCTTTAGAATAATCTATACAGCTCTGGTGCAGACATAGTTGCTGTAAATAAATAAATACATGTACATATGAAAATTATATATAACATATACTGCTTGATGAAAACTTCATTTAATATACATGACAGTTGAAGGAAGGCATAAACATTGTAGCATAGTCAATGTATTTATGTGTGTTGCTTCAAGTACTAAAAATAATGGAGAATACAATACATGAAAAATTATTCACATCTTCCCTGAGAATCTGAATTTCAGATTTAAAAGAACTCTCTGACCAGGTTCATGGAATATTACAGTGAAATTGAAATTGTTAAATCCCACTTTTTTCTTTGTTTTATACAAAACAATTTGTATGGTTTTAGTTTTATTGAACTATAAGGTGAGAGAGGCAGGGGGACCCAAAAGACAGGGGTCTTAAATTCGATTAGTAGTCTGAAATAAATTTGGAAATTTTAGTAAATTATTACCCAAATTTTGGTCTAAATTACCTGGCATAGACTGAGTTCCTGGTATGATTACTAACCTGACAGCTGCCTGTTAGAAAGCACATTTTTCAAGAACTGACTTCAGACTAATAGGTAATCATCATCCTTAAAAATGTCAGCTAATGCCACAGAAAATCCACACTTGTTCAAAATAAGCACGAGAATTAAAGCTTACTAATAAGGTTCTTACTACCTGGATATATTTATCCTTTTACGTGAGGAAAATGCATTTCGGAAGGTTAGCTCTCACCACGCCATTGTGCTTTGCCGTTCACACGTTCAGTGGCCTTGCGTTCTCTTGAAAACAAATATTGTGCCATTGCTTATAAAAGACTTTTTAGATGTCTGGAATTCTAGTGTAGCAGGAAATTTTCCCCGCAAGTTGGGAGGAGCTAAGGTGGGAGGAGTAAGGAAAAGTGGGAGGAGGAGCTGGGAAGCAGAGATGTAGGAGGATGGAGAGCCACACATGTATGGAGAACGGTCCAGGTAACAACTTATATCTAGGTTAGTTAATTGGGAAACATCTCCAATTGTGTGGACATCTTGTGTATTGAGCATTACCAAACATATAAAGCCTTTGATTAATCTTTAAGCATTAGAGTCTCATTCATACTAGGTACCACATGGATGGCGGGATGGTCTGGGCTCAGCCCAACCTTGTGGAGACAGCATGGAA
Organism: Grammomys surdaster; assembly: GCF_004785775.1. Taxonomy (NCBI): domain Eukaryota; kingdom Metazoa; phylum Chordata; class Mammalia; order Rodentia; family Muridae; genus Grammomys; species Grammomys surdaster. Next base: position 238,353 of record NW_021620397.1, read on the forward strand.
GATTGGCAGAACCATCTCCCACATTGGCATCTTGTAGGTGGCAGGGCCAGTGTCGCTGGCAGCTGTGAATGCACAGCCACTTCTCATGGCCTCAGGCCTAGCCTCATTGGGAACATGGCGGCTCTGTAACACAAGACAGATTGGGTGTTCCTATTTTAAAAAAAATTACTTCGACATTTTAGGATGATAGTTTTCTTTGCAGCTTACTAATAGTATTCTAGTATTTTTCTTTTACTTGCATCAATGATTGTTGATCATTGTTTGTGTTCCATAGTTCACATTGTATCCTTTTCTCTCGCTCAGCACCACACATGCTTTTATCTACTGCTTTTCGGTGTCTTAAGAGTATGGGCAAGCTTCAGTGTGATGAATTATGTTTTGTGGGTCTGTGGGTTTGTAGTTTTTATCTAACTAGTAATATTTCCACTCTGATGAAACATAGTTTGGTTTTGGGTTTTTCCCCCCACATTTTCCCCCTAAAGCTCTCAACTAGGATATTACACATTTGAATGGGGGCTTGTTTGTAATGACTGATACAATATAAATTCCCTTCGTTTTCCTTCTGTTATGTGTTTAACACAAAATTAAAAAGCGTATCACAAGTGAGTCAAAACTGAAATGGCATTGTCCTTTGTGTCTCCAATCAACCTAAAAGCTTTTACTCAAGTTTTCTATGATTATCCTTTTTCTTTATTTTTGTTCTGTTTCTGCTTTGGAAACAAGGTCTTGCTCTGTAACCCTGGCTGGCCTCCAACTCACAGAGATGCACCAGCTTCTGTTTTCAGTGATGGGATTAAGGGACCCAATTCACTCCTCCTTTGGGACTTTCCAGTCCAACATCACTGCAATCCTATAATGGAAGGATTTCAATGCTGAGATCACTCTGGATTTCAATATATTGGCATTGGTTGGGGGAGGGGGGGAGGGGGTTAAATGGCTGTGCAAGGGCCAATCAAAACTGAGCAATTTCCTTTTCATCTCACATATCCTAAGCTAAACCCAGAAGAGCAAAGACATCAGGAGAGTCCATGGGTGTCACTCAGCCACAGTTAAAAGACTTAGAGAGCATCGTCAGAACCACCTGGAAAGATATCTACTACAGGACCTCCTAGAAGTAATGGAGCAAGTACTGTCTGGAGATCCAGAGGTGTTGGAAGAGTGAACTGGATAAAGGGTATCCATTCCATACTCACTGCCTTTAGAAGCTAAAGACTACACTGGCTAGCACATGATCAGAAGAAATGACCCACTCTTTAAATGGGCTTCCTTTTTTATAATATTACGTGTGTGTGTGTGCATCTGGTGTGTTTGTCTGCTATAGTGAATATGTGAAGGTGGGAAGACAACTTTCAAAGTCAATTCGCCACTGAGCTGTATCTCTGCCCCCTTAATTGGCTTTATAAATACATATTTGTATTATTTTAATTATGTATAGGTATGTCCATCTGCTTGTGGGTAAATGCTTATGAATGTTAAATGTATGTGGAGGCAACAGTCATTGGATCCCTTTTCACACACACAGGAGAGAGAGAGAGAGAGAGAGAGAGAGAGAGAGAGAGAGAGAGAGAAGAAGAAGAAGAAGAAGAGGAGGAGGAGGAGGAGGAGGAGGAGGAGGAGGAGGAGGAAGGGAGGGAGAGGGAGGGGCATTCATGTCCCAGCCTGAATGAATAAAATGTATATTTGAAATAGACCAGATTAATCATGTTTATATACCATTTTTCAAATAAAATTTAAAAAGGAATGAAGCTCACATCCTGTAATTGATGGTCAAAAGAATTCATTCATAATGATCAACAGGAATAGCCTACAAAATATATCTTTATCTATCTTAACAGACACCCTTCCTCACAGTGCTAAAGGCACACTCAGATTTGCCGTAGATATTTGAGTGATGTATGATTACCAGTGCCCATCAATCTACGGCTGCATTGAGATATCAGTGAGACATGACGGTCTTCTAATTTTCCTTTCTATGTTCTAACTCCTGCTTCTGATCCTTATGACTTCAATTTCCAGCCAATTTTATCTCAAAGCATTGCTCTGTTGAACTTTGTAACCACTTGATGTATTTTTATGATTCCTGCTATTTGTAAGTGAGTGTTTCATGTTTTAAGCTTCACAATGTAGAAACTAAGAAAACATTAAAAAAGATAAAGAGTTTTACTCCTGTGCCACTGCACAGGAGACAAGTGGCAGGGCCAGATCTCCCATCCTCATACCCTTGGGGCAGGCTCACCCACAACTCCTGCAATGCGTGTGGCCTTCTCTTGCAAATACAGCAGCTAGCTAGAGGCCCTGGAGTCAGCTCTCCTGCTCTCATGGCCCCAGGACCAGCTCTCCCATGATTTCCAGGGAGGAGTGGGACTGGTTCTGCTCAGCTGCCAGATATTTCCATGTCCCCAGGCTGCAGCCCACAGCAGGAGCATATATGTCTCCTTTGGTGGTAACAGACCCCTACTACTGCAAGACATTGTGTTAGACTGTGCTTTGGAACAGACAACACCAGGCCAAACAGTTCCAAAGGGGAGGGAGTTTATTCAGGACAGAGGGCAAAGGTAGAGAGAGAAATGGGACAAGATGGTGGAGTAAGAGAGAGGAGAGAAGTGGAGGCTGGCCATGACCATGTGGAGAGAGGGGAAAGGGAAGGGGGGAAGGGGACATAGAGAAGCTAGAGGCAAGAGAGTAAGAGAATAGGAGAGAGGGGAGGAGGCAAGCAGTGGGCACGCCTACCTGGCTGTTGCCAGGTAACTGTGGGGAGGAGCATACTTGGCTGTTGCCTGATAACTGTGGAGGTGGAGTTTAGACAGAATACTAACACACAATGGACCAAGTTGCTCCAAGTAGTAGTATAGGAACCTATCCCAACGTGTTCCCAGGTGAAACCTCCAGCTTCTCACATCAGGCTGTTTCTCACTATCCTCGAGTCTCCGGTTCTGTCTCTCTTCTTTGTGTCCACATCCTTCTTTTTCTCCTTCTTTTCCATTTCTCCACCAGTTACTTGTCTATGTTAGTGCCATCCAGAGTCTCAATGTCTGCGGTCCTCTCAAGAGTCCTATGCTCGGCTCATGCATTATGGCAGTGAACAGGGGTCCTCTTAAGCAGGCTCTCCCTACATCCTAGGCCGGCAGGGCTCTACACTGGTGGTAATCTCATACTATCTCCCTTTCCAAACCCTGTGGTTCCAGCCTGGTGATTATCTTGGGATCACACATCGCCCAGTTTGCCCAAGTGGCCCCTTGTGAGTGTCATCTGTGTCAGGCTTACTCCTGCTGGGGGACCAGGGTCCCAGGTGGGGTTCCTTTGGTCTCTAGTTTGCTACCTGTCCTGGGAGCCCATCCAGTCCTGCCTGGTGCCAGACTGGTATCAGGTTTGCCTTTTTCAGTGAGTGTTTGGATATTAATCCTTTAGATGTTCACCGCCAGACCATTGAGCATAGATATAGCCTTGCTCTTCTCTGGCACCTACTGACACACGTGTGACACAAGAGTCACACCTGAAATGCCTCGAGGGGCAGGATATTATTTAATTTTAAAATAGATATATGTACATTTCCATTTAATCTTATAAAATATGTAATACTAATGATTATAAAAATGACAAGGGCTGATAATAAAATGAAAATTCTAAACCTTAGAAATCCCTATAAATTAATAAATTGCATTATGTTCACTTTATATAGTCAAACTGAAGGGTTTGCTTGGTTGGTTTTGTTGTTTGTTTTTATTCTAGAATGGGACTGGAGAAAGAGCTCAGAGCTAACTAACACCTGCTGCTTCAAAGGATTTGGGTCCCAGCATGTCCATTGGATGGCTCAAAACAGTGTACAACTCCAGCTCTAGTGAATCTGGTACCCTCTCTTCTGGCCTCTATAGTCACCTGCATTCACACATACCAAAACAAAATAACAAAAACTCTCAAAAGCACGTACAGATAAACATAAGTAAAAAAATCTATTTGAGCAGCTAGTGAAGTTCTTTGGTTAGATGCAAAGCATATGTAAACTATTTGGAATCCAACAAATAGATACATTCATTTGAATCAAGTTTGCATGTGATGACTACTACAGAAAACTGAAGAGAGCAAAGAATATATATAATCAAATAAGCTATTTGAGTAGCTGGTTAGGAGGTTTGTAGGAAACTTAAGTTTTTCGTGGTTTGAGTTGAGCGTAGGGGCTGGTTTACTTCATTTTATCATGTATAAGTTACATGGTGTTGGACACCTTCTCTGTACCTGAAGTAATAATCTGTAGGCTCACCATGAAGAGAAAGCAGGAGGATGAAAAGAATGTATAGTTGAAACACATTATTAGATTCTCAGTGCCTTTCAACCACGTGCTCTCAGTCATGTGCCCTAGACTGTCAGTAAGGTGTAAATGTTCAATGTCTCCCAACCACATGCCCTAAGACTATCCGTAAATGTCATTCTCAAAGGCTTAGGAGCAGGCAACAATTTAAGACAACTGTCCTTATGGTAGCATTCTGCTAAAATAGTGTTGAAAAGATGTAGATTGGGTAAATAAAGCTGAATAAAGAATTAAAATGATATAATTTTTCTTCTTTCTTGTTTTCTGACCTTATAATTTTTTGAGCCTGTGTTGATAGAGAAACATAGAAAGGAGATGGGATAGGAGATGGAGAGAGATTGCTGAATCACAAATTGTGAGTAACGTCTGAATTAATATAGCATACAACGTTTCAAGTTAAACAGTCATCGTGTGTTGTGGATAAACTTTCTTCTAGACTCAGGAAAGGTTTTTATTTTATCTGTAATATCTGTCCCAAGTAGTTACAGAACATATGCAGAATAAACTCAGCTGACATGATCAGGTTCTTAAAAATAGATCATTCTGCTTTCAGGAAGTATTAGCTATTTAAAAGAAAGTCTTCCTCTTAATGACCTCAGTATCATATATATAATATATATGATATATTATTTATATGTGTAAATGAATATATGTTTGTGAAACATATTAATAGATGCTCAATATGTTTCAGCCATATGTCATAATACTGTCAGTAAAGAGTTATCATATATATATATATATATATATGTATATATATATACACATATATATATATGCACGTGTGTGTATCATACTACATATATTTATTATGATTTTATATAACTGATATATTATGCTATGTGATACATACACATATGTATGTATGTACGTATGTATGCACACCGCACCAAATCTGGCTCTCTGAATATCTATAATATGACTCCACTTTCTTAAAATTATCAAAAGATAACTTAGTTCCATGTATCCTAAGATTTCTTAGTTATTTAACCATTTGTACAATGAACACTTACTCTTCACACTACCCACAAGATTCTCCTCTGAATGGGCTCTGGTTGTCACTCACGGGAGATCATGACAATCTGCTATGGAATCCGAATTTGCAGGCACAAGTAATACTGTAACGCTGATGTTCAAATAGCTAGAACATAGAAGAATCAAGTCACTGTGACAAGACAGCTGACATCTATAAAGAAGACATTTTCTCTATGGGGTAAGGTTTGAACTTGGATGTCAAGAAATACTAAAATATAGATAAGAATGGAATCAGTCCCCGTATTTCAGTTGTCAGAGTTTAAAGGAAACATATAGCACGCTAGAGAAACCTGGTTCACAGAGGACAAATGAGAAAACCCATGAAGGTCTGGTGCTGGGGGCATAGCTCACTGGATAAAGTATTTCTTAAACAAATGACCTGAGTTTGGATCCCTGGAACTCACATAAGAACTTCATGGCTATGCATAACTATTCTCCTACTATAGAAAAGAGTCAGATGACCCCTGGGCTTGTTGGCCAGCTACTCCAGTGAAATCAGTGAGCTTCAGGTTCAGCAAAAATCTTTGTCTCAAAAATAAATTACAAAGCAATTAATGAAAATACCACCAACCATCTCCAGTCTCCACACATGTGCATACACACAAACATAGACACACCCATATTGCATCTCCATGTAGATGTAGATTCACACCCATACAGCACAAGCCTTCCCTTCATACAAAAGGAACTCATTAAAAAAATACTGCTGAAATGCAAAGTTAGAAGAGTAAATGAGAATGGTACGCATAACGTAATAATAGTTGGCAAAATAGCATTTTATTAATTAAAAAACTTGCCATTATTGCTTTAAAGAATTATTTTGTTCATGTTTATTTCTTCTATTTTTTTCCAAACTTGTCTATTCGTTGATTCCACACATGAACCATCAGCCAAGACTAGAATACTACATACATATTTTTCTGTCATGGTTCTTTCTTGTCTCTGTCCATTATCCTCAGCTATTGTTAGCTGTATATATTGCAAAATATTGGAGGGATGTTGGCTGTAACAATTTATTTGGAATTCTGGCTATTGTATAATTATATTACACATATGTACAAGTAAAATATGTGTATAATATACAAGTCACATACATATTAAAATCCAATCAAAATGTGACATATATTTGAAATTAAATTTTTTAATTTACCTAAAGGGAAAAATAAGATAAATTCTCTGTATCATCGGTTAAGCGATAGTTTCTCATATATAATGCTAAAACTTGAAATATTAAAAGAACCTAAGGCTAGAATTACATAGACCTAGAAAAAAACAACAAATGCTATTGTTCTATTAAAGGAGTATAATGATAAAATGATTCTTAGCAACAGTCCGCTATACTTATCTATCCCTGGCTTGCTCAAGCATCATCAGAAAAGCTTCCCCCTACAGAAGACAGAATAAATAGAAGACCCACAGACAGACAATGTGCAAAGAGGGAGAGACCTTGGAACACTCCATCAAATCCCTCCCTTCAGGACTCAGGGAACTCTGCAGGAGAGGAGGCAGGAAGAGTGGAAGAGTCCAAGAGAATGGAGCACTCCAAGGAAATAATGCCTTTTTACCACAACAGCACCAACACACATATGAACTCAGAGACTGTGACAGAGAGCACAGGACCTATACAGATCTGCATGAGACAGTATTCTAGGTCTAAAAGGAGATATGGGTGCATGGCCCCATTTCTAAACAGAAGCTAAATCCAATAAATAACCACTTACAAGTGAAAATTTGGTTTTCTCCAAGGGAATCTCACTGGTGAAACAAACCACACTTCAGGGTAGACTGTTATGTACCAAGCAATACATACCAACACAAAATGAACTGAGAGGCATCTAATGTAGTGTCAGGACCTTTTGTTGTTGCTAACCTTACAGGTAGGCCTTTTGCATATATGTTATGGCTTCTGGTTTGGGGTTTTTATAAGATTCCTGTGTGAGGAATATTTGTGTGTATTAGCATTTATATGCATTTCTCATGAGTTTCCTTTGGCTCTTTTTCTTCTGTTTGTTTAGTCTGATTTGTCTGTTTTTGACTTCATCTTATTTTATTATTATTCCTTAAATGCCTGTTTGTTTTTTAAGGAGGGTCAGAAGAGGTATGAATCCAGAGGAGAGGGGAGATGCTGAGAAGCTGGGAGTAGTTACAGAAGGAAAAAATAGTCAGACTACACTGTATGTAAAAAGTACATATGGAGTAAATGAAAAAAACATTAAATATAGGAGAATATTAATTTGCAACTCAAATTAATATTATCATTAATAAAATTAATAAAAATAAATTAATATTAATATTTAATATTAATATTAAAGTTATCATGAATTATTATTATTATCATTATCATTACTATTATTACTATTTTTCAGAAAGCACATATATAAGACAAAATTGGTATGGAATAATTACATTCATATAATCTAATATAGGATCTGTACTAAGAGAACAGAAATTTTAAACAAAACAGAACTTTGAAGAAGCATGCATTTAAAACAGAGAGATGTTGAAAGCTGCTTTACAGATCACCTGTAGTGATTTGTAAAATCACTTGAAAGTGACTCTGTATTGTTAACCATTAGAACAAAAGCAAATTAAAACCCTATAAGGAATTACAATTTATTTACAGAATAACTAGCACTCAAGTGACTGCACAATGGCTAGCAGAGGACACAGACCTGCTGGGCACTTACACACTGTGGTGAGTGCAAAGAGCTGACATTTGGCTTGGGTAATGTTGTATATAACCTCCTCAGAAACTAAACCTGTAACTGCAGTTACCTACTTATCTACCACACTTGAACTTAGACCTTTTCTCCCAAAGAAACAAAATGCTCTGTCTACATGAAGGAAGCAACTACTATTCATAGCAGATTTCTTTATCAAAATTTGGTTTCCTATCACCAAAATTTGGAAAGGAAGAACCGTCAAGCGAACTGTGGCATACCTGCACCTTGGAATGCAATGAGTGATAATAAACATACTATAAATTCAATTCAAATAAAACAACAGAAAGTGAAAAGTAATCTTAATGCCCTAAGCTAAGTGGGGATAAAAGACAGCAGAAGGGAAGGTAGGAAGAATAAACATATGAAAGAGATGAATTAAGACTCTGGTGAGTGTGCTTAATATTGGAGAGGTGTGAGAATTGTATCTGTTTAGACATAGTACGACATCTTCACACTGCCAGCAATAAGGGTTCAATGATTTCAGTATGCTTCAGTACAGATGCTTTGAAAAATGAGCCCAGGATGATCCTGTCATTTGACGGTAGTTACCAACAGTTTCTGTAACTCTAGGATTCCTTGTGTCTGTGTGAGTTACATTATTTACTAACAAAACTGAATGTATATTTCTGAATGATTTTCAGGAACAATAAAGGAGCTTGGCATCTGTGCACATACCTGTAAATCCCATCATTTGGGAAACTGAGGCTGGAGGATTCCGATGAGTTTGACATCAGATTGGGTTGCATAAGCAAGTACAAAGCTACGCAAGACTATATAGAAATGCCTTGACTGAGGAGACAAAAAGAGAGAGAAGGAGGGAAGAAGGCAAAAGAGGAAAAGGGGGTGGTGAATATGAAGAGGACAGGGAGCAGAAGGAGGAAAAAGAAAAGAAAAGGAAGATATCATAGTCATCATAAGAAATGAGGCCAAATCCTTCACAAGGCCTCCAAAGAGGCTGTGCTATGAGGCCAGGTTAATCAGAGGGAAAGTGCTGAGTTCATGATTGTGATTCAGTAGAATCTTGAAGAAAGTGTTTACTATGGTTTGTTATGAATGTTCCTTCTCTCCTCAGTTAAGATCTGAATCACATTAGAAAGAAAGTCTTGGCCTTTTACGAGCATTGCTTATCCTAGTTTCTGAGACAGCTTTCTTGACTTTTGCTAGGAGAATGAATAAATGAAGGAAAATCACTGGCATGGTCTATTGCAGAGAGAAGTCTTAGAAGAAACATAAGAATATATATTACAATAATTGAGATGATAGTTGGGAACACTTCTAAGTGCTATGAACCCATACTATGATTTGTTTGGTGTCTTTTGTGTGCAGGCTACTTATATCGAACACATAACCTCTTCCTTCTTAAAGTGAGTACATTTTGTGCTCCTGGGTCACATGACTTGGTTGCGGTACTCCTGTGCATGGTAGGTTTGGAGTTCCTGATGGAGTCATGACTTAAAAAGCCTCTGCCGAGTTTAATGGCCCACTTTCCTAGCTGCCTTACAGATGCCTTCAAATTCACCAAAAATATCATAATTAGACCTTGAAATTATGATAAAATATAGTGAATATTCTTGATCTTGAAAATGGAACTAAATACGTGCTTAGAAAAATATCCCCTATTTAAAAGCCTGGTTATAGAACTAGAGGATCTTTTACCTGATGAAAGAATTATAGAGTCTGTGAATCTTGGTCCTGTAGTATTATAAGGGACTATAAAGAACTTCAATTCTTCTACTTTCTGTAAGAAATTTTATTCAGCTAAAGGCATTTTCTGATATATTGCTGACCTGCTAACTGAAAATGTCATACTCTAAAACATAAAAGAAGTGATGTTTGAAATGGCAAATGACATATGGGAGAAAATTAAAAGAAAGTAATAGAACTCATGCCAGCGGGGAGATGCGTTATCAACTTCTGGTTCTAGGAAAAGAATGAATATACGGCTGGTACAGATCAATATGCAAGCTGTATGTACATTTCTAGAACTCCCATGGTATTTTATACTCCAGAATGAGCCCATCATGGCAAGCACCAATGTGTCATTTCCCCCATGGCAATCATCTTTTTTTCACAGATATGTTGTATCAAACACCTCATGCACCCTCAAGCAAACATCTTGATATGAGGTTCGATTAATCAGAGTAAAAAATACACTGAGTCCATGATTTTATATAGCATAATAATTCAGTGACTATGTAGGATAAAGCATTTATTATCAAAGCTGAGTAGAAAATAACAATGATAGTGAAGATTAGTAAAAACAAGTCATATGAGGTGGTATATGTCTATAATCCACGCACTTAGAAAGCTGTGAATGGAAGATCATGATTTGAGGCCTGCATAGGCTATATGTGAACTGGGGTTGTATGGAGTTCCAACACATGAAACTTTGAAAATTAAACAAGTGGATCCTGGATAGACCCTTCAGCAGCTAAGGAGACATATGCTCTTGCAAAGGACCAGTTATTCTTATATAGTACCCATATAAGGCAGTTCACAACCATTTATAATTCCAGTCATAAAGTCTTCTGGTATCTTTAGTCTCCACAGGCATGTACACATATTCACACATAGACAAACAAACACGTAATAAAAAACAAAATAACTCATTAAAAGTAACATCTGTGCTAAATATAGAAACTGGAGTAATAGGTTTGTAACAAAAAATAGTGTCTGGAAAACTCAAGAAATTGATGCTGAATAATGCTTTAGAAAGCCATGTGCAGAGAAGGGATAGTGAAGCTTCTGTCTACGAGGAAAAGACAAGCAGGCAACTGATCAAAGATTCTACTCAATGAGGTAAGCAATCTAATACATGTTCAAAAGTCAATGTATTTGCTGAACTTGTTTCTCCTGAGCTTGAATGCCCATACAAACTCATATGATATGAGTTTATATGACATGAAGCATTGTCTACTGTGACTGCAAATCTTCAGCACATAGCTTCGAAACACAAACAAGACCAGGTTTGGAATCTTCTGGGATAATATGCTCATGATATATCCTGAGACTCCTAGGCAACCTCTGCCACTCTGTGAATTAGTAATCATCAGAGATTCCTAGGAGGGATACAAGGGCATCCCAGAAGCCAGTAAATAATTGTCTTCTACTAACGACAAAATTGTAATATAAAAAGAGACTGCAGATATGTTACCAATGGTTTGATACATCATAAAACACAGACAAAAGGAAAGAGATAAAGGAGGAAAGAAATTGGAAAGCAAGCCGGAAGACAACCTGCTCACCAACAGGACTCACAAAATTAAGAGAGTAGGAAATGAGAAAATTAAAAGCAAATGACACACTCATACAAAGAGATGCATAGAACATGAAAAAGTTGTTAGCTGCTTGGTAATGAAGGTCATTTTCTCTAGGGATGTAGCCTCTGGTAATTCAACCATGTTCCAATGAAAGAATACACATCCAAGAATATTTTTAGCAGTACAAATCAGTCTCGAAGGCTATACAATACACAGATATTCAGTGTGTATGTATAGGTGGATTTTGGAAGAATTATTAGGGTGAATATGATCGAGATATTTTGTGTGATATTCAAAACTTTTATAAAGTATTTTTTTTTCAAAATAAGAAAACACTTCCATATGTTTTCAAATTCTCAATGACAGAAACCAAAGATGCTGAGGTAGCTGACTTGTCAGATAAACATTTCAGAGTCCTACTTGAAAGAGAATCAAGGACTATATAAAAGTCTCGGATTAACAAAGTGATGAAGTCAAGTCAGCACTTAAGTGAGGATATTCCAAAGTAGATGAATCAGCCAAAAATTTGGAGGTAAAATTCAAAATTGTGGCAGAAATAAATCAGTAAGAAAATTAAGGATCTGTTAAAGAAACAAAAAAGCTGTACATAAAGCTTCAGTTAAGCTTAGGCATGATAGGAAGCATCAACAACAGACAGAACCCAGCAGAAGAAGAGTTTCTTAAAGATAAGATAATATATTCTTTATTTATAAGAAAAAAGTAATGAGTATGAACAAATCTTCCAAGAATTTAGATATTCACTCAAAATAACAAACCCAAGATTATGCTAAGTAGAAAAAGAAACTGCAATAAAGCAAAGATCAGAGACAAAGTACCCAATGAAATTATAATAGAAAATATCCTAAGTCTAGAGAAGAAATTGACACCTAAACTCCAAAGGATTTCATAACCCAAACAGACATGATCAAAGACGCATATCTCAATAACAAATCATTATCACAACGTCAAAAACTCAAGACAATGAACAATTAAAAGCTGTAAGAGATAAACAACAACTCAATAAAAAATACTAAAAAGATACTGAGTAAAGAAGATATTTCAAATAACTGTTCTCAAATTATACAACAGAGTCATAGTAAAAACAATGGCATTCTACCACCACAGAATGGATATGTGCATAGTGGAGGTTGATTTACCAAAAGAGGAAACTAATAAATTAATCCACACATCTACAAACTCCTAAACATTGACAATGATGTTAAAACTATACATTAGAAAAGCAAAAACTTTGTTCACAAAAATTGTGTGAAAATGGATATTTGCCTGTACAATAATGCAGTTATATCCATTCTAACGCTGTAAACAAATCAAAATGAATCACAGATGTTAACAGGGGAAGCAGAAGGAAATAACCTCAAGATAGGTACACAGGCAAAGACTTTCTGAATAGGTCTCAAATAGCAAAGCAAATAACTTCAAGAATTGACTAATGGTATTGCCTTAAGCTAAGATGCTTCTACATAGCAAAGGAAACAAACCCCAGAGACCACACCTAACATAGGATAGGAGATTGTCATCAGCTGCTCTATGTGGTTGATATCTAGAATACACAAAATTTGAATACTCAAACACCAAATCTTCAACCTAACAGATAGGCTAATAGACTTAAAGAAGAAATACAGATGGCCAATAATATTTGAAACAGTATGAAATATCATTGGCAATCAAGACAACGTACATAAAACCTACTTTGAGATTTCATCAGACATCCTTCAGAGTAGAGAGCATCAAGAAAACCACCATAAATAGATACAGGTGGGGAATCTGTGAAAAGCCAAATCCTGTATAATCCAGGTAGGAATGTGATCTAGTACAGTCACTTTGAAAGTCAGAATGAAGGTTCCAATCACACGTAAAGAGAAACGGCTCACTCTTCCCACATGTGTGCACATACCCGGAGGGCTCTAATTCCCACAACAGAGCTAATAGTCCATTATTATGGCCTCTCTGTTCATCATTGCCATCTTAATAGCTCATCATCATATGATTAGTTGATGAAATGGTGGTATATGCATACAATGGAAGTTTATTCAACTGTAAAGAAAGAAATTGAATCATGACACTTGTAAGAAATGGGTGAAACTGGAAATCATATGTTGTCTCAAATATGCTTGGTTAAGAAAGACAAATATGACATGCTGTGGAAAGGGAAAAGCCAAAGGGGAAGGAGACTGGATAAAAACAAATGTACATATAAAAGGGCTATAAGAAAGCCATTAATTGATTTGAAACTTTTAACAACCAGTAAAAAGACAGTAACTTGTGATTATATGAAATATTATGAATGTATAGATACCCATCCTATTTAATATATGCCTAAAACACAAGTGAGTCCGTGTTGATGGAGCAGCTTATAGATGGTACTCAAGCAGTTACATGAGAGAGACTTGATTCCAGGTGGAAGTTCGAAAGCATTTTTCTGGCATAAAATAAAATGAATGAGAAGAAAAAAGGCAAGAAGATGGATGGCAAGCCCTCATCTACAAATTTACACTCTGTCCTGTCCTGAATAGCCTTTCCTATCATGTCCGTGAACAGGACTTCTTTAATCCAGGCTTGAATAGCCTGTGTTCCTCATTTCTTCCCCTTTGTGACATAGAGGTCACACATTTACTAAGGAACAAGTTAAAATCTCACACATATTATTCTAAATTTAGATCTGGCCCTGACTATTTTTGCTGAAATAATGAGACACATACCAATAAAATGAAACTGTAATGTTTCTTTTTTTATCATTTTCTACTAGCAGAGAAAAAAATCATAAAATAAATTGTCCTTAAAGAAACCACAGAAATCATCAAACTCTGCCTCTTTAAATGATTAAGTCATTTTATTCCCCTGCTACCTCTGTCTGAATTGCTTACTGGATGACCTTGTGGCATTTTCTGAATAGCCCTTCCTACTAGGCAAGGACAAACATATGTCAGTGTGAGACCACTGTAACTGAACCTGCTAGGGTTCAGTTTGAATGTCTGGCATTTTCCAATGTTCACTCAATCCATTCATCTCAGAAGAATGTTTAATTAATTTAGTGTACACAGATTGATCACTACTAAGTAAGGCATAGTATATTCCTAGTGGAGGTAAACCAACCAGCAGAGAAAATCAAAATTAAAGAATATAATGCCACAGAAATTTAATAACAATAAGATGTTAAAACAATTCACCTCATAATAGGCTGTTAGATGAATGAGATTAAACTATACTAGTATTAATTCATCATGTATTTAAGAAGTTACAGAATGTAATTCTACTTTCAAGTTCTATGAGTATCACATGTTAAATTGCACAACATTTAAAATTAAAAATTTTTTAAAAGGTATAAATAGTGAAGATCTACCAAAGGCTACTGAAGACTAAAATTTGATTTTCTTCAGTAGGATGGTCCTGGGAACTAATTAATATATATATATATATATATATATATATATATATATATATATATATATATATATATGTTCTCAGAGACCTAAACTACTCCTATCCAGTTCCCAAATTCTCTCCTTCCACAAATACCTTCATAGTTTGCTTCATAACATATTACAATGAATATTTCATAAGCCACTCCAAATCTCTCTCAACTTTACAGCTTGGCTTACACAATAAATATAAGAAAAATAAAAACCCTAGATCATACAAAAGTCTTCATTCATTAATCACACTGCCCTCCTCAGTTCCAGGACTCACTCTGCATTCAGAGATTCATAAGTGACTATAATGAATAACTAACAAAGTGAAGGACACAAAATCTTGTAGAATCTCAGAATGTAGTATAGAAGAAAAATGCATATGCAACACACAGGTATATAGATACAATGGCATGGTACACATACAAAAGCACACACACAACATACATAGGTAATATTCATATGTGTTATGTCATAGCAAATCCAATGATATAAGGCAGATCACATAATAAAAATCAAAACAATAAGAATGAGAAAGATGACAATTTTAAACAATAAAGAATGGTCATCAATTAAAACAGTACATAAGCTAATGAGTAGGTACCATTTTATAAGAAAACTAAAGGGGTGAAGCTTGTCCGCTTCCTTCCTCTAGTGTCCTGATGGGGAAGATAAAAATATGGTGTGTGATCCTCAATTTTATCCTTGCATTATTTTACCTTGCCTATGCTAATATTGAATTCAGAACAATATTTTATATTGAATTCCTTACACCAGAGCCTTTAAGGAAAAAAGATGATTGCTGCTACCAAACATCACTGGGAATTCTCTTGGCCACAGAGGCGACAAATTTTATCAATAAAGACTACTGATTCAGAATAAAAATAATGACTACTTCATTAATTATCATTATCTTTTGAGTAATAGCATATGCTATCAATCAGCCAATTCTGGGAATGAAATAGGAACAACCCATTTGGAGAGATGGTCTGAAGAGGTCAGACTCTGTGCTGTAGAAGAAACATCAATGGATGAAGATCTGAACCAGATATTATTGCAGTTTGATAACAGCTATATGAACTTTCTAAGAATAAAAGAATAAGAATAAGAAAGAAGGACAAGAGACAGTTGCCTATTTCTTGATAATTCAGAAAAGATCTTAACTCAGAAAAGATCTTAGGTTATATAACAAAAGAAAAGATAATCAAAGAATACTTGCATACAGAAGAAGAAGAAAAGGGTCTTGGGAAGTAGGTGAATAAGAAGGAACAAAACCACCAAGTGCTTTGTGGACCATCTGAAGATTTCATCTTTCTATTGGAATAAAATAATGAACTACCAGAGAATGGTTTCAAACAGGGAGATAAAATGCAATTTAGGAAAGTTATTTTTTAAAGCTTCACTTTGGAAGGTAATTGAAGATTTAATAGACCATGGGAATGTGCTAGACTTGAAGTGACACTTTAGAATTATAGTTACAGTAGACATGGACACAAGCAAGCAGGTCTTGGTGTCTGTCATACAAGGTCATAATAAGCCAGGCATCTATTTTAGGATGATACATTCAGCAGTTAGCATTCATGAACTCAAAGCAGGTTCAAGTTCGGGGGGGAGGGGGGGAGGGAAGAAGCAGGTGCCTCTATAATAAATGTGTACATGGTGTCAAGTCCTGGCCTCACAACATCTGGTCTATAAACATATATCCCAATGTTGCTGGTTTTTGCTCCCACATAACAGTGAGAACTGACCTACCTCACATTATGTTGCTACTCTTAAATCCCTACCATGAACGCCACCTTTCTGTAGAGTCTCAGAGGTCCTTCACACTCATTTCCAGCCTTTGTAAACACTTCTCCAAATTCCTTCTCCTCCACACCTTTACTTCTGTCTGCCCACTGATCCCCTTCTTTGTCCATACTAAGTACCTCCTGGGCTAGCCTGGAATAGTCTTTCTAAGGTACCCTCAGGGATTTCACAGTAGGTTTATCATGCCTGCACTCAAAGACCACCTTATCACAGAGGTCCTCGTCAACAACCTTGCTTTAATTAACAATTATTTTCTCTTTCCTTACCCTGTTTTTTTCCAATATTCATCCTCATAACAAACTGCATATTTGTTTATTGCAAATGCTAACTCATTGAGAAACCATGTATTCCTTCCCTAATATAACCCCAATGTGTGGGGCACAATACTATTTAACTCATAATTATCCACTAACTATAGATTTTCTTTTTCAGCTCATGTGCTCACAATTTCTCTCCCCGTTACACTTCAGAACTTTGGAAACACTAGCTAGCATACTTTTAATAAGTCTCTGTCAGTTTACTTCACAGAATAACTAATACCACTCATTTCTTCTGTAAAGGTTGATGTTCAGAAAATAATTGTGTCTAACGAACATTAGACAATTTCCTGTCACGATTACTTATTTCTAATAGTAATTCAAGAGCTTTAGTTCTGAATCTGGTTCTACAAGTTGGATTTAATCTGAATATGTAACCAAATTTACAAAAACCTACATAATAGTATAAAAGGAAAGAGTGCTATTTCTGTAAAATCTAATCTAAATAATATAGAGAGATTTGATAAAGGGGATTTATATGTAAAAACACTGTTCCTGGTTTATGATTATAAAAGCCTAAAGAGAAAAGTCACGCCGGGGAGTGGTGGCGCACGCCTTTAATCCCAGCACTTGGGAGGCAGAGGCAGGCAGATTTCTGAGTTCGAGGCCATCCTGGTCTACAGAGTGAGTTCCAGGACAGCCAGGGCTACACAGAAACCCTGTCTCAAAAAACCAAAAAAAAAAAAAAAAAAAAAAAAGAGAGAGAGAGAGAAAAGTCACAAATATTCAGAGTATCGATGTCGTTCTATACGTTTATGGGTCTGCTCTGGTAAAGATTTGCTTAGTCTAGAAATCTGAGCTACAGCTATGGAATTATGCTTTATGTTGAAAGGATGATGCTAAATTCCAGTCAGGGAAAACATTCAGACAAAAGCATCCAAAGGTGTGTGTTCATATGTTTTAGGTTCAAGAAAAATAATTAGTTTATTGATTTATTTCCTTCCTAGTACTCTTGAATTTTTATAAGTAACAGCCAGAATTTTCTTTTTTTTTTCTTTTTTTTTTTTTAAAGATTTATTTTATTTATATGAGTACACTGTAGCTGTCTTCAGACACACCAGAAGAGGGCATCAGATCTCATTACAAATGGTTGTGAACCACCATGTGGTTGCTGGGAATTGAACTCAGGACCTCTGGAAGAACAGCCGGTGCTCTTAACCCCTGAGCCATCTCTCCAGCCCCCAGCCAGAATTTTCTAATTTGGTTTTCCCTTTTCTAGCCTTGTAGATGATCTAGATTCCTTTTTTTTTTTTCTTACATGGTAGCACCATAAATTTGAATTTTCATGTGGTGTGAGCTTTATCTATTGACCCTGATCGAATATGTTTCTTTGTTTATATAATATAAACTTCCAATAGACAAAAAATAACACATGTGTCAGCTGCAGTGCATGTGAGAGAGTGTCACCGGTCACTCATATGTGACCTTCTGTGTTGGGGTACATATGTGTTGGCTTTTAAAGACACATAAAAATCATCAAGGTAACACAATTTTAAAGACCAAGAGTAAAAGAAGAAAGGACAGTGTTCAGAGATGTTACATGACCTAGGAGTCAAATAGAATGTATGCCACACAAAGGCCAGCAAACATGCTGCCAGTGGGCCCACACATTACATTTTAATTAAGTTTTATTTTAACCTAGAAAGTAGAAGAAAATGGTTTCTTAGAATATAATTACCTAACATCAAAGCATCCATTGTCTACGTGCCTCTAGCTAAAATCTTGGGTAGTCTGTAGAGAGATGACATCAATTTCCATATATTCATCCCTTCTCTCATACCCCAGGACTTCCTTGGCACTCTCCTAGTAAGCTATGACCTACGTTGAACTTTATTTTAATTATATATTTGTAGCTCCCAAGGAATTCTTTATAGTTCAAAGTCTTTCTGCATTAGTTAGCCAAGAGAAAGGCCATAACAGAAGTCCAAAAAATAATTCAGCTTAGAACTAAAAACACTGCTATTATTGTTCTGGAGACTAGAATTTGAAAGTTAAGGTATTTCATGGGTCAGTTACTATCTTAAGGTGCTATAAAAGATTTTCGTCATGAACTGGCTCACAGTTTCTGGTACTTACTTACTTTATGACATCAGTGCTAAGGTATGCCTTGAAAAGATAAGCATACCAGCACTATTAAAGTATGGCAGGGTCTTGACATCCATAACAGAATGTATAACACTGTATGGCACCAATAAATTGTATTACACTCATGTAGATGGACTGTCTATGCTAGCATGAGTTTAACTCAGCTGAACTCACTGCACTCCCAATGGTGTTATACACTGAGGGATATGGTGTTGGGATTTCAACACATGGAATTTGGGGAAACCAAGCCAATAACACACCTCTTATGAAACTCTGCATATGTTACAAACTGTTTTAATTTTAAGAGATTAAAAACTGGGTAAATACATGAATAAAAATATGAAATTTGTCTGTTTTCCCTTTGCCGCTTCCGTGGCTTAACTTCTGAATTTTGGACTCATTTTCACAATAGTAATGAAAGCAATGAACTAATTATACTTACGTACAAATTTACAAATATGCTTATTTGTGTTTACTAAATTTCTCATGCTACATCCTTCAGTCATATGAATATATATATAAAATATATATTATGAAATAATATATATATATATTATAAAAGTTATATTATATTATAGTATATATAATATATATACATTATAATATAGTTATATTATATTAAAAATAATATAATATATTATTATAATTATATAACATAATATATAATATAATAATATAATATATAATAAGATAATATAAATGCAAATCAAAACAACCCTGAGATTCCATCTCAAACCAGTCAGAATGGCTAAGATTAAAAACTCAGGTGATAGTAGATGCTGGCAAGGGTGTGGAGAAAGAGGAACACTCCTCCATTGTTGGTGGGACTGCAAGATGGTGCAACCACTTTGGAAATCAGTCTGGCGGTTCCTCAAAAAATTGGACATAGCATTACCTGAGGATCCAGTTATACCACTCCTAGGCATATACCCAGAAGATGCTCGAACATATAACAAGGACATATGCTCAACTATGTTCATAGCAGCCTTGTTTATAATAGCCAGGAGCTGGAAAGAACCCAGATGTCCTTCAACTGAGGAATGGATTTTAAAAATGTGGTATATTCACACAATGGAGTATTACTCAGCTATTAAAAACAATGAATTCGAGAGGTTCCTAGGTAAATGGATGGAACTAGAAATTATCATCCTGAGTGAGGTAAGCCAATCACAAAAGAACACACATGGTATTCACTCACTGATTATTGGATATTAGCCCAGAACCTTGAAATGCCCAAGATGCAACTCACAGGCCACATGAAGCCCATAAAGAAGGAAGACCAAGTGGGGGTGATTCAGTCCTTCTTAGAAGGAGCAACAAAATACTCAAGGGAGCAAATATGGAGACAAAGTGAGGGACAGAAACTGAAGGAGGGGCCGTCTCAAGACCACTCCACCTGAGTATCTATCCCATGTGCAATCACCAAAGGTTGATGCTGATGTGGAAATCAGGAAGTGCATGCTGATAAGAGCCTGATATGGATATCTCCTCAGAGGTCTTCAAGAGTCTGACATACTCAGAGGCAGATGCTCACAACTAGCCATTGTACTGATCCTGGGGTTCTCAATAGAGGAGTTAGAGTGAAGACTGAAGGAGCTGAAAGGATTTGCTGCACCATGAGGAGAGCAACAATACCAACCAACCACAGCTCCCAGGATCTAAACCACCAGCCTGGGAGCACTTAGGGAGGGATCCAGAGCTTCAGTTGAATATGTAAGAGTGGAGGGCCCTGCTGGGCATAGGTGGAAGAAGAGAACCTTGACCTCATGAAGGCTGGATGCCCCAGGGGGTGGGAATTTTGAGGGTGGGGAGGTGGGAGTGAGGGGGGGTAGATAGAGGTTACATCCACAGAGAAGAAGGAGGAGGGGTGAGGGGATTGGGGGTTCCTGCGTGGGTGGGGGATGGGGTAAGGGAACAACATAGGAAATGTAAATAAAATATCCAATAAAAATTTTAAAAAATAATATATTATTATAATTATATAATATAGAATATAGAATTATTGTAATTATATATTATTATTAATTATATTAAAATAATGATTATTGTAATATATAATAATTATATATACGGTATAATTATTAAGTAATATATATAATATAAGTATAATATATAATATATAATATAATTATATATAATATAATTATATATATAATGTTTTATATATATAATTATAAGTAATAATATATATATTACTTTTATGCCAAACACAATCTTTTTCTAAGTGAAGAACAAGCAGTTACCTAAATATTGAAAAGACTGTCATCTTTAACAGCGAGCACAAGCAAGCACTATATATTTGAAGAATTTCTTTTTCAAAGAATACAAATGGTAGTATCAGAAAACCCATAAACCATTATTTGCTTAATAAGAAAATAGGAATGTCTTTGAAAATATGACAAGTTGAATGACATACTAGATACTGGAATGCCCAAGAGGCATCACAGAATTAAAGCAAAATCTGTATAGTTCTTCACTGAACAAAGAGATAGGCATACACACACACTCGCACACACATACACACACACTCGCACACACATACATATATACACGCACAAAAACACATAATCATACACACACACACACACAGCTGTTTTAGATAATCAATGAATAACATGTTCAGTACATAAGCATTGATTCATCTGCTGGTAATTATGAAACAGCTTTTAAGTCCTATTATGGCTTCAAGTTCTTTTGTTTTATTTTCTTTATGCTTTTTTTCCCTAATTTTAAAGACACTTTGTAATAGTAAAAAAGTTCTTAAACCAAAGTGTACATTAGCAGTGTCTCCATCTTCCCTTAAATATAACAGGTGATTTATCAAGAAAAATGTCTTGCAAATTACACATTTTTTGCAGTATGCAATATTAACCAAAAAAAATCCATTTGTAATATCAGTGATGGCTAAAACATAATACACACCATAGACACTCACATACACTTACATATAGACACACACACACACACATATACATACATATATATGCACATACACACACATGCATACTCACATGTACACACAAGTACACACACATGCACACACACATATACAGATATACACACATACAGATACATACACACACACACAGTTTCATGTTTTCTTGCCAAGTTTTGAAATATTACAAATAATTACTCTTTTGTCTACTATGGAAATCAAAACAATTGATGTTAAAACCTTAATTGAATGTTGAAAGTCAGTTGTGTAAAGAAACAATGGATACATTTTACTGGCTTGACTGCAGTACCTTTCAAATGACAGAACAGCTTTGTAGTTCTTAAAATACCAATTTGCCTACACACAGAAATAATCTCCATGCATTAGACCCTAATTTCTCACCCCATCTCTTTAATAGTCTGTTGCTCTTAACCACATCATCAGACTCTTTTTTAACCAATCCTCAGACCTGAGCAGGTGTCCATCTAGCCTCTGAATGTACTCTATGTACGCCACTGGAATTTCTCTATAAACTGTTGTAGGATTTAGGGAGACAGCAATGATATGAGGCACTATGCACATATAAGCCACAGTTGTATATTCTCTCATACTCACTGAAGTGGAAATAATCTGCAAACAAGAAAATACTGTTTTGTAGAGAATGAGGGTCAATAGGAATTCTTACATACCGTGGAATAGAAATTGATAAAAAAAAAAAAACAGCTTTAGAAAACAGGATGCCATTGTCAAATAAACTCAAGGGCATTCATGAAATAGGATAAGCAATTCCATTCTGCTCATGCACCCTGAAGAAATAAATGCACTTGTACATATGGTGTAGCATGATAACAAACACATATATATGCACATAGGGCATAGCATCAATAACAGTGGTAACAACCCAAGAAGACCTGTCCAAACATCCAAACATGGGGGATGGCTGTTGGTATGATGTGAGTGAGAACTATCTTTTATCTATTGCTGTTCTGGTTCTTGGGTATCATCATTTTATAGTAATTCTATTTTTAAAGATATAAAGAACCAATACAAATAAGAGTCAATAAAACTAAAAGAATCTATTATTGCTAAAAACATTTCTTTTAATTCAATACTTTGAAGAGAGAGATTGGGAATCGGGAATGGAGTGTTGAGAAATTAACCCAGAGCACAGGACAGACAGCCAGGTTTGATAATTCCTATCTGTTTCTTGGCAGCGCACTGTAATATGCTTATTGATTACTGGGCAGCTTTGGAACTTAAATCTAACAGTTCTGTGTTCTATCCTAAATTGTTCTCTCCTTTCACTGATTCTACTTTTAATGGAATATGAAGTACAGATGTCTGGCACCAGCTGTCGGTAGAGCCCTTACCTGTGGCCTGATCATCCTCACTGATGGCTCGGATTCCTCTGTCTCGTATTATTCATCTATAGAACGAGGATGATGAGGGTACCTCACAGCATTTTCTTAGCATGTAGTAAAGCATATATGTAAACTGCTTAAAATAATATATGCAATGTAGAGCTTTCCTGTTTATTTTTAATCTCTTTCATTTCAGACCTTTCTGTAATCTATTTCTGGGTTTTCCAATCTCATACACTGTGTGTAATGGTTGGATTTTGCGAATCCCTTCCAACATTTATTATTATTAGTAGTAGTAATACTATTTCATAAATTATAGTCTTTACTTCCACAAGTGAATACTATTTTATATCAGTCAGTCTTCTGCCATTTTGAACATACAAAATATAGTATAAGCTATGCTTCTATCTATATCTGTTGATAGTATAATACATGTAATATTAAGTCTATCAATTGATAATTTGCAATGAGAAAACTATGGGTCATTGTTCCTGCCTTAGAACCCTTATTGAACTATGCGTTACACATTACACAATATATCTTTCCTAGCCTGGCTCTTCACTTTTGTTTTGTAAACTAGAGAGTCTATTGGTTTAGGATGAATTTTGTTTCTCTGTAGAGGTAAAGCTTTGCAAAGTACTTTAAAAATTGTACCGTGCAATCCAAATTTGTAGTAGGATTGATAGTAATATGAACCAGTCTTCTCTCTATATGACCTGTAAAAATTGACCCCACCTTCGATCCTCTTAAGTGGTTCTTTCTCTTCTTAAAATATGAAATTTTTAAATTTTCATGTCTGTAATAGTCAATAGACACTCAGCTAGGACTCTGGGAGGACAATACAGTGAGCAGTGGGCAGCATCAGCCTTTTCCACCTCTCTGTTCGGGAATACTAACCACTGTGTGAATTCCAACACAATGTGCTCAGTACCCCTAGAATTTCAAGTAATACTCAACTAACAGAGACTATCAATACCTGAAAACAGAGGCACTGCACGTCTTCCTCAATTTCTTTGTGTTTGAGGTGACGGGGTAAATATACTCATTGGCTTCCAACATAATAAGCAACCAAAGGTATTAAAGTCATCACTAACCAAGAAATTTTGCTACAATTGTGATCTAGCCCTAGGCACTCTGATCCATACAGGGCAGAGGTAGATGTGTACAACAATTTTGTCATTTGGAAACCCTATATACCATGGGAAAATAAAGATGATCATGGACTATACTCTGAAGAGTTCTTTTGCGACTAATTGAATCATTCTTCATGGTACATGACATGCAAATTGTTCACTGAGTCTCAGAAATAATTTACCATGAAACACAGTGGTTTTTCTACCTGGGCACTTACCCAAAACAAATGGAAACTTATGTCTACAAAATAAATTTTAAGAAAATATTAGTAGAAACTTTATTCACAATATTCAAAGTCTCAAAAGTTGAGTTTACTTAGTGAAAGAAACCAAACATATCAAATCCCCCAAATCCCAAAAGGAAACTCTGATTAGTAAAAGGAATTAGACACACGGACTGTATAGATCATGTGTATAGTTAGCCTGTGATATTACCATATGAAAATTGCAAAATGGGTACTTTGAACAACAAAAATTTGTTTTTACCCAAGTATAGACCTTAGAAGTCCCAGGTCAAGGTATGACCTGGTATAGGCTCTACTTTAGTCTAATGCCTCAGAATGAAATTCCTTCCTTCTTTCCTTATAGTTTGCTGGATTTCCCTGTAAACATGGATCATTGCTGTTAATTTTTACAAATTCATCGTTCATACTTTGATAGGGCTACAATTGCGTAATTTTTTCTGGGAAATTATAAAAAAAATGCCTACTCACCCCAGATAGGTATGAAGGCATGGCAACGAAATGATTTCTGCTGAGTCTCTTTTAGAGAACCAATGAGTTTATCAAAGTTAGTTCGGGAACACGGGTAACTCAAGTGCAGCTACGGCAATGAAAATCCCACCCCAATATTGGTGATAACTCACATAAGCCTCGGTCCCAGAGCTCCCTCCCCAATTTACAAATAGCTTCACCAATAAATATCTTCTTCCCCAGGAAACTCTGCTTGTTTGAATATTCTCTGGAGAGGCCACAGGAGTCTTGCAACATTCTGAGCATGTTCAGTGCTGTAAGTTTAATGTGTGCCAAGATTACTCAGAGCCTCTTACCCCCTTCCAGAAAGGATTGTTTCAATTCAGAAGAAATACCTATAAAACAATTCCCCCTTTCCACAAATAATCACATTGCAGAACAGTCTTCAGATATACATTTACAGATAGAGGGGTAACTTTTTATTCCATAACTCTATTGATATAATTCTAAGAAACCACATTTATGACAATAGTCCTTATCATGGGTAGCCTATAAGAGAGTAAACATTGAGATGCACAAGACAAGTCACTATAACTTGAGTTTGGATAAGAGTAAATGGGTGACTACACTTGTCAAAATTTTGAAAATGGGAAAGCTAAGCCACATTAGACGGGTTAACGTTGAAAGTGTCTGTCACAAGGTGACAGCCAACAGTAGTCTCAAAGAGGTACTTGAATTTAGGGCTTTGCTTTTCTTCCAAGAATTTGTCACCATCTGACATACTGTGTGTGTATTTGTTAATTAGTGTATTGTATGTCTTCCTCTGAAAGTCTGCCCTGCAGGAATTTTACTTCCTTCATGTCTTTTCCTCCACTCCCTACACAATCTCTCATCATTGTTAAATAAGTGTTAGCTGAATGGGTATTAGTAAACAAGAAAACAGTGGCAAAATTAGCTATAGAGTCAGTGAGCCAAGTCGAGCATAAATGTTGCTGTTGAAGGGGTTAAATTTGTAGATACTTGAAGTAAAGTTATACAATAGTAAAGCAGAAGTCCTCAACCCTGTCTGCAAATTAGAAGTGTCTGGAGAGCTTTTAAGTAAAACACTGCTAATACTCCAGCCCTACCACCAGAGAACCTAAAATAATTGGTCTGAAATTGGGTCTAGACATTAATTTTTAAAAGCTCCCCAGGTGACCTTCACATGCAGCCAGTGATGAAAACCACTGATGTAGAACAATTTCCCTCTCTCCTATGCCTTTTGCTGAGCCATCTCCTCAATGTCCCCCTGGACTGAAACATACAGATACTATCATTGCTTTAAAAACCAGTTCTCTCAAGCAAAGAGAAAGGTAGACTTAATGATGGATCCCAGCACTTATATAAGCAAAACATGTGAGTTGAATGTGTGAGTATGCATGTACATATATGTCTTTAACATGCATGCAGAGATTACAAGCCCAAAGCATGTTTTTGACCTTGTTCATGAAGACTCACAACTCTATAACCATAATTTATTCAAGTGCCATGATTTTTATTATATTTCTGTTGTATAAGAAAATTGGTATTTTTTTAAACATTGCACAAGCAGTAGACTTCCTTCCAAAAGCACCTTCTCTGTCAGCTGCAACTCAAAAACCAAGTGTTAGGGGAGGTAGCTGGGGTAGGTTGTACATTGCACTGTGCACAAGAAAGTTGCTGCAGCAATACCCGAGTCCAAAGTAAAAGCAAATAGCTCAATCAAATTTCAACCCATGGTTCAGATATGAAATACAAATTAGGATCAAAGTGTAAAAGAAATACATATGATAAATTGCTGGTCGATAAGATCGATCTCATGGGTTTGATTAAAACCTAGGGAGCTCAACGGGGCTTCCTTGGTGTTTGGGCATGGAAGAGATCTAGTGACTTCATGACCACGTTATACTCATCTGAAAGAACCAGCAGTCCTGAAGTACAGCAATGGGAGAAAGGATAACGGATGGAATCAAGTCCCAGCCTGCGATTACTGTAACGTAAGTTTGGGACAATTTTTTTAAAAAAAATTTGATTAAACAGACGATGTTTCTTTGCAATTTTGTGTTCTATGACTTAAAATCCTCCTAGATCCTTTGGATGTTGCAAACAAAGATTCACATTTAAAAAATTCTAATCACCTCATTATGTCAAGGGCTAAAGATAGACCATTGGCTATAGATTATTATTTTACAATTGCATAGAAGAAGCATCTTTTACTTCATTTATATATTTAACCTATATATGCATATGTGTGTGTGTGTGTGTGTGTGCGTATGTATACATGTATATATACAATAGGGATTAGTTTTTATCATGTCAATTACATATTTTGGGAAAAAAACAAAGAAAACAAAAAAATCCACTATAGATTGTCAAATATATAAAGCCAATGATATAATAATAATCATAAAAATAAAAGTATCAAAATTTGCTACTAGAAGAAAAGCACAAGAAATGTAGGTCATATGAATTTACGAAACTAAGATACAAAAGTAAGATAGTCACCATAACTGAAGAAACAAATTTTCTAGATTAAATATATCTAGCTTCTCCCAACTTCCAAAGACATTTTAAAATGTTGTGTTTGAAAATAACGTATCTTCACTGAAATATTGTAGTCAATACTTTGAATGCAAAGGTCAAAATATGTCCTTAGTGAAGCTTTCTGCAAGGTTCTAGGACAGCCTTATAGCCTACTAATTAGTATACAAGTTGGCAGTCAGGGTCTAGCTAGCATATAGGTAGCATAAGAAAGGGCTGATACAAAGTGCTTATAGCTACTTAGTAACTCAGAAAAGCAGACAGACTTACAAAGCTCCTTGCCTGTGCTTTGAAAGCAACCACCTAAGTATTTTCTAGTATGTAATAACCAGAGCTGAAATACTTCAGGATGGAGACAGCACCAAATGCATTCTGACTCTCCTGTGACATGCAGCCTCAGATTGGAGCTTAGAACAAAATAACACAAAATGCTTTTGTAGTTTATTACTGTATGTTGAAAATCATATTTTATATTATCTTGAATACTGAGCCCGATAATTCTAGCACCATTATCCTTCCCAACCCAACTAGGGAAAAAAAAATCTCAAAAGAGCTAGCTTCCTTGAACTTTGAACTCGGATAAATCCTTTCATCACTGTAAATAAATTCGGCATAAAAGAATCCTAGATTTCATGTGCCTTTTCTAACAAATTGACTGTAGTGGGAAATTCCTGCAAGTTGGGAGGAGCTAAGGTGGAAGGAATAAGGAGAGAAAGAGGAGGAGCTAGGGAGGCAGAGATGTAGGCACCATGTATGACCACACATGTACCGAGAGCAGTCCTGGGTAACAACTTATATCTAGGTTAATTGGGAAACACCTCCAATTGTGTGGGAATCTGGTTATTAAGCATTACCAAACATATAAATCCTTTGGTTAATCTCTAAACATTTGAGTCTCATGTATACTGGGTACCATGTGGATGGTGAGATAGTCTGGGCTCAGCCCAACCTTGTGGAGACAGCATGGAAGATTGGCAGAGCCATCTCACATGCTGGTGTCTCATGGGTGGCTGCAGGCCTAGGCTAGTCGGGAACATAGTGGCTGATTAAGAAAAGCCAGATTGAATGCTGCCATTTTAAGCATCTCTCACAAAAATTGACTGTTGTACTAAATGGTCATTTGTGAGTGACTGGCTAACTGTAACATGTATGTCACAAGGTGATCTAAATCTAGTGAATTCCTTGTTAAGATACAAGGTATTCTTTCTTCTTCTTTTCTTTCTTTCTTTCTTTCTTTCTTTTATCTTTAATCTTGTTTTATAGTCTAGTTGTCATCCTCTCCCATTCTGTCCTCTGACATTTCCTCATTCCATTCCTCCTCCCCTGTCTCCAGGAGGATGTCACCACACTCACCCCTAACACCCTGCCAAACCTCTCCATTCCCTGGGCCCTCAAGGGTTTAGGTCAGATGCCTCTTCTCTCCCTGAGGCCAGATCAAGCAGTCCTCTGTATATGTGTCAGAGGCCTCAGACAAGCTAGTGTATGTACCTAGCTGGTGGCTCAGTGTCTCTAAGATATAAGGGGTCCAGTTTTGTTGAGACTTCTGGTCTTCCTATAAGGTCACCCTTCTCCTCAACTTCTTCTAGCCATTTCCTAATTCAACCACCAGGGTCCCTGACTCCAGTCCATGGTTTGGGTGTAAGTATCTACATCTGACACTTTTAGCTGCTTGTTGGGCCTCTCGGAGGGCAGCCATGCTAGGCTCCTGTCTGTAAGCACCATGCCATAACAACAGTAATAGTGTCAGGCCTTAGAGCCTCCCCTTGAGCTGGATCCCAATTTGGACCTGTCACTGAATCTCCTTTCCCTTGATGTCATTGCCATTTTTATCCCTGTAGTTCTTTTAGACAGGAAAAATTCTGGATCAGAGTTTTTGACTATGGATGGCAACCCCATCCCTCCAGTTGATGCCCTGTCTTTCTACTGGAGATGGATTCTACAAGTTCCCTCTCCCCACTGTTGGGCATTTCATCTAAGGTCCCTCTCTTTGAGACCTGAGATTCTCTCTCCTCCTACGTCTCTGGTATATTCTAGGGGGTTTTCCTACCTCCTTCCTCTCTCCCTCCCTTCCAATGTTGTACATTTCCATTCATTCTGCTGGCCTTCTGTAACCATGATCTGACCATAGCTATTTCTTAAATATTTTGAAAATCAACTTGCAACATATTGAGTGCTTCCATTATTGCATGAGTCACAATGAATTATTAAAGAGCGAATCTAATAACAATACTAAATTATTTCTCATCTACCAACTTCCATAGAGCTGAGTTATATCAGACTAATTCACTTTCATTTTAATGAATCCCATGGGAACTTGAAAACTATATAGTTTTTTAAAACCAATATTTCCCCATTTAAATCCTTTGGAGAAGTAGTCTCAAAACAGCAAATTTAAAATGTAATTGAATAAAATAATGTTTAAATGAAATGTCACTTGCTTTTCTAACTTTATTTTCTTATTGATTTTAGATGTAAGTAATGTTTATCTGAAGTGGTAAATGCCTCAAGAAGACAAATGTTTTCTGGAAGGCCCTGGCACTCCTTATGTAGAAATGCAGATTTTACCTCAACTCTGTTAGAACGAGATGGTAGAGGAAAATGAACTCCAGGTAGCACAGAAGTGTCAATCCCTCTGGACAGCAGGATGAATTAAAAAGTTTCTTAATGTATATCAAGCACATATGAACACATGAAACTATTGACACAATTGGTTTCACAACTTTCCCACTTGATAACTAGGAGCTAGTTTCTTGTTCAGCATTTAAGAGGATAACATAGGCTATAATGGGACGACTGCAGTCCTCTGTCTTATTTTATAGAGAATTGGTAGCATTAGCATGCACACAAATGCACATAAAATAATGACCATTTGTTTGTAGTTACTATGGCTTCTCTCCATCCTGATGCTTTGATATCATACATGGTATATTAGCAATCACTGAATAAAATAGTGAGTGCTCATCTTACATATAATGAAGTAACCTTGGATACTGACAGAACGTGCTCTTATGAAATACAAGTGCATGCAAATAGGCCATCTTGTTCTTACTATAAATTAAGTCACCACAGGATACAGTTCTCAGTAAGGATTCAAACTCCACGAGACCAGAATCAGGAGGGAAGGACAAGCCACCTTTGTTTAGAACCCCTTTGAAGAAAACATGCTTCTATATTATACCAGATATCAAAAAGAAACAGACCTGCAAGCTGGCTTTGTGCGGTGTGAAGCTAAGCCTGCTGGTGAAGGTCACCTCATGGAGGTCGGTCTCTATTCTCTTCCATTGGGTGTTTTAAAATTCTATGAGCTGCTTGAAGAATGAGGAACTAGCAGAAAATCATTTGAATCTGTCCAGCTGTCTTTGGGAATAACTTTGTCATGTTTTCTTGCTTCCAAAATATTTGCTTGCATTTTCACTGAGAACGGTTTTCTATTACATGTGATGTATAAAAAATCCCCGACAGTACTTGCATTGGAAAGTGAACTCAATAAAGATACATAAATATAGAATCCATATGCATAAAATTAGGCTTGGAATTCTAGTCTCTCTGCGGTATTTCTTCTCCCTTTACAAAGCCCAAAGTGCCCATTTGTCAATACCAATATCATGTTCTAAATGCCAGAAATAAAATGCAAATCCTAGTGAATGCTCAAATCCCCACCAATCACAATTAATTACATGAATTTCTGTGAGGCGGCATGACCTAAATGAATTGGGAATTATGACATCCCAAGGCAGAACTAAATGATGGAAAGGCTCTCTCCAAACCCAGTGAAAACTGTCACTTCACTTACATGATCCTATTTACAATGTGGAAGCTCTGGAAGTCATTGTCAAGGCCAATCAGTGCAGACTTTCTGAAAACTGTGACAATCTCACAGTGATTTTATGACCATTTGAATAGGTAGAAATCTATGCCACTCTTGGCTACTCAAGGGTTAGTTTATTAATTAACTAACCTCTTCCTGAAAGTTCCCTCACTTCTTTTCGATTGTTACATTAAAAGAAAATCACTCCCTAAGTTAAAAACAAACTTAAATTTAAATTAGGACTCTCCCCAACACATTTCTTAACTATTTTAGTATTAAATTCTCATGCTAGCCTCACCCATATAAATAATGTATAATGCACAAAAATGAGGGGGAAAACAATGATTTAGAGACAAACCAATTTGTTATGGAAGCCATTGCTTTTTTCCCCCTACAGCATGTGCTCTTCCCAGCCATTCTGATCTCTTTTCCTTCCCCTCTGTTTTTCTTTGCTTCATCCAAAGGAGCCATTCTCCAAAGAATACCACAATTGCCTGCTCAAGCGATAGCTGCACTGTGAGTTCAGAGGTACATTCTGAAATGATGGAATTCAGTGTCAAATAGGCATAGTATACAGTGTTTTTCCACAAACAGGAGAAGCAGGAATGGTTGCCTTCGTTGAGAGTTTATGTAGGACTTCTTAGACTCAGATTGACCAAGGCAACATCAAAATGAAGAAGACTGAAACAGACCTCAACATAGTAAGACAGCACTTTTACCAATTTGAGGAATAAATTATCTTCCCCAGAATGGTGCTTTAGCTCTATTGAGATGACAGAGCCAGGGTCTTCTTATAGGAGACAAAGCTAAGGGTGTAGTTAAGAGTTTTATACATGCTTTCAGAAAATTGGGGATTGGATCACATGGGTATTTTGGGAATGGAAAGTTTATTATGAGTTGTTCATCTTTATTAGGAGGCATAGATGTACTTAGGAAAGGGGAGATTCCTTAATTTGGGTATACCACTATGCCTATCAAGGTTCACTATGCCCACAATTCTGGGCTGCAAATGGTTAAAAAGCCTAGTCTCCAAGTGAGTACATTCTTAACAGGTAAGTCAATGTCACCAACATTTGTACTTTTGCATCTAGAAGTCTACATGTGGGAAGAGGCAAGAAATGGATCTACTTTAGTATACAGAAAATAAAGTATCACTTTCATAAAGAGGCAGAAGAAGGAATATGAAACATGAGCAGGCCACAGGGGTTCTCCTGGATACTCTCTTATTCTGTCCTAGCTGGGAACACAGCAAGTCTGCTATGAAAATAGCATGAAGCTGGTTTTAGGCAGTCTGTGAAATCAATCACCATTCAAGACTACAATTCCAAATAAATATCACATATTGGAAGGCATCTGCAGCCAGAGTTTATGGAAAAAGTTGGCTAGGTACCTGCTGCTGTGTTATCTAGGAAGCTAACCCTCCACTCCAGATTTGATGAAGGTAGCCATTGTAGTTTAGGACACTGTGGAATCTCAGACAAGAAAGGGAAACACTCCCAATAGCATTCAGATTTGGGAAGAAAGTCAAGCTTTCTCTCCTAAAGTACTTTTTAACTGTAAAATAAAAGTTTCTGGTATGACATAAATCTCTAGGTTGGATGTACAGTAATAAGATATGGGATTACATGAATAGACAGGAAGAAAGAATACCTGGGCAGAAAATGCCACATCATCTAAGCATATTGTAGAGATCCCAGGCAAGGTGATAGAAGGAAATCTATGCATGAGCTTACTATCATGGGATTCCTTTACCAAGCTGTGCAAATAATGCCATTAATGCAACCCCAGACTTCCCTCAGTAACATCTAGTAATGATCATAGTACAAGCTACCATTCCTCAAGAAAACTTCTTAACATCCTAGAAGCAAGTCCATTCCATGGAGTCCTTCCACTTGAGGCACTCACATGCCCTTATTAAAATTGACACCTGCTACAGATACATATTTACATTTCTTTCCCACAGTTCTGCTAGAATGACCTGAATTTATAGGATGAATGATTGATTTGGTAGAGTATACCACATAACATTTTCTTGGCATTCTCTCACTAAGCAAGACAATATTGCCAGTCAGTCTATCAGTCAGTGTTGATGGAGACAGAAATCAATGCTGTTATTTATAGCCTCTAGGCCAACTGCAATGGAGACTGTTCTTGCTATAAGCATCCTGTAGTGATCTATATGTTGGTCAACAAATCAAAGGAGACTCTGTGACATTGAGTATTTAATAAAGGACACATATACCATGTCAAATCCTATAAGTCTAACAGCTTGATAAATAATATGAAGAGAGTGGTTTTGTTTAGGACATTGCCTAACTTACTTAGCCTCACCTTCAGAACCCCAATCTTATATTCTGTAAATGTTAGTCTACATCATGCAAAAGAATTACTTCTTGTAGGATCACTCTTGATTGTTAGAGTTAGAATACATGGATGAGCCCTCATCTTGCATCCCTTTGGAAGACAGTTCTAAGATACTTTCATTGGATCTTCAATAAATGATGTAGAATTGAAGACCAACCACTCATCAAGGCAGACAACTGATAGATACCCTTATGCTGCCTTACCATTCTGTTAAGGATCTCTACCCCTTTTTCTTTACTTCCTGGGATCAGTGTACAATAATTTATACACAAAATAACTTTATTCAAAGTTTCTGGTTTAGGGGGTGGACTCTGAGACATAGTGAGATGTATGTTATATACTAGCTTTCATTCATTTAATATAGTGTCTTAGTTAGGGTTTCTATTGCTCTGATAAAACACCATGATCAAAAATCAACTGGGGAGGAAAGGGTTTATTTGGCTTAAATGTCTACATCACTGGCTGTTCATCACCTAAGTCAGGACAGGAACTCAAACAGGGTAGGAACCAAGAGGCAGAAGCTGATGTGGAGGCCATGGAGGGGTGCTGCTTACTGGCCTGTTTCCCATGACTTGCTCAGTCTGCTTTTTATACAACCAAGAATCACTAGGGTGGCCCCACCCACAAAGATCTGGACCTTCCCCCATTGATCACTAATTGAGAAAGTGCCTTACAGCTGGATCTCATGGAGGCACTTCCTCAATGAGGTTCCTTCTTCTCTGATGATTCTAGCTTGTGCCAAGTTGACACACAAAACCAGCCAATGTACACAGTTTAGGAGCATCTCCTGGTTGTTTGTTTCTTTTTTTGCTACTAGTTAAGTAATTCTACGTTGTTTTACTGTTTATGTCTTTGTCACAGAATTGATTAACATGTTGCTAACAAGTGAATCTGAGGTTTTAAAAATATATACACCCTGGTCTGAAATTCTATTTAGTCCTATATTCTAAGGAATTTATTAGACAAATCATACACTTTATGTAAGAGACCAAGTAGAGCATGGAAATTGGATATAATCTAATTACCAGTAGGTAACTGGTAAAGTAAATTATGGCATTACACAATGCAATATGCCATCCCCTCAAATAAAAAGTGAGATGATTTTAATAAAGACATGGATCCAAAAATATACCTCCCAATTCTTTCTGTTGCTATGAAAACTCGCATTCTGCTAGAGTAGCTTTGGTTTGATCAATTGTCTCTTAAGTACCACTTCCACACTTGTGTGTGTGTGTGGGGGAGTATCTGTGTTTATTATATATAGAAAGTCCTTAAACAATGGAAACGATAATGAAGTTGATAATGCTGTTGTAGATTATCACTGTCTTTTATGTGTTTTGAACTAAAAGAATGTGAATAGGAGGGCTCTACACAATTATTTATTATCAGAAAAAAAGACAATGTACATTGCTACTAATATGTTGCTCTACGTTTACCCGTATTACGTAAAGAACAAATACTGTGTTCAGAAGCTTCCCACTACTGTATGAACTCTTCTTGAGGAGGCAAAAGCAAATACTCTACTCACAGTTAGGGCACCACAAACAGAATCCTTAGAAACCATCCACCGAAGTGTATCTTGATGCTTCATTGAGTCTGACTAAGGTTCTTTATGGGCAGTTGCTCCACTAAAGAAAAAAATAAAAATGTCTCTTTCTCCAGCAACATGAATTACCCAGGTCTATCTGTGATAAGGAGTTCATGAGTTCTTCCCGCTTAACAACTCCAAACTGCCTTTAAATCTTTGGAGAAGGGTGGGACTTTGTGTGTTCCCTCCTTCTTCATGAGTGAATGTTAATTAACTCAATTATGCACAGAACTCACAGAGTAATTATAGGCACAAAGAATTCAGGAAGGTCCTAGTCGCATCACAATTGAGAACAACACTCTCCACAGAGCTCTCGTTAAGACAATTCTATCATAACTACCTGTTTCTCATTCTACTCCTCCATTCTATCATAACTACCTGTTTCTCATTCTACTCCTTCACTTTTGCCCACCACCCACCCTTCTCTACCTCTATTTGTTTAGTGGTGACTCACTCAGAATAAGAGAGGACAGTATCTGATATCTTAGGGGATGTTCTCCTAAAACATTTTTTTTAAACTATGGAGATTTTACTGTTGATGTTTTAAGATCAGTGGTAAAACAGAGCTGATAATTCTACACAAAGGACAAAGAAGTGTGAGGTACCTAGGGAGAGTAGGAGCTGAAGACAGAAGAGAAATATGGGCAGCAAAGGCAAAGAGAAAACAGTTACATCATATACACACACACACACACACACACACACACGCACAAGATAATAATTTTAACAGGGAAAGGCCATGTTAGAGAGCAACACCATGATCAAGTAGTGTGGTAGTTTGAATGAGAACGGCCCCCATAGGCTCATGTATTTGAATACTTGCTTCCCAGTCGGTGGAACTGTTTGAAAAGGATTCTGAGGTGTAATGGGGAAGAGGTCTGTCACTGGACCTAGGCTATCAGGTTCAAAAAGTTCATAGCATTTTCTCTCTCTCTCTCTCTCTCTCTCTCTCTCTCTCTCTCTCTCTCTCTCTCTCTCTCTCTCTGTGTGTGTGTGTGTGTGTGTGTGTGTGTGTTTGTGTGTCTATCTCCTCTCTCCCTACATCCTTCCCATCCCTGTCTCTGTGATTCTGTCTGTCTGTCTGTCTGTCTCTCTTTGTTTCTGACTTGTACTTGTGGATCAACTTGTAAACTCAGTTTCTGCCACCATGCTTCTGCTCCACCATCAAGACTCCATCGTTTGAAACCTTAAGCTCCAAATAAATTATTTCTTCCTAGGGTTGCCTTGGTCATACTGTCTTATTATGGCCATAGAAAAGTAACTAGGTTATGCCTGGATGAGAATAAGTGACAAAGTAGGGAAATAAAAGCTTTCAGCCAATGAGGTACTAGTATATACAGTAGACATAAAGACGAACCTTAAATATCTATTCTTTCAAGTAATAAAGTAATAGAAATAATCTCCTCTCTACTTTCTCTGTTCTTAGCTGGGCAAGGACCCAGTAATAACACATATAACACAACCCAAACAAACATATAAATATATTGTTTCTACTTATGGACTGGCATCACTTCTTCAAATAGGGACAACAAGCAGGAATAGGAATGTTTCAGGTTTCAAAGTTTTTCAGAATTTTTTATGTTTTTTTCTTATTTTATTCTTTGACCATCTTTAGCATGACATGTTCCAATATCCAAAACATTATGATCTAAAAGTTGTAGATTTCAGAGAATTCTGAGTTTCGGGTTTTCAAATTATGTATTCGAGCTGTATACATGAGAGTTCAAGGCATCTGGCAATCCTAATGAGGTTTCCTTGAATTCTTTCAAAAACAACAGTAAATTTATATAGAAGCAAAGGTCTAAAGAAGAGAAACTTTGAGTACCTTGGAGCAGAAAGTTGGGAAAGGCAAGTGAGTGTAATTTACAAATATTCTATTAAAATTTATAAAGATCTCTTGAGTGTTGTCTCCTGATTGAAAATGGCTGTGAATTTGCTTGCTTTGAGCAGCTTCCTTGACCTTGTGTTGTAAGTGCATGCCTTGCTGTTAAGCAAGTAATGGTGGTCTCAGACTTTTCCCCTTATTTCCTCTCTACTCCTCCCCTCCACCCGAGAACAGCCTTCCTGCCAAGTTCCAAGTCCAGATCCTTCTGTCACTTTTGCTGCATTCCTAACACTTCATCAAAAACCCTGGCATTTTGAAATGGTGAAAACGATCGTCTTGGGACAAGCGAACACCACTCAATATTGGAGACAAAAGATTAAATCCCAACCCCGGTGTCTGTCACCTTCTGAGTTATGTCACCTTCTGAGTTATGGTGAGAGTGTATGAGAGTTCAAATTTCTCTAAGCTTACACGTTTTCACTAGGAAATTTATAACCTAAAAAAATCAAACATATCGGATTCCTGGGCTGGTTAAGATAATGATACCTGTGCTGAAAATGTTTGTATAATCCTTAACACACAGTACAAAATCACTGAATATCTTCTGAATCCAAATATCTATATAAAATCTCTATATCTTAACTATATGCTGAACTTATATAAAGAAATTAAGTGCAATAACTTTTTTACATTAATGAAAACTAGTTATAAAGAATTCAATAATTTTATAATTGTGTAAAGTAAAAATTGCCCAAATTGTCATTAGTTTTAATTTGTCCTATGTATAAAAGGTTATCTTCTATGTAAAATAATATATAAATTCAAATTTATTTTAATGGAATTTCAAAAGAAATATAATTTTGAGTGAATATATTTGAAACAGGGCTATTTTAAAGAAAAACTTTTACTAATATACACTTAAATATTTAAAAATTACTTATACAATATAATAAAACTTTTCTACTCTTTTAAAACTATATGCTATTATTTCCACAATTGGTGGGTTTTAAGATACTGTGTTACTTAATATTCACTATAATATTCTTTTGAGCAATACAAAAATATATTAAATTCCTAACAAGACCTTTTACTAAATCAATTTGTTCAAAAGATATTGACTAAGATCTAATAATCTAATGTAAAAATATGTACAGAGTATTTTTAAATGAACTATTGATCCAACTAACAGCTTCAAAAGAGCTATTAATGTCCATCATTAAAACCAATTAATGCCTCTTTAAGAGAATAATTATTCACTTAATTGACCATAGCAATGGCTTTGCTAGAATTATGATATGTCATCTACTATCCAAGTAAAGTCACCTAAAAGCTAAGATCAGTTCATTGTTCTGTCACAGAAAGTTAGTCTGGAGGGCAAGCAACATCTCTTTCAAAATTGGGACATCAGGGGTAAAACAGAGTTAAATTTACATATTGAGGATAACTTGGATGCTCAAGTGGGAAGCATACAGTTACCTCTACGAATTAAGCACACTATCCCGACCTTCTTCTCACTTCAGCTTTTCTGCCTGTTTCCACCTGCTCCCCCTTTTACCTTATCTCTTTGCTTCATTATCTCTGTCAGACTGGGGTGGGGACTGGGGGGGGTATCATTAGGAAGTCCCAGAGATCTAAGATGGGAGAGGCTCCCAGGAGTCAATACATGTGACCTTAACCAAGATGCCTAACAATGGGGACATGGACCCTGAAGAGTCTACCTCCTATAGCCAGAAGGGACCTCCAGTGGAGGTCCACCCACAAAACTTCTGACTCAAAATTTGTCCAGTCTTAAAAACAATGCAAGGAAGAAGGTAAAGCAGATATCAAAGGAATGGCTGACCAACAACTGGCCCAACTTGAGATTCATCCATGGGCAAGTACCAGTTCCTGACATTATTAATGATACTGTTATGCTTGCAGACAGGAGCCACCAACCAAAGTCATACATGGGCTAGAATGAAGCCGAGCACATCTTCTGCAGATGTGCAGGTCAATCTCCCCGTGGGCACCCTCAACAACTGGAGCAGAGGCTTTCCCTAAAGCTTTAACATAACTATGGTATCAGATCCACAACAGGGCTTCCTTGTCTGGTCTCAGTGAGGAGGAGTGGCCTTGTTGGAAGAAGTGTATCACTGTGGAGGTGGGCTTTGAGAATCTTCTCTTAACTTCCTGGAAGCCAGTCTTCTGTTTGCTTTCAGAAAAAGATGTAGAACTCTCAGCTCTTCCACTGCATGCATCCCTGGATACTGCCATGCTTCCTGCCTACGTAATAATGTACTGGACCTGAGATCTGTAAGCCAGTTAAATGTTGTCCTTTATAAGAGCTTCATTGGTCATGGAGTCTCTTCACAGCAATGGAAACTCTAACTAAAACAACAGCAAAAACATTATCCACCATGATCAAGTAGATCTCATCTCAGGAATGCAGAGATGATTCACCATACAGAAAACTATCAATGTGATCCACTCACCATATAAACAAATTGGAAAAAACAAAACAAAACAAAAAACCATGATCATCTTCGTTAGATGCTGAAAAAGTCTTTGACAAAATCCAGGACCATCAAATGTTGTAGAGCGATCAGGGATACAAGGCTCATCTATACATAATAAACATAACAAGTGTAATATACAGCAAGTCAATAGCCAACATCCAATTAAATGGAGAGAAACTTAAAGCAATCCCACTAAAATCAGGGACTAGACAGGCTGCCTACTCTCTCCATATATATTCAATATAGTACTTGAAATCCTGACTAAATCAATAGGACAATAAAGGAAATGAAGGAGGTAGAAAATAGAATGGAAGAAGTCAAAGTATCTCATTCACAGATGATATGATAATATATATAAGTGACTCCCAAAGTTCTACCAGAGAACTCTTTCATTTAATAAACATCTTCAGCGAAGTAGATACAAAATTAACTAAAACAAAATCAGTAGCCCTCCTTTATATAAAAGATAAGTGCTAATGGTGCTGATGAAGAAATTAGAGAAACAGCATCCTTTACAATAGCCACAAATAGTATTAAAATATATTGGTGTAACTCTAATCAAACAAGGGATAAACCTATAGGACAAGAACTTCAAGCCTTAGGATAAAGAAATTGACAAGATAATAGAAGATGGAAATCTCCTCCATGCTCATGGAATAGGAGGACTAATAGTGGAAATGGCCATTTTAGCAAAAGCAGCCTACAGATTAAAGGAAATTTCCATCAAAATTCCAACACAGTTCTTTAAAACCTTAGACGAGCAATGCCTAACTTCATATTGAAAAACAGAAAACCCAAGATAGCTAGGTTTTATTGGACAATAACAGAATTTCCGGAGGTATCACTATCCTTGATTTCAAGCTGTATCAGAGCAAATAAAAACGATATGGTATTGGCATAAAAATAGACAAGTTGATCAATGGAATAGAATCAAAGGACCAGAAATAGACTCATATACTTATGGACACTTGATTTTTTGCAAAGAAGTCAAAGTCATACAAGGGAAAAAAGAAAGCATTTTCAACAAATGGTGCTGGTCTAACAGTATTTCTGCATGTAGAAGAATGCAAATAGACCCAAACTTTTCACCTTGCACAAAAAGTCCAAGTGGATCAAAGACCTTAACATAAAACTGGATATGCTAAATCTAATAGAAGAGAGAATGGAGAATATCCTTGAATGTATTGGTATAGGAGAAACACAATACAATACTGAACAGTACACCAATAGCTCAGGCACCAAGATCAATAACTAATAAATAGAACCTCATAAAAATGAAAAACTTCCTCAAGAACCAAGAACATCAATAGGACAAAATGGCAGCCTACAGAATGGTGAAATATCTTCACCAAACCTATTTCCCACAGAAAGCTAATATCCAAAATATATAAGCCACTCAAGAAATTAAACACCAATAAGCCAAATAACCCAATTAAAAAATGGGATCCAGAGCTAAACAGAGAATTATCAACAGAGGAATTTCTAATGACTGAGAACCACTTAAAGAAATGTTCAACATCCTTAGTTATTAGGGAAATGCAAATCAAAGCAACTCCATTTTATACTAGCAGAATGGCTAAGATAAAAAACTCCAGTGACAGCACATGCTGGCAAGGATGTAGAGCAAGGGAAACACTCCTCTGTTGCTGGTAGGAATGCAAAATTGTATGACCATTTTATAAATCAATTTGTCAGGGGTTTCTCAGAAAGTTGGTAATTGTTCTACCTCAAAATCTGGCTATACAACTCCTGAGCATATATCCAAACTATGCTCTGCCATACCACAAGGACACTTCCTCAACTATGTTCATAACAGCTTTATTCGTAATAGCCAGAAACTGGAAACAACCTAGATGACCCTAAATGGAGGACTGGATAAAGAAAATGTTATATATTTACACAATGGAATACTACTCAGCTATTAAAAAACAAGAATATCCTGAAATTTGCAGACAAAGTGATGGGACAAGAAAATATCATCTTAAGTAAGGTAACTCCAAGCCAGAAAGACACCCATGGTATGTGCTTACTTATACGTGGATATTTGCCACGAAGCAAAGGAAAACCATGCTCCAATCCACAGACCCAAATAAACTAAGTAACAAGGAGGGCCCAAGGGAGGATGCTTGAATCTCACTCAGAAGGGGCGATAAAATAGACATCCACAGTGGATGTAGACAGGGAACTGGGTGGGATGGTGAGGTGAACAGGTGTGTAGATCAGGTATGAGGAGAGCAGGCATGGAAACGAAAGTGCTGGAAGT
This sequence comes from Grammomys surdaster, assembly GCF_004785775.1. Taxonomy (NCBI): domain Eukaryota; kingdom Metazoa; phylum Chordata; class Mammalia; order Rodentia; family Muridae; genus Grammomys; species Grammomys surdaster. Next base: position 280,333 of record NW_021620397.1, read on the forward strand.
TTGAAGGAAAATTGATAGGAGCATCTCTGGGACAAACTAGAGATCTGGGATGGGAGAGGCTCCTGGGAGGAGGTGGGATGACCCTCTAGCTGAGACTCTTAGCAGCAGAGGAATATGGAGGCTGAACTGTCTGCCTCCCATAGCCAAGCAGGACTTCCAGAGGAGGAAGGGTACACCAACTCACTCACAAATCCTTTAACTGAAGGTTTTCCCTGCCTACAATACGCAGGGATAAAGACAGAGTAGAGATTGAGGGAATGGCCAATCACTAACTGACTAAACTTGAGACACACAACATGGGAGACAACCAATCCCTGACACTATTAATAATACTCTGCAGACAGGAACCTAGCTAGCATAACTGTCTTCTTAGAGGATTAATCCAGCCATTGATGGAGACGGATACAGTGACTCACAGACAAACACTAGATGGAGCTCAGGGAGTCTTAAGGAAGAGTTAAGGGGAAGGATTGTGGGAGTCTGAAGCATCAAAATCAAGGACACAATAAGAAGACCTAAGGTCCCCTTCAATTACTGGAGGTCAGGCCTCTATCCCTGCCTTTTCAGGATAAGAATTGCCATGGCCCTTCTATACTTAGTGAAGGGAGGAGATGTCAAGGGCAGCCCTGCTTATACACTAAAGGCCTAAAATCATCCATAGGCCTAAAATCAGCAATAGGCCTGCCATACATGTATACTAACACCAAGTCTTGGGTCTCTGTGGAAAAACATTGAAAGAGATGGCTATAAGCTATTGTAAACAGGCAGCTTTTGTGGAAATTTACCAGCCTGAGTAGTCATAGACCTTGTAAATAGATAGCCCTGGCAGACAATACCAACTTAGATAAGGACAAGTGAATCAGAGGCAGAGTCAAAGCGACCTGTCCCCTGAACCTTCACCCAGCTGATACTCTGTTCTGAAAGATATCTGTACTCCTCCAAACACCTACGATCCAGTGTCATCCCCTTCCCCACATCCTGCCTTTTTGTGTTTATCAACCCTGTGTGAATAAGTAAAAATTACAATTTGGTTTAAAAAAAATAAAGGAAAAAAAAAGAAAGAAGAAGAAGAAGACCTACGGAATCAACTCACCTAGACACATGGGGGCTCAGAGACTGAACGACCAACCAAAGTGCATGAATGATCTGGACCTAGGCCCCCTACACATATGTACCATATACGCAATTTGCTCTTTATGTGGGTCCCTAGTAATTGGAGCAGGGGTTGTCTCTGACTCAGACGCTGTTGCCAGCCTCTGAATTCCTTTCCCCTTCCTTGTCTGGTCTTAATGGGAAAGAATAAGCTTAGTTTTGATGTGATATGATGATCCCGGGCAGGTTGGTACTGGGATGGGGGACATCCCCTTTTCCTTAGAGAAGAAAATAGGGGAAAGAGTATGGGAGGGTGGGACTGGGAAGAGAGGATGGAGGGGGCTGCATTCAGGATGTAAAGTAAATAAATAAATTAATGGAAGAAAAAGAAATGAAGTAACATGTGGTTCAAATAGCTTTGGAAAAGCATGAAGAAGTGATGGATCAGAGACATGCTTGATGATCAAAAGTGTTTGCGGGTGTTAGCTGACTCAAAGTGTAAATCCATGGAAAGACTGTGTAAGAGAATGATGAAACCAAACTTTGTCTGGGACTAGGAAAATAAAACATAGGTTTCTGCTGTTGGTGCTAAGTGAAAGTAGACAGGAGAGACAATATGTTGATTTTTGGATGTGTTGCTTTTTCAATGGTAGTTGCTATCTATTTTATGATGTCCAATAGGCAATGGGAACTATAGATGTGGGCCTGATGGGAGAGGCCAGTGTGGGAGATATTGAAGACATAAATTTGAGTCATAAAATTGGAAGTCATAAATAGCAGCCATAGAATTTGAACTTAAAACTGTGAGGGCACAAATGGAAGGCTAGAGGGAGTAGAGAGGAAGGAGAGTCAATGAAGCCACTCTTGAATTGTGGTACCCCTAAATGGGGTAAGTGGTGGAAAGAAATCTCTGAGAGAGAGAGAGAGAGAGAGAGAGAGGGAGAGAGAGAGGGAGAGGGAGAGAGTTTAAACAGCACCAGATAAAACAATTTATTTAAAGGAAAGACATTTATTTACAATTAAGTGTGTGACTAGTTCCACCAGAATGATCAGGAAAACGTACATGGACTGAGGGGCTGGCAACTGAGCAAAAGGATATGCTACCAAGGCTGATGTTATGAGTGTTGTCCACAGGACCCACATGGTAGAAGTCATCCTCTGACCTCCACATGCATGCCATGGCACAGGAAAGCACAAACACACACTTATAAATAAATAAGTGTAACAAGTAGTTAATTGATAAAGATGTGTCGGTGATGAGTAAAAATTTGCTTCAGACACAACTTCACATAGAGATTGGTTGTATTTGATCAGCATGGAATTGGGCAGTATTTTGCTCACCATAAGGCACATGCAGAGCACTTACATTTGGATGAATAGAATGTTATTTTCTACTTTTATTTTTTGATGGAGACACTTGGTCTGTATTTTGATTAAGCAGTCAGGTCACAATGAAAGAATGAAGAGTCTGAAATATTGTGAGGCAGGACTAGAAGAGTGTGTTCCTCACTCAGGCAGGTATTGCTCTGTCAGTCTGGAGACAGAGCAAACTTTCATTGGAAGAATAAAAACACAGAAATACTGGAAAATCTAAAGCGATAACCTTGGAAGTCTAAAAGACTATTCTGGTGACAAGCTTCAGCTCAGAGGAAACATCATGTAAACTTTGAATCCCAGTCATATTATCTGGGAGAGTTTTCTATATATTTTTAATCTGTTTTCTTTTTTGAAATAGTGTTGTGATATGTCATTCAACTAAGTGATACATATAAATTGATAAAATATTACTTAGTATGTTATTTAATCTGGGTCAGAAACTATTATTTTTATCATTAGAAAGAGGGAGAGAGAGAAAAACAGACAGACAGAGAGGGAGAGAGAGGGAAAGAGATGGAGAGACAGAAAGAGAGGATCCAAATTGACTCTAATGGAGGTTTTATCAACTGGAATGGCTAATGACCAAGTATGTCAGACAGCATTTGCTAAACAGTGCTGAGAGATCAGGAATACCATTTCCTATGTCCCAATTAAGTGCAGTTCCCATTCCACTCTCCCCTCATATCGTATTACATAATATTAATTTTACATAGCTCCATTGGTTCCTCATCAAGTCTATCTTTCAATGTCAGTTGATATTTTCTGATCTTCATGGTAGGCATAACTCTAAAGTACAGAGATCCAACATTGCACCAAGCAGATAATTTATTCCTTCACTGAAGGTCATTGAAGTCGTAGTTATAAAGAACAATGCGAATTAGCAAAATGATATAGACAACAAGTTAAATGATGAGAGTCCTAAGAATATGATGAAGGTTGGAAACAGGTACTAGTCTACCATGGTAACAGAGATGAGGGGGGCCCTTCTGCATACAGGGTCCAGGGAGGGTTGTTCCTGACAGAGAGGACAATGACTACAGCCTGAGGCCAAGTGCTCCTGATGTGATCTGGCAAAAATAAAATCAAACTGGATAAATAGGGGTGGATAAAGAGTTGGGAAAACCATTGCAGAATACAGTAAGGGCGTGAGAGGGGAAGTCACCTATACTGAAAAGCCTGGCTCTTGCTGTATACAAGCAAGGAAGAAACTATTTAGCAGAGTAATTATGGTACAGGCAAGAGAAACAGATGGCTAAGACGAGTGTGGATGCCGAGGAGGTGGAAAAGGTGAATAGCTTCTGCATATATTTAGAAAGTGGATCTTAAGTAATAGTTGCCAAAGCGGTACTTCCGTGCCAGCTCTCCAACAGCTCTCTCCGACTCTCATTGACTCCATTCATGGATGCCAAGGACTACTGTTAAGTTTATCAAGTGGCCTAGTTTTCTAATTTATGTTCTGTTCATTTCTTAGAACTCCTCCCATGGACAATAAGTCCCCCCCGCCAAAAAAAAATCTTCAGAATTTAGAATATGATGTTTTAGCCCTCCTTCGTCATGGCAGGAAATTTATTTAAATAATTCTTGTTTTGAACTACCGAGTCTAAGGAACAATGTCTAAAATTTGACCTCATGTAATTAAGAGTATCTCCTAGTCTTCGTGAGTTTGTTTGTGTGTGATAGAATTAACTTTCCAATTTCTGTACAAGCAAATGAATTCCCAGGATATTACTGTATGGAGCAGCAGCATATGGGTAGGATAGGTGTATCATTATTTATTTACGTCACTCCTCATTGTGGACAACTTCTAAGAGGGAACTTTGCCTTTCACGCTTTCTCAGTCCCTCAAAGTGATAATGAGGTTGTTCTTATATTCTCTTAAGAAACCAAAGAAATGCCAAAGAGCTGACTTTTCAATAGACTACCACTGCGGGATATTGGCTAGGTTATTTTAATAGGTAACGATTTTAGTTGTATCTTTACAAATGCTTGGGGTTTTTTTTTTCTTTATTTGTCTTACTTTGTCCTGTTAAAGAAGTGTAGACAGCATAGGATAAAACCCAATGATCTTTTGTCTGTAACAGCAGATATTACGATGGAATGCCCTCACATTTATCATATAATGAAAGGCAATCAGGCTATGGTTTAGCCTGATTACAGACATGTGGTTCTATTTGATGTCCTCAAGCAAACCAATGTAGGTATTTCACTCTTAGAATTTACCCTGTCAGAATCTGGGGATAGAAGTACGGACATAGATGAACAAACACATGGTGAATGTTTTTTAGGATCAACGTTCAACCCACTCTGTGGTTAAATGTCTGATTGCTTTTAAAATAATGTGCTCCATATATAAGTTTTAGAAAACAACTGATATTAAATCATCAGTCATACTGCATTTTAATTTGTTCCACAGGGATATTATCAGGCTGTCCATTTAAATAAATACACAACAATAATGAATATTTAGCCTTCAGCCAAGATGGATGGAAGCATATCTACAAGAACATTTTAAATAAATCTGACTATAAACTGGTTTAGAACTAATATGATAGTTTCCTTTTTTGACATTTTAGAAATATAACATAGAAAGTTTTCTCTTTCTATTAGTTCCTACTGACATAAAATTTGTATCTCCTTGAACCATATAAAATGTGTAAATTTTATAAAACCTTCAAATATGGAAAATCACACAAGCAGCATAGGCTATCAAAAATTCGTGTGAAAACACAATTTGGCTGTTTTTATTACTATTGGGCTTTTAAAAAGGCATCCAGACAATGAGTGTATTCACTTAAAGGTAAAAGTATATAGCAGCCTATCTCTTAGTTAGCCATCTGTCTTCTAAGCAACATGTTCAGATAATTGTAGCTTTTAGTGATTAATACAAGATGTGTAATAACTATATTTTCAGACAATATAGGTGGAAGTGTATAGCACAAGATGACAAAGCAGAGATCACATTCATTCACTAATGACCTGAGAACCCACCAGTGCACTAGGTGTGTTCTCCAGGCTCCCCAGAGAGTCCTAACTTTTATAGTTCCCAGATGCTTTTTTGTCTGGTTGGTTGGTTGTTTCTTGTATGCATTTCTGTCCACACCTTACCAACTCTGGATGTCGTGTTGCCCTTTAAAACAGACTGGCGGTAATTTAGCGAAACAGGTTCATTCTAATTCCCTTTACTACAATTCATTATTTTGGGAGACTGAGATCTATTGCCTACACTGAGAAGCATGAGGTTAGAGAGATGAGATGCTGATCCCTTTGGTAAATGTTCTTATCACACTGTGTGAGAGCTCTCCAGATGCCAGTTAAGTAGTGTGCTTTTTAATAATGAGTGTATGCAAATACTGCAATAACTTACTCTCCTTCTCTCCCATACGTAAAGGACAGGCACTTGCTAGCACAGAAGACAGAGCTAAGTAGTTGAGAGTTCATAATGCTCTTGCAGAGGACCTGAAATTGGTGCCTGGAACCCAAGATTAGTGTTCAGGACCCACATCAGGCAGTTCACAGCTGCCTGAAACTATAGCTCTAGGAGATGCCATTCCCTCTTCTGGACTCCAGAGTTACCTGTAATAATGTGAACAGAAAACACACACACACACAGAGGACCCCCCACACACACACACAATTTCAAAGTTAGAAATCAGTATTTTACTTTGGAAAGTAAATGTCTACTTTTCTTTTCTTCTACTGCTTAAATGTTTCTGCATTTCTATTAAAAATTTATTAGAATTATATTTATGTCCTTTGTTAAAATAATTGTAGTAAACTTACATGATTTTTATTATTAAAATTTGCTGTCAAATTTGTTGACTGAAATAATTATAATTACTTCATTTTTCCAGTTTTGGAGAGAAATAGAATTTAGAACCATGTAAGCTTCATACAAAAATAGAAGCTTATTAAAAGTGTTCTTGGAACTGATTAAATAAAATTGCCCTCCAGTATCCCCAGAAAAAATGGCTCCATGGAAATCCAGTTTAGTACTTTTTAACAGAGCATAGTAATTGCTCACATTGTATATACATCCTTCATGTATTTTACCTACTTGTAAGAATTAATATAACATAACATGAAAATGCTATGTTCTTTAGGAGATAATTGTAAAATAATTTCTACCTCATCATTACAGTGAAAAAAAAAACTCTGATGACTAGTGGGAAGGATGTTGTTACAATGTTGTCTTTTTAGCTTCTATAAAAATGACAGGTAAGACTTGTTTTGCAAAGACTGCCTCTGAACGTTTAAACTATAGGGTCCACTGACTCTCTACAACACCTTGCACTCCCAACCATGTATTCCAGAGCACAGCAGGCCATAGACTACCATCTCAAATATTATAGCCAATAGTAGAAAGGCTCTTCTGGAGTACTGTGTGGCATAGTTTCTCACTAACTGCCACCACTGGTCATAGGTCTTTTCTGCAAGGCATTGGATGTTTGGATAGGTATAGACAGTGTTTATGGGGTCAAAATCAAAAGTATGTCTCAGCACATTTCTAGGTGACTTGTGGGTTCAAGATTCCTGAACCCTGCAGAATCCTTGGTCTTCATATCAAAAATTCACATTGCTTTGATGCTACATAACCCTGAAGATAATGTTTTGTCATCTTTCTATGAAAATAAAATAAAACAAATAAAAAACAGAAGAGTTCTATAAAAAAAAGGAAATCAATATTTTAAATTAAGACTAGCTACTTATATTTTATGAACATGTGAATAAATGATTTTTAAGAATTTTACTATAAGAAGTAAATATTTGTTTCTCTTTTTTTCTATTCAATTTTACTTTTTCATCAATAACAGCTATTTAAAACTATATGTCTTCTTTACATAAATGAATATATGTGACCATGCATACATGATTGCCTTTATATATTATAACACAGGCCTTCTTTAATAATGTTGTTTTAGTATTTCCTTTCCCGTGAAGAATGTTTGAGCTTTAGAATGTAAACATTTTTAAGCATCATATTAAAATTATAACTAATGATTTTAGATATTTGAGTATTTTGTTTTCAAACTTATGACTAAATCTACAAATTATTCTAAAAAATAACCTTTATTTAGGTATATAACAGTCTCCAATTATACATTGCATGTCCAGCTGTTTAGAATTTTCCTTCTGATGTGGCTTTTGAGTGTACTTTCAGGTTGTCTCTGTTATAAAGGGGTAAGTAGTGTGAGTCTTTCTTTTCCTATGTTACCAAAACCCACAGAATTCCACAGACATGATCAGTAGGATTTCTACAAACAAAAGAAAACAGAACAAAGCTCTGTTCTGCTTTAAGAGATTTAACTGAGTTAAATGAATTTCACCTACAGAAGATCACAAGTGTTCTGCTAGTCTGGTCAGAGGTGGAAATTCAGGTTTTGGAGCCCAGGGATGCACCAGATTTCAGAATCCTACTCCCTCCTCTGCAGACCTGCAGAAGAGCTGCAACCTTTCTTCCTTTCCTCCCATGTATCTCCCTCCTTTCTCAGTCCTCTGAGGCATAGCCTGCACTTCTATTTTGTAAGTGAATTCCACCCTAGTCTAGTCCCAGACCTGATTTTTAATTATATATTTTGTATCTTTTGCCATTTGAGGGTAAATGGGGAGGAAAACCAGAAATGATTCCCTTGGCCTATACTGTGTAGTTCAGTTAGTATCTAGAAATATTTCCTGCTCAATGAAATAGGCACATTTTTACTGTGGGTAAGCTTAACATTTTAAGATACCACTGTCTTAACTGATTAAGACACAATTAGTTATTCTCTCCTCTTTACTCTGAGTTGTTGCTGTTCTCTTACATCTGAATCAGGAAGCCCACATCTGTGAACTGGGTCCTTCCCACCAGAAATGATGCCAAATCCCAGGTGTTGCCTCCTAAGCTGAGACAAAGCAGCAGCCTACCACCAACAAGGTCATAGACTCTTTCAGCCTACAAAATAGAGCATATATTCACTTTTGCACAGGAATTGCTTGTGATATTTGGCTTTTATTTTGCTCAGTAATCGTACTTAAAATGACTACCATCAGAAATAATGTTTCTGTGGATGGTATTTCTTATTTGGCTTTCCTTGTGTGTAATATACTCATTGGGCTATGATCTCTACTCCGAGTTTTAGATGAATACAGTTTGCTTCAAGTTTTCGCAGGCTTTGAGGATTTACAATCTAACTTATGTGTGATTGTACTCATGCTGACAGACCTGTGTGTATCCTGACTCTGAACCTTCAAAAGGTTGTGAACTGCTAGGATGTGAACCCTCCCAATTCTGAACCCTCAGCCTCAGCCTCAGAGTATCAAACGTGAACTGGTTACCATAAACAGAGCCTACTCTACCCATCCCCTGTTCTGCTGTCAACATTTTAATAAGCTGTGAACATCCTCAGACACACTCTTTTAAACATGCAGAAAGTAATATTTTCCACAGTCTAAGTTGAGTAGAAGCTATTGGTGAAGTGCCTTGTAATTAACACTATGTCAGTTTAAAGCAGACCCTGTTTAAAGAACCAGAAGAAGCTAACCATGAGAAGTAGGAGTGTCACACTGTAGCACAGTGAACAGCTGTGGCCTAGATCCGATGAGCTATAACAGTGACTGGTGCTCTCAATTTTAAATCAATCCTGTGAAAGGCCTGAATGGCAAATCTTAAGTAGCTATTTTTAAATATCCATGTATAAAATTAAAGAAATTTCTTTTATATAGAGAACAGTAGATGTATGCATTAAACACTTGATCTTCTAAGCAAATGTCTCCAAAGCCCTTCAGTCTATAAATTAGCTGTGGATATTAAGTTTTTGTTTTGTTGTTTTGGTCTTTTTGTTGTTGTTGTTGTTGTTGTTGTTGTTTTAGGAGAGAACAAGATGTTGTCAAAGGTTCAGATAATTATTTTAGTTGGGACTTCTATGCAAGAATAAGTTCAAGTTTGGTTCACAGTAACTTAGACACTACCAAACATACGTCAGTGGCAGAAAAGGACCAGATGATTCTTAACCAAAGCTATGTTGCCCTAGGAAAGGGGAATAGAATTGACAGTTATGGGTGGATGGGGTCAGGCGGGAATTGTAACTGGAAGATCAAACAGGGGGGAAGAGGGAAGAGAGGGCTTGAGAAGGAATGAAACAAGAGAGGGACAGCTAAAGCTAAGAGCCACTTAAAGTGTTGTGTGGAAACCTAATACAGAGGAATCTTGCCAACATGTATGCATATGTAAAGGTATTCTAAATGAAATCACCAAAAAATGGAGGAAAAGAGCCCCGTCTGAATATCGTTTTTCACCGATGGAAGTTCTAGGTACTAGGATTTGGTTACATCTAATTAAGTTGTTGGTCAAAGGGGCTCCATGGAAATCCACACATAACCCAGGCTGTTGCCAAGACTATTGCTTGCTCTCCTCCAAAGAAAGGTCCCATTGCTGAAGACAACATACACTACTCATTGAACATGCAGAAGGTGAACTGGTGCCTACTAACACCTTTACCCCACTGTCTCATGTTCATGGTACTGGGAGGGACTCTACAGGCTACCAAAAAAGAAACATAAACACAAACCCAGGCACTGTCCATTTGGTCTACGTTGCTGTCCTGCCTGCAAGATATGCTAGGGCAATGGTGGCCCAAAACTTGTAGGATTAATCTACCAATGACTAATTTGACTTAAGACCCACTGCAGCAGATTCAACCCATACACAATACTGCTTGGGTGACCAAGAACCTGAGACTAGATAGGACACCTAGGATAATATTTTCTTTTTAAAAAAGTAGCAATAAAATGACTTCTAATATTATTCTGGTACACTCATATATATCAATACCTTACTCAGCCATTGTTAGAGATGATTCATCCTGCAGCAAATGGGAACAAACACAGACCCACAGTCAGGAAATACGCAGACAATAAAAGACCTGGGAACACTCAGCCGTATATGAGATGCTTCCACTAAAACCCTCTGGTTGTGGCTTAGGAAACTCTGTAGAAGAGGAAACAGAGTGTCAGAGCCAGAGAGGATGGAGGACACCAAGAAAAACAAATATTCTCTAAACACAACACAACTATCACTCATATGAACACACAGAGACTGTGGTAGCATGCACAGGGCCTGCATGAGTCTGTGTCAGATGGGGCTCTGGAGCTGAAAGAACTGAACATATGTCCTCATTCCTAAC
>NW_021620397.1:295960-298276 GCF_004785775.1 Grammomys surdaster
CTTGCAGAAAAGTAAAAAGCTAAGACTTCAAAGGGGTCACAGGGGCCAAACAAAATGGTCTTTCTGGCAGAACAAATACTTAGTAATCTAAACGCTATCCAGCACTAAGCCCTTTTGCTCTCTGTACCAACCATCCTCAACAAGAACTCTGCATGTATTCTCCTTCTCCCCCTGTCCTGTTTCCCAAATTATTAATAGCCTAAGAAATGTATCTACTCATTCATTCAACACAGCACAACATGGATGAATATTACTTTTGGCGAGGCTGTCAGCTTGCAAGTGAGAATGTATCAGAAGTAAAGAATGATACGGTATTACGTTACACAGCACTTTACTCTAAGGGAGTTGTGAAACTACTAATTGTAAAATCGATTGCTTAATGCAAATTTAGCCAGTGGCTTGAAGAATAACAGAATTCTGTACACCCAGTTTATCATCCAGCTACTAGGAAATACATTAGAAGGAAGCAAATAAAAATGTATTTGACACAAAAATATCAAACACAAAAGAACTCACAAAGAGAAAGTGAAAAGCTCTTACCCATTTGGGTTACCATTCGGTATGTATCACTTTCCACAGTACGCGGCATTTACTAGAAAGGAATTAAATATTTACTAAATGAAATAAGATGCTAAGATAAAAAAAAAAACAGGGTGTTTTTACTAGGAACTATATCATTAAAAATGAATAATCTTGGAAGAGCAGACTTACATGATCTACACTTCCTGTTGACTCATAGAATGGGAGATTTTTATCTGGTATTCTGACATATATATATATATATATATATATATATATATATATATATATATATTTATATCAAGATTTTTGACTAAACTTGTTCACAATTTCTGAGCCCACACAGAAGTAAATACAGGAAAATAAAGCAAAACAAACAGACAATAATAAAACAGCAACACCATGGTCTGATGTATCAGTGTTATCAGTATGAGTAAATCAGGAAGCTGAGGACTTATAGTCAAATTCTGGTTTCCTAGAAATCTGTCCTTAATACCACATCAAATCTCAAAATGGCCTAACATGAAACCCACAGAAGAACAAAAAGAACCAACCTGCTCAGCACTAACAGGAAGGCAACCACAGTAATCAGGAATATTCTGAACCGTGGTCTAGTTGCATGGGTACGAATTATTCTCTCGGTCTCTGGGTGACTCACAAAATCCCTAGACCCTAAATCCAACATTGAATTTAGAATTGCTTTTAGGATGCTGAAAATCTGATCACGACAGCTAACAGAAACACTTATCTTCAAAAATGGCAATGTGGAGTTAGCAAAGGGAATGTCTTTTTATTGTACAACAGAAGCCTGGCAATGCTGTTTGACTGCCCTTGTTTTTAGGATGTGTATACTTTCCCATATATTATAAAAATTAACCCCAAAGTCTAACTTTATGTATCATATTGTCTCCAGAGAGCAAAGTAAAAGTACCCCTTTTTATTCTTTTGTTTTTTCTTCCTCCTTTTCAACTGTCCTAGAACCATTAAAAAGGGTAAAGTAGTTTTAGAATTCTTTCAGTCAAAGCTAAAATAACCTTGAAGTCAAACAAAGACTGTCTATCATCTAAAGTAGAGATGAAGGAGATCTGATTAAAATCTGAATTCCCACCCCTACCTCTTTGCTCACCACACTAAAATCAGGAGCTATTGATTCCTTTAATTAAAAAAGATCTGATATGGAAATACTACATTGAGATGAATCCCATATGAACAACTCTGTGAAGATTTCCATTTTTCGCCTTGTACCTCAGAGAAAGAGTTGTTTAAATTCTTCAAAGTGAGCCATGATGCATGCTCATCCACCAAAATACCCCGAGGGGAAAGAGAATAGGGGCAAGCAGGGAGGGAATACAAGAAAATGAGTGGAACCTTGTGTGAAATAAGAGTGTGTAACAACAGCCTCCAAAGCTAACCAAGGAGATAAGGAAGCCAAATAGGAAATAAAGAAAGAAGTCAAGGAAGCTAATAAAGAAAGAAACTATGAAAATATGGCTGGATGACACAATAATCACTGAAATCTCCCAAGGTTTCTACTCAAAATTCTACGACAGAGTTCTGACCAGGTATAAAAGGTATGTTCAATACCATCTACACTCTAGAGATTATTCACTGCAAGAAGCCTAAAATTCATACTAGCAAAATTAATTCTATGACTCCTTAATACTCTTCTTCTACAGAGTTAATATTTAAGTTAGCCTTCAACCAGGAAATAAGAGATAAGAGATTTTATAGTTTACCTACATATTCTCTCTCTCTCTCTCTCTCTCTCTCTCTCTCTCTCTCTCTCTCTCTCTCTCT
>NW_021620397.1:298286-323067 GCF_004785775.1 Grammomys surdaster
TCTCTCTCTCTCTCTCTCTCTCTCTCTCTCTCTCTCTCTCTCTCTCTTAACTAGTAAGGGGTAGTAAATTATAAAGGAAACATCAGAATTATGGAAACAAGCAAATTAGCACAAATTGATGGCATTAATCCATTGGCTAAGAAACAGGCCACAATGCAGAACTCTGTCTTACACAGCTTATCTTCCTTATATCAATCAGTAGTAATAAGCAAACTGCAAAGGAAACACCTGCTCTATGGAAACAGCATGCTGACACCAACAGTGGCTGTTTATGATTGTTCTTTCTTTCTCACATACTAGCATTCACAAGATATATGAAATCAAGTAAGATGAAGTAGAATGGGGCCTAAAGGGACAAGAAGCCAGGGAAAGAAAGCATAGGGAAGAAGGGCCATTTCCCCCAACTCATGAGGAGCCTGATTGTCTCTTCTCAGTGCAAGTTTATTTCAGCTTTGCATTTTGGTAATCATGTCAGAATTGGCTCAAAACACATTTAAGCACTTTTATAATAAGTGTTGGTAAAACTGAATTTTTTAAACCCTGGAAATATTTGTACTTGTACAACAAAATTGTAGCAAGACCTCAAAAAAAAAATACATGGGCAGGAATCATTCATGGGCCATTAGCAAGCAACAGAAGACAAATAATATCAGTGTTAAAGTATTTCATACTTGCCGATAAACTTTGACATGAATATTAAATCAATACAAATATTGTTTTATACTGCCTGTGACGTGGGAAGAGGAGAGGAGACACTCAAAGCTATTGATGTCCTGAAAGCATGGGCTTTCACAGTGCTTACTGAATTTTGAGTTGGTGAAACCTTTAAGCCAACATGCTTACTACATGCAACTAGTACATGATCAGTGTGGGTATGTACAAAGATAACTATGATTAGTATTTCTACATCAATATGGAATAATGCCCATTAGGGGTACTTACCTTGAGTAGAATACTTCAGGACTGAGTGTTATGTGGGTTAGTTAGCGAGTGTTTGGTGAGAATGAAGGAGAAGAACATAGTCTTTAACCATTGCAGATTTGCATTATATTAAATTTTTAAAATATTTTCCTGAATAGCAGAAAAATAGCCTGTCAACATGTCTCAGAATATAAGAAAACTATCCACGTTTTCACGTGTAGAAATCTCATAACAACATCATCAAACATACACAATTTGTAGAACAGAGTTTGAGTAATGCATAGATAGCATAGATTATCAAATAATTGTTAGATAAGTTAATTACCATTTTAATGCTGTGCAAAAAAATCCCCAGAAAACACAGTGAAGCAATAGTGGGAAAATAACGAAAAGTAAATGGGGGAATAGATGAAGTTTGATAATTCATTTATATAATGTTTGTAGTATAAAAGATGGACAGTGAATTTGTAAATTGACAAATCTTTGCACAAGGTTGGAATTATCTCCAGTGAGTTCTAAAACTGTAATAATATTAGGTTGCCCTGAGTATTTAAAGAAAGCTGAGGCTACTCTCTTCTTTGAGACTTCTGCCCGAGGAAGGCAATCCATCCTCTTCATCATTGTCATGGGAAAAGTTGAATATTTCAAAAAAAATTCAAATTTTAGTTCACACTTTCTTCTGTGTAGTTTAGGAAAATCATAGAAACAAACAAAGTTTCTGTGTCTTTCTGAGATTTCCTCTATTCAAGAGGAATATCAAGTTAGCATCAATGCCTCAAAATACAGGTTTTCTGTGCCTTAGTATCTATACCAAAGGCAACATACAATAATGAAGATGGGGGTGGCGCACTTGTAACAGCACTAGCATGCATGAGTGTCTTCAAAACTACAGATCATCTTGTGGTTCAAAGTGTCTGGACCTAGCTACAAGAGACTGTAGATTCTGGAGTTTCAATGATCTAAAGCTCCAGAAGCATTGTTAAAGTGATAGGTTTTTCAGAATAAATGAGAAGATAACTGAATTAATTCCAAGAAAACTAGGCGAATAACTCAGTTGTGGAAAGAAATATCTTGTTGAAAATTGATGGCGAAAATATTTAAGGTGTCCCACCATTTAGGCATACAACACATAAACGATGATTGGTTAATTTAGATTTTTCTAAGTGTATACCTATTTGTAATTTCAACAGTCAAAAATTTACACAGATAAGGTTTTAAAATCAGTAGTGCTGTTTCTATATTTCTCTAAAACTTTCATAGTGTCTCATAATTCCCAAGTCATTGATCATATGTCTTCCATTTCTAATTCCTTTTTCAGGTAGTATGAAGTAAATAATATCTTCTCCACTACACACACACACACACACAAACACACACACACACACACACACACAATTTCCCAAATTCAAACTTCTAAACTGGATTTAAAAACCATTATAATAATTTTATTTTTAAAGGATGCATCTTCGAGAACTCTGCCCTGCATTGTCTGGTTTCAGTCTTATTTTTCTGGGAACCTCTCATTCTGATACCCTTGGCATTTTCTTTACCTTCAGGAGTCCACTACTCCAAGGAGTGAATATAGAAACTAAACTAGATACTTTCCCATGGGAGGGTGCAAAGCAAGTTCTATTACCTTCCAATTTCAGTTGGCCATTGTGGCAATTAAATGCTGTACCAAGCACAGCATTTCTGCACATGCAATTCTTGCACGTACTGACCAGAAGTCACGAAGTTTAGAGCATCCATCACAGTGGGTTTGCTTTAAATCTGTACGTCATACATTTGGCTGGAGACCTTAATAAGAGAGCTGATGTTCATCTCCATGTATCTTTCCTCAGTAATTTCTGTGCATGTTGTCCATCCTTTACTTGCTATTTCCCTTGTCTTTGTACTTATGAGATTGAATGTTTTGCATTAGTACTTTAGTCTACACTTTGTTTCCTTCTTTACAGTTTTTCCTTAAGTATTTTTGTAAACTTTCTACCATAGCACTATAGCTATATAACTTGCACCCCTGTCCCCTTGTGCTCAGGTTTCAAACATCGCCTTCTCTTCCAATCTCTTTTTGAAATTTTCCTCTATAAAGCATTACTTGCTTTTTCATGAACATCTTCCTTGTAAGAAATTTGTCATTATTTTATGTATATAACATCTTATCTCTCTGAAAAGTGCTAATAACATTTTAAAGTATTTTCTTTTCTCTTAAAAGTCCCTATTCATTCTTGATTATAAGGCTGTAGGCTTTAAGTTTTTCAAATCCTACTTCAATAAGGGTCCTCAAAAACTTCAACCCTCTTTTAATCCACCATCTAAAGGTAGGGGAGAAAAGATGGTAAATAGAACAAAGGGATGTGAACCTGTTTAGCAGTAGTTTTCTGGGGCAATTCCAATCTCCATTTGTCAGGATATTAGCAGTCCAGTTTAGTAGTGTCAGGATGCCAAACATGAATATCAATGAAGCCATTCAATTGAATGAACCTTAAAGCAGAAGGTTCCAGGCCTCATCTAAATGAGCAAGAGTCAGTGGGAGCAACCAGGACCAGCCAGAATGCCTGGTGTTCTCTGTGTGCCTCTCTCAATGAAGTGAAGATCAGTGAAGAATTGAGACAAAGGAAGCATTGCACAGCTAGCTAGGTAAGTGCTCCATCACTGACCATGGAGCCCACTTACACCCTCTCCAAACATCACATCTTCTCTCAGGTCTTGCCTCAGAAAACATAATGTGAGACTATACCACATGACACAACCAGAAACTTACACTTCATAAAGTACTACAACATGTGATCATATGCCACATAATAATATGACTTTGACCAATGAGGCACATACAAGAGAGTGCTTCCCTGGGATTCTATAGGAACTGGAAAACTCTTATAACCTCTTGATTTTGTAGCAATCAAGATATTGTAGTGCATGGTCAGGAGGTTTGAACAAGCTACCCTTTCATTCATGTGAAAGCATAGTACATACAATTACACACCTCTGTATTCTATACAGTACTGGACACATAAAACACCACTATGTTACATATTGCCTCATGTATTTCCAATTCTGTATTTTTACCAATATTTTTGCATGTTCTTGTACTTATAAGAATTTACGATAGAATGTTGTGACATGACACCAACTTTAGCCTCCTAATGCTCGTGTTTTCACATGTCAAAAGGACAAATTTTTCCACTTCCTCTTATTCTCTTTACTTTGGAGAGTTCCTACATTATGGATTCAACAAGCAGGGGCTATTGAAGAAGGGCCAGTATAATTCTAAGGTCCAGAGGTTGTGGTTGATTAGAGTAAAACAGTGCCTTGCAGAATTGACAGGACCACAGCACTGATGAGCTCACAGCAGCCTACACCAGATCTGCATAAGGATGAGCCACCTAAACCTCAGCATGATAGGTGGAGAGAGAGACTCTGGAGCCTTCATGTTTAACTGAGGAGTTACAGACAATTGACATCTTTGAGGGAGGTAGAGTCAGGGTAGTTTTTTAAGGTATTCCCTGGTTGATCAACCACAGTCCAGGGGAAGACTCTATATTCAAGAGTATACGGCCAGCACAAACTGGAATCTGCATTGTTTTTCTTCTTTAAGGATATGAAATTAGGAAAGAAGGTTGAGATCATAAGCGGTTATGGGAAGAGTTAGCAAGAGAGGTGAGCATAAATGTGATCAAATTCATTGTAGGAATTTCTGAAGGAATTAATAAAAATACTGTTTCTTAAACCGGCCGTATGGAGTGATTAATCTTTAACACCTAGGTTTGCATAAATATGTTGTGTCTTTACATAGCAACATGATGATTCATTTCTAAAAACATATTTCCAGGGTTCAATAATGTCCCATTGCAGTGGACATCCACACGTAGTATAGATCTGATATATCTACATCCATATTGTCATATGACTTTGAGGATGCAGCTCTGTCAGTGTTTCAGGTCCCTTATGCACAAAGATTATCAAAAATACTTGTTCTTCATAAAAATGGACTAATAGTAGTAAAGACCCTGAAAGAGTACATCCTATAAAATGAGCCAAAGATATGTATGTTATGATCCCATGAAACCTTATCATTTGTTCTTCTATTTGCAGGTTTCAGTGTCCTCGAGAAGGTCATTTTTGAAATATCTAGAGATATCAAACTCCATGGTAAGATCTAATCAGATTTCACCCAGGACTGAAAAGACCACAAGATGCCTTTGCCATAATGAGTGTCACAGTCGCAGTCTTTGCTGTGAGCTATTCCTCTTGGAAATGTGATATTAACAATCTCTACATGTGGGGCTCATCACATGAAAAGCACACAACTGTTTTTCAGGTTGGTAAGATGGCCAGGAGTGCCATCTTCAGAGTAAAGTTGTACTTTACTTTTGCTGTATGCAATCTCCATCTACCACTCCAGAGTGTTGTATAATAAGGCATGAGGTAAGTTTAAGTGAATCCACATGTCTAACTGCCTCTCGCATTGATGATTCATCAGCTTTCCCTGTCAGTGGACTGATATCCATTCCTTCTACTGTGTCATAGTAGTGACTACTTGACCACACACTTCAGCTTCCAGTATTCTGAGCACATTTCCTGTCACAGATTGCTTTGAACCCCTCTGCAATTTTAAGTGATATTTTACAGTGGTTTAAGTTAAATTTTGTGTTCAACATAGCATTTCTACCCAAAAGTTGAAATAACTATGTAAAACAATGAAAAGCAGTTATTAAGTGAACACAGTTTGGCTAATTACAACATGGCATTTGTCTCTGTAAATTCACCTTTCTTAATAAGCAGTGATATTTTGGGACTCGTGCCCTGAATAATTGTACCAATTTAAATTTTTCCTCAATAACGAACAGAAACAAAACCTTAGGCTTGAATCTATTTCCCAATTTTCCCTTCCCCACTTAGCCAGTAATTGGCCATATGCAGAGATATTCCCATCAGGACCAGTTCCAGCATCAGCCAGTGAGCATTTCCGGCTTCATCTTGGTCATAAATATACATTTATGTACACATTATATACACAAGGTTGTATAGCTTTGCAATGCTCTAATCAAATTTTATTTCTGCCATATTCTATGAAAATCATCTCAAAAGATGATTGTTTTGTGAAGAGGTTTTTGGTATTTCAGATGAAGGCTAGAGAAAGATTGCTTTTGAAAGCATGGAAAGCATAAGCCAGAGAATGAGGATACTGGAAAGATCAGGACCTATTCTCAATGTCTGGTGACTGGAAGCTTACTGGATTTAAAATTTATATGAGTAACATTTTACTATTACACAGAATATGGCTCATGAGTACACCTATTGTCAGAAGTAACTTCTCATTTTGCTCTACAGAGGTGTAGAGCACATGTGTGCACATGTGTGTATGTGTGTGCACATATGTGTGTCTGTGTGTGTAACATGTATGTATCTGTTTATCACATGTGCATAGGTCCACTCAGAGACTAAGAAAGGCTATTGAATCCTCTGGAAGTGAGGTTGCAGGCATTTGTGAGCCACTCAACTTGAGTGCTTGGAACCAAACTCAGGTTTTCTGAAAGAGTGTCAAGAATTAGTAAGCACTGAGCCATCGCTTCAGCTACAAAGAGTAAATATATTTATATTTATAATGTGGTTTAATCAACTTTATTTAATATTGCTAAGTTTAGCTGATTGTATATTCAATTATTAATTTAATAAAATTATAAACACATATAGAGACATGTTACTCTCAATACCAAGGGCCCAAAGTCAGATTAATAAATCATCACTTCTTAACTGTCTTAGAGGCAACATAATCTCTACTGCATAGGATTTTCTCACGTAAATCTATAATCACTTGAATCATGTGGAATCGAACATACTAAACATTTTAGAAGATAATAATCCTAGAGCAAAATAGCTGAAAAAAAATCAATAGAACTAAACATACTCTCTGACTGTCTCTGCCTCTTTTAACAATGTGGGGCCCATCCATCTTCTAACAAGTATTATAATAAATGAGAAGAATTTGTGATCTGAGCCCATAGAAATGCAAGTAACAGACATGTGCTTTCCCCAACACATGTCCCTTTTTCTCCTCTAAGGTTTGAGGTTTATCAATAGCTTTTACAGTATATTTCCTCTACAACAGAAATTCTCAACTTATGGGTCACAACCCCTTAGGGCATCAACTATTAGTTATCTTACATATAAGTTATCTTACATATTACATATCTCACATACAGATATTAGTTATCTTACATATATATTTCATTACAATTGACAGCAGTAGCAAAATTACAGTTATACAGTGACAAGAAAAATAAGTTTACGGTTAGGGAGCATGGTCACCACAACATAAGGAACTGTGTTAAAACATCATAGCATTAGAAAGGTTGAGAACCAAAAAGCCCACAATACCCAAGATACAACTCACAGACCACATGAAGCTCATGAAGAAGGAAGACCAAAGTGTGGGTGCTTCGGTCCTTCTTAGAAGGAGTAACAAAATACTCATGGAAGCAAATATGGAGACAAAGTGTGGGACAGAAACTGAAGGAGGGGTAGTCTGGAGACCGTTCCACCTGGGTATCCATCCCATGTGCAGTCACAAAGGTAGTCACTGATGTGGTTGCCAGGAAGCGCACACTGAAAGGAGCCTGATATAGCTGTCTCCTTAGAGGTCTGCCAGAATCTGACATATTCAGAGGCAGATGCTCACAGCTAATCATTGAACTCATCATGGGGTTCTCAATTGAGGAGTGAGAGAGAAGACTGAAGGAACTGAAAGAGTTTGCATCCCATGGGCAGAGCAACAATACCAACCAACCAGAGCTCCCAGGGTCTAAACCACCAGACTGGGAGCACATTAGGAGGGACCCATGGCTCCAGCTGTATATGTAGGAGAGGATGACCTTGTTGGGCATTGATGGTAGAGGAGATCCTTGTTCCCATGAAGGCTGGATGCCCCAGTGTAGGGGAATTCAAGGGTAGGGAGGTGTGAGTGGGTGGGTGGGTGGGGGAACATCCTCATAAAAGCAGGAGGAGGGGGATGGGATAGGGGGTTTCTGGGTGGGGAGGAGGGGAAAGGGGGAAAGGGGATAACATCTGAAATGTAAATAAAATATCCAAAGAAAGAAAGAAAGAAAGAAAGAAAGAAAGAAAGAAAGAAAGAAAGAAGATGGTTGAGAACCATTGCTCTGTAGTTTTCTTATGATTAAACAGGGTATTACAATTTATTTTATTAAAATATCAGTTGTTTATTGTATGTCTGTGTGTCTGATTTTCTGTATGTGTACTCCATACATGCAGTACCCACAGAACCCAAAAGAGGGCTAAGATCCCTTGGAACTAAAATTGTGGGCAGTTGTGAGTCTCCAGAGTCTCCACATTGAGATCTAGGACCCCACCCTTGGTCGTTGGATATGGCAGTAAGTGCTCCTAACAGCTAACCAATCTCTCTAGCTCTTATTATATGAATTTTTAAAGCCTATATTGAGTTCTTAAATATAAATATTCTCAGAATTTTTGTTACAGATTCAACATTGAGTAAACCATGATGAAAAGGTTGCTATGTGAAAAGACAACTGATTACTAAAGTGTGTTTTATTGAAATGCATTAATAAGATTCTGATAGGTGTAATATAAATGAAATAAAATATATTCATAAAGGCATGTATAGTATATTTGCATTTCATATTTGTTGAGCAAAGGAGGTCACCAAGTCTGAAAAATTAACATTCCCAACAAAAAAGCATATTTCACCACCAACCAAGAAAATGTTCATTTTTTATTGTATACCATACCTTGATTTGGAGAAGAGCAGAGAATCTTTTTTGTTGTTGTTGTTGGATATTTTCTTTTTTTACATTTCAATTGTTCTCCTCTTTACAGATCTCCCCTTCAGAAATCCTCTATCCTACCCTCCCTTCCCCTGCCTCTATGAGGGAGCTCCACTATGCACCCACCCACTCCTATCTTCCCATCCTAGCATTGCCCTACAATGGGGCTTCGAATACCCTCAGGCCCAAGGGCCCCTCCTCCCACTTATGTCCAACAAGGCTATTCTCTGCCACATATGTGGCCAGAGCCATGGATCCCTCCATGTGTACTCTTTGGTTGGTAGTCCAGTCCATGGGAGCTCTTGGGCGACTGGCCAGTAGACTCTGCATGCTACCTGCATGGGGTTGCAAATCCCCTCAGCTCCTTCAGTCCCTTCTCCATCTCCTGCATCGGGTACCTGGTTCTCAGTCCAATGGTTGGCTGCGAGCAGAATCTTAATTATGTCCTCATTAGGCAAAAGAGAGTTTACGTTATCTTAAACAATCAACAACATCCATTTAAAAGTAAATATCAGAAGCTTGAATGACTGGTTCCTCGCTATTTTCATCTTTTAAATCACACACACGCTGTAGGACAGCATCAGGCTACTGTCATCTAGCTGAGCAGTGGAGCTACATCATAAGCCGCTTATTCAAACGTGCATTCCTGATGAAGATAGAAATCGTGGCATATGGAGATGGGAAGCGACTGTAAAGTTCTGTAGTGCCTATTACCCTAAAGCAAGGAAAAACTCAGAGCTCAGGGCTTTCTGCTCTTTGCTTCATTCTGCTCAATTGAAAAGGAAAATTGAAATGGCTCAATTATTTAATTTATACCATTGATGAGGTTTTATAACATGAAATGAAATTTGTGATTAATGGGGATTTTATGTAGACTGTACATTAAAAAATAAAAAACCTCATCAACAAAAGGCAAATAGTATAATTTTCTGGCTAGTGTAGGTGAAAATGAAATGCAAAATAATGTTGATTGACCTAAATTTAATATATAAAGGTAGCAGTAGTTAATAGAATATTGATTAAAGATATACAAGGAGATGGTGACAATTCATCAAATCTCCTTGTTCTGTGCCTGGAGGCATTTGGTTAATAAATATCTTCTCTTATAATTGATCTGTACCTCCTATCACTCAGTTTATGCCCTGTCTCTTTCCCTGTGAACTTATCAGAATTACACAGTTCTATTGCCAGAAGTACACAGATATTCGTGCAATAGATTTTGCAAAAAACGTTAGTGTATTTTCATATTTTAAATGTGACTAATCTTACAATTGGAGTAAGAGACCAGAGAATAGGGATAAATGTAACTAACCCACATGAACCTGAATTAGTCAACTAACCCGGTAAAGACGATCCAATAGAAAAAGGCAGAGATGTATCTATAATTTGTTTTTATTGTTATATAACAGTTAACTTGGTAACAATTATAAAGCAACTTGAACAATTGGATATGTAAAACATATAGTTAGTTTCTATAAAACATATGTACATGATGTTGCTTTTATCTGTCAAATTCTGGGGATGGTTTTTTAAATCTTAGAAAAATGCTTAGTTTGCTAAGTGAGGCTATTTTTCTTTATTTTTACTAGGGCTTATAATCTTTATATGCAGATAATTTATTCACATAGACATTAGTGTCAATTCAGTTGAATCACTGTAGAAAAAAACATTTTGTAAGTCTCTCCCCAGGGTATGTAAAACAATAATGAATCCTAATATATGTAACAGCTTCATATGTAACAACTGCTTAATTGGTTTTCCTTTAGGATAGGAGATGTAAGTGACGGCTAGGTTGTTAGTTTACGTGTTTGTCATCTGCAGACAAACTCCATACCATTCTGTACCTAAACAATTTGTAAAGGGAAAGAAGTACAGGGAAATTTATCCTTCATATAGCAAATGTGTTAAGCACTTTCTTATAAATTCTAACCTGTAGAATGTTTTCCTCATGCTTATCAATTTTATACTTAGCAAGAAACAAAACAAAAACAAAAACAACAAACCCCAGAAACTCAAAAATGAGAACCATTTTACCTCACACCATAGTTTATATGACCAAAAATATGAGCTACATACAGTGACTGCTCAAGCTAATCATACAATTGGGTCAGTGTGCCAACACATCTGATTAAATGATGCAGAAGCTCATTACAAACCATTCAGTAGCACAACAAAATTTACATCAAACAATTCTTTTCCCTACATAAGTTTCACCCATATTTTCCAATAGATAAAAGTTTACCCCGTTGTTCTATTTATTTGTGACTGACCAGTAACAATTGACAATTGTAAAATATACTCACATATAAGTAGATAAGGATCATAAAGTAGAGCATACCCATGCTACAATCCACAGACCCAAAGAAGCTAAAAACAGGGAAAGCCCAGAGGAAGATGATTGAATCTCACTCAGAAGAGAAAATAGAATTACCATCAAAAGTGAATGGAGGAAGGGAACTGTGTGGGAGGATCTGATGTAGAGAGAGCTGGGGAGAGAGCTAGAAGAGTGAACAGACATGGTAGGAAAGCATCTCTAGGACATGCCAGAGACTTGTGATGGGGGAGGCTCCAGGGAATCTAGGAGGGTAACTCTAGCTGAGAATCCTAGGAGTGGGGAATATGGAGCCTGAAGTGTCAATTCTTGTAAACAGTCAGGACTCTTAGAGGAGGAATAAAGACACCAACTCATCCATAAAACCTTGAACCCAAATTGTGACCTGCATATAAGAAGTACAGGGACAAAGATTTTTGCAGAGACTGAGGGAACAGCCAATCAATGACTGGCCTAACTTGAGATTCATCCCATGGAAAAAATCAATCTCTGATGCTATATTAATGATGATACTCTGATATAATTGCAGACAGGAACCTATCATAACTGTTCCCTGAAAGGCTTCACCCAATAGCTGATCAACACAGATGCAGAGATCCACACTCAAACATTAGAAGAGCTTGGGATGTCTTGTAGAAGCAACTCTTCTACAAGGATTTAGGAACCTGGAGGGGATAGGAATTCCATAAGAAGACCAACAGAGCCAACTAACCTGGACCCTAGTGGGGACTCCCAAAGATTGATGGAAGCATCAACCAAAGAGCATACAAGGACTAGACTAGCCCCCCCACACACACATATGTAGCAGATGTTCAGTATGATCTTCATGTGAGTCCCTAACAACTGGAGTGGGGACTTACTCCTGACTCTGTTGCCTTCCTGTGGATCCTGCTCCCCTAACTGGGTATCTTGTCTGGCCTCAGTGGGAAAGGATACACCTAATCCTATAAGGACTTGAGGTGCCAGGATCCATTTTGCAATAAAAAACAAAAAACAATACCAGGTACTTCTTAAATTCTTGCCAAAACAATTCTATGTGTGAGTTTTTCACAACAGAATTGTTGCTTTGACACAGCCAATAATTCAAAGATTGAAGATCTAAAAGATCCTTGTTTCTCTAGTCCATGCCAAGGAATTGTCACTTCTGTGAATACCCAGAAGGAAAGGCTTCCTGTGGCAATGTCCTCCTGAGTACATAGGCCTGACCTGTGAAATTGACACTAATTCCCATGGAGGGAATGCCTGCCAACATGGATGTAACTGCCACAAAGACCCTAAGCACTCTGTCTGCATCTGCCCTGCTGGATATGTGGGAAGATTCTGAGACAGATCAGAATGTGTGTGCTTCCAGCCCTCACTATCCTCAGGCTATGTGCCAGGATGGAATCAATGGCTACTCCTGCATCTGTGTTCTTGGATATCAAGGCAGGCGTTGTGACTTGGAAGTGGATGAATGTGTTTCTGATCCCTGCATGAATGAGGCTGTATGCCTCAATGAGATAGGAAGATACACATGTGTTCATTCTCAAGAGTACTCCAGTGTGAACCGTGAGTTGGAAATTGATTAATATGGATCACAGTCATATCTACATGGCTCCACATGTCGGGATGCTCTTGGGGCTGACTTCTGTAACTGTGTACCTGGATTTCTTGGAGACCACCATCAACTCAACTTTGATGAATGCACCAGTCAGCCATATCTCCATGGAGGTCTATGTATGGATGGAGAAATTTACTACTTGTCTATGCAGGTAATTAGGTTCACGGGGACACACTGTGAGACTCTGATGCCTCTTTGCTGGTCAAAGCCTTGTCACAATGATCCCACATATGAAGATACCACTAACAGCTATATTTGTTATGGCTGGCCTGGATACACACATGCCCTTCGAGAGACAGACATATATGAGTGTAGAAGCAACACTTGACAATTAGTCAGGGAATGTGCAGAGCTATCCTCAGAAGATCTATATGTTCACATTTCTAGCCTGTATTCTTCCTTCAGTTATCTTAGAGCCTCAGGCTGTGTTTGTTTCTGTCAGCCTGAATTCACTGAAAGGAGCCTAGTGTAACTGTCCTCTGAGAGGCTCCACCCAGCAGCTACCTGAAACAGATACAGAGACTCACAGCCAAATATTAGACTGAGCATGTGAAGTCTTATGGAAGAGATAGGGAAGAGATTGAGGAACCTGGAGGAGATAGGGACTCTACAAGCAGACCAACAGAGTCAACTAACCTGGACTCCTGGGGGGGGGGGTGTCCCAGAGACTGAATCATCAACCAAAGAGCATACGAATGAACCTAGCTTCCTCACCCCACACATATGTAGCAGATGTACAGCTTGGTCATCATGTGGATCCCCCAACAACTGGAGTTGTGACTCTGTTGCCTTTCTGTGGATCTTGATTCCCTAACTGGGCTGCCTTGAATGGACTCAGTGGAAGAGGATGTACCTAGTCCTGCAGTGACTGGAGGTACTAGCATAGGGTGATTCCCAAGGAGGCCTCCCTATTCTCAGAAGTAAAAAGGAGAGAAGATGAAGGGAAGAGTGATGTGAGGGAGGGACTGTGTCTTACTTAGGGTTTTACTACTGTGAACAGACACCATGACCAAGGCAACTCTTATAAAAGACAACATTTAATTGGAGCTGGCTTACAGGTCAGAGGCTCAGTCCATTATCATCAAGGTGGAAGCATTGTAGTGTCCAGGCAGACACGGGGCTGGAGGAGCTGAGAGTTTTTCCTTGTTCCAAAAGAAGCTAGCTTCTAGGCAGCTAGGGAGAGGGTCTAAAAGCCTACACCAACAGTGACACACCTATTCCAACAAGGTCATATCTCCTAACAGTGTCACTCCCTGGGTTAAGCATAGCCCATAGACTGCAAGGAGAGTGGCTGCAATTGAGATATAGAGTGCATAAATAAATTAATGGTAAAAAGATTGATAATTATGTTTTTCTTGCTCATGAAAGTCCTTAAAAGTTATGAGCACCTCTTCTCTTTCAAATCGAACATGAGGAAAACTTATTTGCTAGCTTAATATGTTTAAAAGAGAGATCAAATTTTAAAAATATTATAGAGTATTTTATTCCAAAACTTTCCTTCATGGTAAGAACAAAATTATAGCATATCTCTGTAGTGCTTTTATAGTCAAATGTAGTCATTTCATAGTCAAGTGCAATGATTCTTGCCAAAATGCCCCAAGTTCTGGAAACTGATAGCAACACAAGTGTAATTCGAAGCTTCCTGGAAATGCTACTGAATATGGCTAGAGACTACAGTTAATCAGTAGCTCTGTTCACGATCAATACCGATGCACATGAAACTTAACTCAGCCTGAAATAAGCCTGAAGATGCATTTAAACAATTACGTGATGTGGCTACACAAGGACATTTTTTTTTTGTCTCATCATGAGTTAAATCATGTTTTTTTGTCAGTCCATGCACCCTCCCTTTTAGATTGCTTATGTTATTCACTGTGTTATTTGTGTCTGTGTAAGGTGGGGGCGTCGGGTGTGGGCGGGTAGACAAGGAAGAGAGAGATAGAAGAAGGGGGAAGGAAAAGAGAAGAGAAAGGAGGGAGTGTGATGAGTCGCAGTACTTGCCTAGAGTCTTAAAATTAAAATTCTGTCTCTCAGGAATCTTAAGTACAACTTCTCCATTGAAATGAGGCAAAGTTGACAAAGTAAGGACCTCATGAATAAGGTCTTGCCCATCCAGCCTTATCTGCATAGGTCCATGGCAGTAGATGCTCCTGAACTGTCTGCAAAGGCAGGCAGACAAGCAGTTAGCTTCCTAAGCTGCTGGACATTTTTCTTTACATTCCAACAGTATAAGAGAATGTGTAGGCAAAAGACTTGAAGTTGGAAGTTGGTCCAAGGAAAATGAAGAAGAATTCGGGGAACTGTTGTAAAGATGATGAGTGGAAACAGTTCTCAAGTTCTAGTTGTATCGTATCTAGTGACTAGAAAGAGTTGCCTTGCTGTAAACAGCAAAATAGAAACCAGTAGAAATGAATCCAAAACACAACCTTTCAGATACTTAGATTGAATGAATAATTTGGGCCTATTTCAAGACAGGATGTCTTTCTTCACTGCTGTCCAGGGGGCAGGCTTTTGCAAGAGAACTGAGAGACGGGACATAGTTTGCTTTATAACAGATTTAAACACAGTTACAAGATGAAACAAAAAAAGAAAAAGAAGGCTTGTTGGTTTTCTAGTATTTCTCTCTTCAAAAACATCTAAAGGATTTAAGATTTCACATCACACCCAAGAGTACCCAAACTTCCTAGCTGCACAAGAATGTACTGCCCCTCTGTCTTTAAAGGGAGACACATAGGCCTTAGAAGAGGGAGGAAGAGGAGGAAGGCAAGGTAGAAGAAGAAATGGGAAGTGGAGGAAGAGTGAAAGAGGAAAAGGGGAAGAAGAGGAGAGGAGGAAGAAAGAGGAAATGGAAGGAGGAGGAGGGAAAGAGGAAATGGGAGGAGGGGAGGAGGAGGAAGTAGAATAGAAAGACAGAGATGCTTAAGATGAGAAGACAGCTTCGTGTTCATTCCAAGGAAGCTATGAGCAGAACCTGAGTTGTGGCCCAAGGAGAAGTTCCTGAGACTCCAGTGACAGTGAATAGAAGCAGACGGGTCCTGGGAGCTCTCTGGCTAACAAATTAGACAAAACAGGAAGCTTCAAATTATATTTAAAAAATAAGTTGAGAAACAAGTAGGAAGCCATTGCCTTGGGCCTCCACCCCCACACACACACACACACACAACTGCATACATATGCAAAACAAGCACACAACCAAATAAATAGTTTACAAAGAAAGTAGAGAGAAGAGACTGCCAGGAGATCTGTGCTTGATTCCACAGGCACAAGTAGATGAGTTTAAAGAAGGTGTGAGTCTCTGGACTAGACTCACCTGCTTGTGATTTCTCCTGTTAATGTTCCTGAGTGTGGTATTTTGAAGGTTCCTTTGGATGCATTGCAGAATAACAGAATGACTTTTCTTTTAATTTTGGAAATTGTTATTTAGAAATAATTCCACTAAACCATGACATTCAGAACGGTTAGTTAAGGTGTTTAGATTTAACAGAATAGTAATATGATCATGCTTATATTAGGATGAGAGAGGGTCTCCCAGAAAAACAATCCAGCTGGCACAGAAATGGCACCCAACCTCAGCCTCGGTCTCAGCAAGCAGCTGGAGTAACTCAAGAGGAGCTAGACTCAGAGAAGCCATACAAGTCAACTGTGGTTTTCCAAAATCAAGGTCCCCTCCTAAAAAAAATCCAGAGAAGGGAATGAAACATCTGCTGGGAATTGAACTAAGTCATCTAAATAGAAACCATTTCTAGACTTTAGAAAAGTTACTTCTAGGGCGAAAATAAACTTTAGATGCTGGCATTTAGCTCCTTACACAGGGCATTTCACTTCCCTACTGAACGTTCAGAAGTTGAAAGTTAGCAGTGTGCAGACAGTCGCCCAGTGAAACCCAACCTCAGCTGAGTGCTTGGGTTCCTATGCGGCTATAAGTCTTCATTCATTCTCATTCCCAGTTTATAATCTGCCCCCCTCAAACTCCTTCTACCTACTGGTCCTTAAAAATATCAGCCTGTTCCTTTACCTGATGAGCTTCTTTCTGCAAATGACAAAAGGGAAGACAATATTCTTCTAAATTGTGAGCACAAAAAAGATTCAAGTCTCTGCAAGGACAAGAACCTCAAATATCTTAAAGGTTCTTCTGTCACCAGGCTGGGATGTTTAGCGAGAAGGAAAAGCTTCAGGGGAGAACAATAGGCATTGTTTATTTGCATTTTAATAGAGTAAGAATCACACTGTAAACTGCTAAAGTTTCATTTTAAATCAAGTTATGTATGAACACACTCATGTCAGCATCTCTAAACACCCCTGTTTTCCTACTCAACCACAACATACATTTAATTTCCTCAGATGAAACTCTGAGATAACAATATGAGAAAAACGGCACGGCGCGTTGGAAAATCCACAGGCGATTATAGATTATAATAGTGCTCTCCTAGCATGTTCCATCTCAGTTCCCAGAAAAAGAGCAGATCTGACAAAATAGATTCTAGCTCTCCTAAAAGGAGAGACTCCATAATGGCAGCTCCACAAAGCCATCAACGTCAATAGCTTGCAAAGAGGAAATTTTGTTTGCACGTGGTTCCTTTCACATGAAGTGAATTTCTTTCAAGTATTGTAATTTGTCCAATGATCCTGCCAATCATATTAGGCATTCTAAACCAAGTCTGCGGCTAGGGAGATCACTACTTGAAAATATTTGCTGGGCCAGCGTGAGGACCCGAGTTTGAATCCTCTGTGTCAATGTAGAAAGCTGACGCTATACATCCCAGTATTAGGAAGTGGAGACAGCAAGAACTTGTGGTCCAAATCAGCTCAGCCCAAATGACAAACTTCCAATTTATTGAGAGACCTTATGATAGCATTGTTTCTTAAGGCAATGAGGCAGAACTCTGAGGAGGACATCCAACCACCTGCTCTCTAGTCTTATACAGGCTGAAATAGGCACTCATACTCACAAACTCACATGAGTGCAACACACAGATATAACATAAAGTGGATGGGGACGGGGAATAATATGTCCTACTTACTACTAAATGTAGGTAGAACAAAAGAATAGTGGCATCAGACATTTGACACAGGAAAACAACAATCCATCCAAGAACTGTTGAACTGTTGTTTATGTAATGGAGTTTACATCTTCTAATTTAAGTGTCACTTATTGCTGTGTTGGAGAAAGTAACTTCCACTAGAGTTAACTAGAAATAAATGTATCACACTGAGAGATTATTTTACCTGTCAATAGACAAGATCCTAAGATGTTTTGACTCCTGTCACTCTAAGACTCATAAATCTTGAAAATAACATTGTCAATTCTTAATTATCTACAAATTAATTTCTCTTCTCCTCCTTGCCGCCTGTTTCAGAGGGAAAATTGTCTCTAGCCTTTCTCATGGCTAATGTCTCTATTTCATCCTTGTCTTTCTCATCAAAGAGTTCTTCTCTTGTGAAACTCTGTCAACCCTGAAAAGATGACGGCTTTTGGTACCACACAGAGATGAATTTAGGTCTTGATAGCTCATGGCTTTCCAATTTCCAGTGCTTTGACCTTAGGCAGATTATTCAATCAGCTTGCATCAATAGATTAAACAGTTTATAAAATTCCTTTCTATGTGATACAAAATTTGAGCCTCTTATTAAGTCCACCAGATGACTCTAGCTTAGAAAATTGCATCTGGATAAGAAGGAACTGTAAATAGCTAATCATGAAGACACAGGTATTGACTCCCATTAATACAAAGATTCTTCTAGCTAGCATCTTTCATGCAAGGCTCCTGGAAACTATGGTGGTGTTCCAAGAACTCCACATGGAGAAGGAAATTTCTTTTTTTAGTTCATTTGGCCTCCTCCTGATGGGAATCTTGTCTTCTAGTCTCATGCACTACGGGATGAGCTTCTACAGAAAACTAATACATTGTGTTTCCCTGTTTGCCCCTGTACTTTGAGATGTTATTAGTGTCTAGTGTTAATCATGTTCTTAGATGAGATTCTAAGTCTGAATCTCTGATTAGGCCTTGGAAACACACCTGATGAGTAGAGTAGCTGTATAATGACTACACAATGAAAACTTAATTATAAATCAGAGCACACAGATAATGCATGTGTGCCTATATGTTTTCTGCACAGGTATGGAAATAGGAAGTATGCTGTGTTAGCATTTTAGTATACTTGGTAGCTAAAAATGTATGTTTGCCTCAATGTTCTTCCTCTACTGAATTTTATCTGATGGAGCTAATGGCATAAATAGTCATCCTAAGCACCTACCAGCTACTGTTAGCAAGCAGGTGCTCAGTTTACCTCAGTTCATTCTCATTACTTTCCTGCAATGAAAAAATTATAAGATCTATGCCAGGTCAAGAAGAAAAATTTTTATTCCCAAATAAATCTGAGAATTGCTGGACTAGCTCGTCCCATTCACAATTTCATCTTATTATGATACTTCTCACAATTCTCTGAGAAACGGGATGAGAAGAGACAAAGACTCTTAAGGAGTTCCAGTCTCCCATTCCCACCCCCTATTTTAAGTGCTATCTTTTGAAATAAGTGATGTTTTAAGGAATGCAGTGTCTAAGGTGGTTTGTATTTAAAATGTTCCCCAAATACTCACATACTTGAATACTCGGATGTCAGTCAGTGATGCTGTCTGGGAAGGAAATAGAGCTTTGGGGATGTAGAGCCTGGATTGGAGAAGCTCAACATCGTGAGCAGGCTTTAGGAGCTTATAGCATCATCCCACTTTCAGTGACCTTCCTCTGCTTCTTGTATACGAATGGAGATGTGACTTCTCAGCCCTTATACTGTCACTGTTACTGTAGATGCTTGCTGCCTTATCTCCCTGCCATGATGAGTGTTCAACTCTGCATTCATCT
This sequence comes from Grammomys surdaster, assembly GCF_004785775.1. Classification (NCBI taxonomy): domain Eukaryota; kingdom Metazoa; phylum Chordata; class Mammalia; order Rodentia; family Muridae; genus Grammomys; species Grammomys surdaster. Next base: position 317,799 of record NW_021620397.1, read on the forward strand.
ATAACTTCCTTTGGGTTATGGTAGTTTACTACACCAGCAGAAATTTAACAAAGGTGTTTATCCTGAGAGTGAAGTGTCCTGTGAAGACTCTGATCACATTGGCTTTCAAAGGAATGTGGAAAACATTGAACTCTGGACTAGGAAACAGTTAAACAATCTAAGCAGAACTTAATGGGCCATTCTAGTCACAGCATGAAAGACAGTAGTGTTGAGGGTCATAGAGGTGGTGGAGATCTGGCTCTCGGGCATTTGAAGGAAAATATAGTTCCTATTAGCAAGGATGTTAGGGTACAATTACATGATGTTTTGTCAAAGATTCTGGCCATTTTCTGCCCTGTATCCTCAGAATCTACATGAGGCTAAACTTAAAAAGAATAAACTAGTGCATTTGGTAGAAAAAAATCCCAAAGCAGAATAATGTTGAGGCTTTGCTATTGTTTTTGCTGATAACTCCTATGCAGGAGTTCTACACAGAAATAGAGCCACTGTGGCAAAAAGAAATGCAAAGTGTATGGTTTGGAGTGAAAATGCAGTACTAGAAATTTTAATGTTGTCCCTAGGTCGTGTGTTGCTGATGTGTGAGATGATGGACCATCACTTCTGCACTAGAGAAGTGGGAAAGGCTGAATGCTCTCACGGAAGGATCTGAACCTACTAAACTTATGTGAAAAGAAAAGATCTAAGTGGTTTTTTAAATTATTATTATTCTAGATATTATACAAACACTGCTGAAATACTGTCCAAATAGGCTAGAGTCCTTCCTAAGTTGGCAGTCAAATATGGCAATATCATCCATATGATCCTGGCTTCAGAGTTATAAAAGGTAAAGATTGATGGGGCCAGTGATTCTTCCACCATTGATTCAGAGAGCTGCTGAGGCCATGCAACAGGCAGTAAAATCACTGGACCCCCTGCAAGAAGTCTGGGAAAGACTATTGCATGAATCTGTGAAGATAAAGTCTAGAATGAAGTAGATATCTCAAGATGGTGGTAATGTCACGCAGTTGGAACATCTGCCTTGTGTGGTTACATACAGAAAGTGAAAACCAGCTGAAGACAGAGGTGCCGGTTACATAGCAAAGCTGGGCAGATGGAACAGTCTAAGTCCATTGAGAGTAAAACCCAGATATCAGACATGGAGCTACAGGAGAGAGGGTTTTCTCTTCTGGGTTTCAGGGTTGATTTGATGTGGTATTTTCTTATCATGTGACAATTCCTCCCATTGGGAAGGAGAATATATATTCTGTGCCATTGCACTTTGGAAAAATCCTCCCTCTATGTCTCTCCCTCCTCTTCCATCTCCCCTCCCCCTCTCCCCATTTCCTCTCCCTTCTCCCCTTCTCTCCCTCTTTCTCCCCATACACCTCTCCATCTCTCTTTCCCTCTCCCCCTGCCCCTCCCTCTCTCCCTTTCCTTCTGTCTCTTCCTCTCCCCTTCTCTCTCTTCTTCTTCCTCTTCCTCTCCTCCTCTCCTTTTCTTTCTCTCTCTCTCACCACTTCCTATACATATGGATGGAAATGTGATCTCTCAGCTTCTTGTTGCTTCTACCATCTGTGCTTCTTGTTGGTATGCCTTCCCCCTCTGAGTGTCTCTTACTTCCAAAAACAAATTGTTTGGTCTGTTAGGGCTTTTGATCATAATATTTTATCACAGTAAAATAAAAGTGACTGATACAGTCTTCCTGGATATTAACAGATATACTTGATTCTGGGACCATGAAAGGATAGCTTGGTTTCTGGTTGAGCACTGGCTAGAGATGGTCAGAGACCCTGTAAGAGATGGCATATATTTCACCACACTCCCACACTCCAGGCTCCTGACACACGGCCAAGACCTTCATTGATCAGCACTTTTCAGTCATGTAGGGCAATGACCCTACCAGCCCATCCACAGGTAGAGGGCATGACTACAGGCCTCAGCCTCAAGAGATTTCCATATTAATGAGATACTTAAAGGAAAGAGGGAGTAGCCAATTAAGCATTCCTTCCCAGCCCCTCCTCCATCCTCCCTCCCTATTTAACTCAGGTCTGCCCTGAGAGACTGGGGGGTGGGGGGTGCAGCCACATTCACTTTCTACCATGACAATAAACCTTTTAAAACCATGGACTTCCTCATGTCTTTGGGGCCTGCCGTGGAGAACCATGGAGGGGGCCTTAGACTACCAAGCCACTGTTTAATCTCCCATTGAGGACTTCTCTACATTCTCACCATGGAGGCCACCAATTCAAGCAAGCTAGCTGACCCAGCCAAGCGAGTCTCGGTAACCAAGAGTCTCTACCTGTGGGGCACTGCTGGGGCTTCTCTCCCCCTTGTTTCTCTATGCTGCGGGCGGCCCTATGCCCTCACGTCTCAGTTCTTCTGCGGCTCCCAGTGGCATCCGGGAGCCCAAGGATAGGGACCACAGATCTCCCAGTCAGCTGTGTCAGCACAGAGACCCCCTACTCAGGAGCCCTGCTCCTGCAGGACTTCAGGCTGAGATCGCTCCATACCCAGGAGGAGCTCCGGCTGCCTCACAGCCCATTGTGAGGTACTGAGTGTAGTGAACTCAGTCAAATTCCCACGCTTCTGCCTCCCTGAGCCAGGACAGACACACAGAATCCACAACTCTGCCCAACAGGACCCACACCCTGAGCATGAGCTAAGCCCCACACTTGATTATCCTACATTGTAAGTAGAAAAATCAAGGCAGAAATATTCAACAAATCTCCCAAGAGCTCACAACAAGCCAAGTATCTCTACAGGGTTCACTCTATTATTGATTTGAAAGTGGGCCTATAACTTTCCACAGTTTCTTTGTGCTCTCTATATATGCGTTAATCACTCCATATCATAACATAATAAGACAATGTCAAACATTGAGCAAAGACCTGAAGAGCCAGAAGAACACAAGGACAGTAGGCCCTTGGGCATCATTCTTCTTATAACTATTCTCGTGTATAACTATTCACACAAGTAACTGTTGGAATGTTGGCACTACATAAGACAAGATGAGATTTGGCATATCGCAATATAAAGTTTCGCATTGTATATTCTGCTCAATTTGTCAGTAGACTTCAGTTTGGTGGTTAGTCTACTAAGAATTTCTTTCACTTCTAACTTTCTACCGTGTTATCTTACTTGCTATTCGGTTGCTGTGAAGAGACACCATGGCCAAAGAAACTCTGACAAAAGGAAGCATTTAACTTTGGGCTTGCACACAGTTTCTGAGGCTGTCTGTTATTGTCATGATGGGAAGCAGACAGTGATGGTACTGAAGCAGTGTCTGAGAGTTTTACACCCTGATCCATAGGCAGGAGGCAAAGAGAGAGAATATTGAACCAGGCATGAGCTGTTGAAATCTCAAAGTCCTCCACTGGCAACACATCTCCTCCAACAAGGCCACACCTCTTAACCCTCTTCACACCCTCTCCAAATTGTTCTTCGACTAGAGATTAAACCTGTAAATGTATGTACTCATGAGGGACATTCTCTTTCAGTTCATGACAAGTTTTCACACCTTGGATGGGAGTAGCACCTATACCCCTCTATCATTAATTTCCTTATTTGTACATCCAGCTTCGCCCATTTCCACCAGAAGCAGCAGCAGAAATAATTCATCACCACACTGGGAGCTTCCTGCCTATGGAATGAAGTCACTTCCTCTAACAAATACTTAAAGGTGATTTTAAAAGGCACAAAGTTGATCTGATCTAGAGATGCTGAAACATTCAGGATACATTATCTTTGAAAACCAGAAATGTAAGGCCGAGTAGAGGTGGAAATATCTAAACATATAATGACTGGGATTTTTCAGAATGCCAAACAATTGTATTAGAAAAAGGAGCAAATATATAGTGGAACATGGTCTTGACTAGTGCCTTCATAACAGTATTTATCGAAACTGTGTACTTGGATAATGAGTTACTGGACATCATAAAAGGCCATGTGGGGCTATGAGCACATGAACTATTTTTATTTTAAGGTTAAATAATTAAATGTGCAAGTTTGTTTTAGTGCTTATGGAATATGATCTCCTTGTAACCAAGAAAAACCAATTGAACTCATTTTTACTGTAAATAAAGTATAAATATCTGACCCTTGGAAATCTTTTTTTTTTAAGACTTGAAAGGGGAATCTACAATACAAAGATTCTGAGGGAAAAGTGGTGAGAACGTTCAGTTAGAGTCTAAAGAATGTGAAACTTGATGATTGGTCATATGACATTATAAAATCAAATTTTACATGCTAAAAGAAGCCAAAGCAATCCTATGTGTAGCAATTAGAAATCTTGTATCCTGGATTTACACTGAGCGTGACAGGAGAAAAGGTCTGGGGAATCAGTCTATACCTCCAAGACAGGATCTTCTTTTTCTATTGTTAATGAAAACTGTCCCTGAAATTGAGGAGTGTGTTTGATACACTCAGCACCAATTTCTAACTAGACTAAAAAGTCATTCCTCCCATGTTGTTCACAAAGATTTTTGTTTTCTTGAATGAGTGTTCATTTTGAGACAAGATCTTGCTATGGAGCCCTGGCTGCGATTCTCCTGCCTCAGTTTCCTGCCTGTTAAAATTTGGGGCATCAAAAACCACATATGGCTTCTGCAATGATTCTTAAACACTCTCTCATGAACATTTCCCAACATTATAAACAGTCTTACTTATTACAGCTCTTGTATTGATGAATAATGTTGATTACCAAGAAGCCTAACTAAAAACATATTTTTAAAGTGGTTTTTAAGATATTAGGTATGATTGTGCTATCCTTTTATTTACTTCATTGACCATTTCATACATATGAAGTCATGCAGGGTACATTATGATTGCCTGCACACCAACCCTTTTACATCCATCCCTCCCTCCCTACCATCCTCTTCTCTATCACTCCATTTCATAGATTAGTGAGCTTTCATTTTGTTTTGTGACTCATTTTTTTTAGACCAGGGTCATCTATGTGACCATTAGATAGGAACTATTCTTTGGAGTCTCCTCGTCTGAACAGGAGGTATGGAAATGAAGACCATGACTACCCCTTTCCCTGAGTCTACCAGTGAAGGATAAGGCTAAAATATGAAATTATTGATTGAATAGAATCTCCCACTAGTGTTTCATGTATTTGTAATTGCACATAGAAAAGGAAAAATAGTACCTGTTAAATTTCCGAACCCTGAGAAACAAGAGTCCAGGCACCTACAAGATTGTCTATGCCTCATCCATCATGCTTCCTTCTCTTATAACCCATTTCCCTCCTCTCTCTCTCTCTCTCTCTCTTTCTCTCTCTCTCTCTCTC